>NC_053028.1:558697829-559037138 GCF_003073215.2 Triticum urartu
ATCTTTTAGAGCACGGTGGTGGATTTGTTTTATAGAAACTATTGATCTCTCATGCTTCACTTAGATTATTTTGGGAGTCTTAAATAGCATGGTAATTTGCTTAAATAATCCTAATATGCTAGGTATAGAAGATTAATAATAAAATTCTCTTATGAGTGTGTTGAATACTAAGAGAAGTTTGATGCTTGATGATTGTTTTGAGATATGGAGATAGTGATATTAAAGTTGTGCTAGTTGAGTAGTTGTGAAATTGAGAAATACTTGTGTTGAAGTTTGCAAGTCCCTTAGCATGCACGTATGGTAAATGTTATGTAACAAATTTGAAACATGAGGTGTTCTTTGATTTGTTGGGAAACATAGTAATTTCAAAAAAATTCCTACGCACACGCAAGATCATGGTGATGCATAGCAACGAGAGGGGAGAGTGTTGTCTACGTACCCTCGTAGACCGACAGCGGAAGCGTTATGACAATGCGGTTGATGTATTCGTACGTCTTCACGGCCCGATCGATCAAGCACCGAAACTACGGCACCTCCGAGTTCTAGCACACGTTCAGCTCGATGACGATCCCCGGACTCCGATCCAGCAAAGTGTCGGGGAAGAGTTCCGTCAACACGACGGCGTGGTGATGATCTTGATGTTCTACTGTCGCAGGGCTTCACCTAAGCACCACTACAATATTATCGAGGACTATGGTGGAGGGGGGCACCGCACACGGCTAAGAGAACGATCTTGAAGATCAACTTGTGTGTCTAGAGGTGCCCCCCTGCCCCCATATATAACGGAGCATGGGGGGAGGCCATCCGGCCCTTGGGGCGCGCCAAGGAGGAGGAGTCCTCCTCCTAGTAGGAGTAGGACTCCCCTCTTTCCTACTCCTACTAGGAGGGGGAAAGGAAGGGGAAGAGGGAGAAGGAAAGGGGGGCGCCGCCCCCCCTCTCCTAGTCCAATTCGGACCAGAGGGGGAGGGGGCACGCGGCCCACCCTGGCCGCCCCTCTCTCTCCACTAGGGCCCATAAAGCTCATTACTTCTCCCGTGGGGGTTCTGGTAACCCTCCGGCACTCCGGTTTTCTCCGAAATCACCCGGAACACTTCCTGTGTCCAAATATAGCCATCCAATATATCAATCTTTATGTCTCGACCATTTCGAGACTCCTCGTCATGTCCGTGATCACATCCGAGACTCCGAACAAACTTCGGTACATCAAAATATATAAACTCATAATGAAACTGTCATCGTAACGTTAAGCGTGCGGACCCTACGGGTTCGAGAACAATGTAGACATGACCGAGACATGTCTCCGGTCAATAACCAATAGCGGAACCTGGATGCTCATATTGGCTCCCACATATTCTACGAAGATCTTTATCGGTCAGACCACATAACAACATACTTTGTTCCCTTTGTCATCGGTATGTTACTTGCCCGAGATTCGATCGTCGGTATCTCAATACCTAGTTCAATCTCGTTACCGGCAAGTCTCTTTACTCGTTTCGTAATACATCATCTTGCAACTAACTCATTAGTTGCAATGCTTCCAAGGCTTATGTGATGTGCATTACCGAGAGGGCCCAGAGATACCTCTCCGATAATCGGAGTGACAAATCCTAATCTCGAAATACGCCAACCCAACATGTACCTTTGGAGACACCTGTAGAGCTCCTTTATAATCACCCAGTTACGTTGTGACGTTTGGTAGCACACAAAGTGTTCCTCCGGCAAACGGGAGTTGCATAATCTCATAGTCATAGGAACATGTATAAGTCATGAAGAAAGCAATAGCAACATACTAAACAATCGGGTGCTAAGCTAATGGAATGGGTCATGTCAATCACATCATTCTCCTAATAATGTGATCCCGTTAATCAAATGACAACACATGTCTATGGTTAGGAAACATAACCATCTTCGATTAACGAGCTAGTCAAGTAGAGGCACACCAGTGACATTTAGTTTGTCTATGTATTCACACAAGTATTATGTTTCCGGATAATACAATTCTAGCATGAATAATAAACATTTATCATGATATAAGGAAATAAATAATAACTTTATTATTGCCTCTAGGGCATATTTCCTTCATGATTGTCCTCCTTATGAGTGGCGGTCGGGGACGAGCGATGGTCTTTTCCTACCAATCTATCCCCCTAGGAGCATGCACGTAGTGCTTGGTTTTTGATGACTTGTAGATTTTTGTAATAAGTATGTGAGTTGTTTATGACTAATGTTGAGTCCATGGATTATACGCACTCTCACCCTTCCATCATTGTTAGCCTCTTCGGTATCGTGCATTGCCCTTTCTCACATTGAGAGTTGGTGCAAACTTCGCCGGTGCATCCAAACCACGTGATATGATACGCTCTTTCACACATAAACCTCCTTATATCTTCCTCAAAACGGCCACCATACCTACCTATTATGGCATTTCCATAGCCATTCCGAGATATATTGCCATGCAACTTTCCACCATCCCGTTTATCATGACACGTTCATCATTGTCATATTGCTTTGCATGATCATGTAGTTGACATCGTATTTGTGGCAAAGCCACCGTTCATAATTTTTCATACATGTCACACTTGATTCATTGCATATCCCGGTACACCATCGGAGGCATTCATATAGAGTCATACCTTGTTCTAGTATCGAGTTGTAATATTTGAGTTGTAAATAAATAGAAGTGTGATGATCATCATTTAATAGAACATTGTCCCAATAAAAAAAGAGAAAGGCCAAAAAAATGAAGGCCACAAAAAAAGAAATAAAAAGGGACAATGCTACTATCCTTTTTCCACACTTGTGCTTCAAAGTAGCACCATGATCTTCATGATAGAGAGTCTCTTATTTTGTCACTTTCATATACTAGTGGGAATTTTTCATTATAGAACTTGGCTTGTATATTCCAACAATGGGCCTCCTCAAGTGCCCTAGGTCTTCATGAGCAAGCAAGTTGGATGCACACCCACTAGTTCCTTTTGTTGAGCTTTCATACATTTATAGCTCTAGTGCATCCGTTGCATGGCAATCCCTACTCCTTGCATTAACATCAATCGATGAGCATCTCCATAGCTCATTGATTAGCCTCATTGATGTGAGACTTTCTCCTTTTTGTCTTCTCCACATAGCCCCCATCATTATACTCTATTCCACCCATAGTGCTATATCCATGGCTCACGCTCCTGTATTGCGTGAAGGTTTATAAAGTTTGAGATTACTAAAGTATGAAACAATTGCTTGGATTGTCATAGGGTTGTGCGTGATCAGAGCATTCTTGTGTGACGAAAATGGAGCATGACTAAACTATATGATTTTGTAGGGATGAACTTTCTTTGGCCATGTTATTTTGAGAAGACATAATTGCTTAGTTAGTATGCTTGAAGTATTATTATTTGTATGTCAATATTAAACTTTTATCTTGAATCTTTCGGATCTGAATATTCATGCCACAATTAAGAAGAATTACATTGAAATTATGCCTAGTAGCATTCCACATCAAAAATTCTGTTTTTATCATTTACCTACTCGAGGACGAGCAGGAATTAAGCTTGGGAATGCTTGATACGTCTCCAACGTATCTATAATTTTTGATTGCTCCATGCTATATTATCTACTGTTTTGGACATTATTGGGCTTTATTATACACTTTTATATTATTTTTGGGACTAACCTATTAACCGGAGGCCCAGCCCGGAATTGTTGTTTTTGCCTATTTTAGGGTTTCGAAGAAAAGGAATATCAAAAGGAGTCCAAATGGAATGAAACCCTCGGGAACGTGATTTTTGGAACGAACAAGGTCCAGGAGACTTGGACCCTACGTCGAGCAACCAACAGGGAGGCCACTAGCTAGGGGGTGCCTACCCCCCTGGCGCGCCCTCCACCCTCGTGGGCCCCCTGTTGCTCCACCGACATACTTCTTTCTCCTACATATACCTACGTACCCCCAAACGATCAAAGACGGAGCCAAAACCCTAATTCCACCACCGTAACTTTCTATATCCACGAGATCCCATCTCTGGGCCTGTTCCGGAGCTCCGTCGGAGGGGGCATCGATCACGGAGGGCTTCTACATCAACACCATAGCCTCTCCGATGAAGTGTGAGTAGTTTACCTCAGACCTACGTGTCCATAGTTATTAGCTAGATGGCTTCTTCTCTCTTTTTGGATCTCAATACAAAGTTCTCCCCCTCTCTTGTGGAGATCTATTCGATGTAATCTTTTTTTGTGGTGTGTTTGTTGAGACTGATGAATTGTGGGTCTATGATCAAGTTTATCTATGAACAATATTTGAATCTTCTCTGAATTCTTTTATGTAATATTGGTTATCTTTGCAAGTCTCTTCAAATTATCAGTTTGGTTTGGCCTACTAGATTGATCTTTGTTGCAATGGGAGAAGTGCTTAGCTTTGGGTTCAATCTTGCGGTGTCCTTTCCCAGTGATAGTAGGGGCAGCAAGGCACGTATTGTATTGTTGCCATCGAGGATAACAAGATGGTTTTTTATCATATTGCATGAATTTATCCCTCTACATCATGTCATCTTGCTTAAGGCATTACTCTGTTCTTATGAACTTAATACTCTAGCTGCATGCTGGATAGCGGTCGATGTGTGGAGTAATAGTAGTAGATGCAGGCAAGAGTCGGTCTACTTGCATCATGAAAACATTTATCCTTCTTGGGCCATTGTATGACTTGTAATAGGCTAGTTAAACGTTTGATCTATTGTGCCATCGTGCACATTTTTATTTTGCATGATACTATTGATCTGCCACTTGAGGATCTGCCACTTGTGCTTATGATTGCGTCAACTATGTGGACCAGATTTATTTTTTTACCTGCACACAAATAGATCTAAAGTACCCTAGCGGTTTACCCTAGGGCGGGTCATAATGCCGTATAAAAACCACTGGTGACTAAAAACAGTCCATAACCAGGGCCAGTTCAATCATAACCTTATATAGACATAACAAAATATCATACCTGTGATATTTACTCGCCATGCCGGTTTATCATAACTATGCAGGAAGGGTTACAACTGAAAGGGTGGAGCGCATAATGCCCTTTTCCATTGACATATACCGCCGGCTTACAGTGCCGTATGCAGCAGGGGTAACATCCCAAAACTTAGAGCGCAGTGCTTCCAAGCATATAGGATCATCATACACTGGCGACTTATAGTCCAAAGCTACACCGGGTTAATAAACTCCGGATAGGTTCATATATGAAGCATAAGGCATCATAGCCCTCATTGGTGCTCAAATAGGTCACCAAAGATGAACTTCAAAAATATTCAAGTCAAATATAAATCAAAAGACAAAAACAAGGCTTTCACAGGCTGCCAAACCTTTTAAATCAAGTGCTTTCAAAGGGCTGCATAGCCGCTAAGTTAAATCTTCAATCAACCTTATAAGCCGAGCCTCACATGACCAATTGTCATTTTAACTTTGACAAGTTCCGGGTCTGTATAAGATTGACTTGTGAAAATTAGGGCGGGTCATTCCAGTCAATCTGGGCAGAGTGGTAGACTTAAAAGGTAGGATAACTCGGGTTTTTAGGTGTATACACCTAGCTTCCAAGCCTGGATTCCAAGCCTATTACAAGGATCATAAAAACTCTCGTCCATTGAAAAAAGAGCCCCCAAGTAATATGTTATTCCAGGTGTATAAGCCAGAATAATAGGGTAATCACAGCTATGCTCAAGGAGCAGGAAGCCCCCAAGTATTTAGTAATCATGGTGTACAAGCTGGATCAAAAGGGTACACATAGCTATGCTCAATGAGTAGGAAGCCCCCAAGTGACTATATGAAGTGATAATAAAGACTCATTATTCTCAAAATGAAACGACAGAGGCCCTGAATTATCCGAGATGCCGGCTTTATTATATTCATCATAATATATACATTGTCAAGATATGTACATCACAAGAGCCAGTGGCTCAGGTGTAATAAGGCCGAAGATGAGCAATATTCCATGGCCGGCAAGTCTCCTCCTCTGACGTGCGTGAGTCCTTGTGGTCTCGAACATCAATAAGGTAGTATGACCCATTGTTCAGATTTTTGCTGACCACAAAGGGCCCTTCCCAAGGTGGGGATAGTTTATGCATATCAGTCTGATCCTGGATAAGCCGGAGCACCAAGTCGCCTTCTTGAAAGGTTTTGGTTTTAACCCGGCGGCTGTGATAATGACGTAAATCTTGCTGGTAAATCACCGAATGAGCCGCCGTAAGGTCACGCTCCTAATACAACAGGTCAAGTGCATCCTGACGTGATTTTTCATTATCAGCTTCAACATAAGCCTCCACACGGGGAGAATCGTGATGGATGTCACTAGGGAGAACCGCCTCTACTCCGTAAACCATGAAGAAAGGCGTGTAACCCATAGATCTGTTGGGGGTAGTATTGATACTCCATAACACTGAGGGTAACTCCTCCACCCAACAACCCGGCATCCGCTGCAAAGGGACCATAAGCCGGGGCTTGATGCCTCGCAAAATCTCTTGATTGGCTCTCTCAGCCTGACCATTGGACTAGGGGTGAGCCACTGATGATACATCAAGTCGAATATGCTCTTGTTGGCAAAATTCTTTCATAACACCTTTGGACAGATTAGTGCCATTATCAGTTATAATGCTGTGGGAAAATCCAAAATGGAAAACCACCTTTTTGATGAATTGAACCGTCGTCGCCGCGTCGCACTTACTAACTGGCTCCGCTTCAACCCACTTTGTAAATTTGTCAACCGCCACCAAAAGGTGGGTATTTTTATCCTTGAACCTTTTGCAAGGCCCAACCATATCAAGCCCTCATACTGCAAATGGCCATGCAATTGGGATCATCCTCAATTCCTGAGCTGGCACATGAGCTCGTCGTGAAAATTCCTGACAACCATCACATTTACTGACCAAATCCTCTGCATCAGCATGAGCCGTCAGCCAATAAAACCCATGATGAAAAGCCTTGGCTACAAGAGACTTAGAGCCGGCATGATGACCACAATCTCCTTCAAGAATCTCTCGTAGAATCTCACAGCCTTCCTCAAGAGAAACACAACGTTGAAATGTCTTTGTGACACTGCGATAATGCAACTCTCCATTGACAATAGTCATTGACTTAGACCGATGGGTTATTTGCCTGGCAAAAGTTTCATCTTTAGGTAACTCGCCCCGGGTCATATAAGCCAAATATGGAACTGTCCAATCAGGAATAACGTGAAGAGCTACCACAAGTTGTGCTTCTGGGTCAGGAATAGCTAGATCTTCCTCCGTAGGCAGTTTGACTGGAGGGTTATGCAAAATATCCAGTAAAGTGTTAGGTGGCACTGGCTTATGCTGGGACCCTAACCAGCTCAAAGCACCATCCGCCTCATTTTTCCTACGATCAACATGTTCAACTTGATAGCCTTTAAAGTGACCAGCTATAGTGTCAACCTCTCGGTGATAAGCCACCATGAGTGGATCCTTAGAATCCCAAGTGCCAGGAACTTGCTGAGCTACCAGATCTGAGTCGCTGAAACACCTCATCTGGCTTAAGTTCATCTCCTTAGCCATCCGAAGACTATGGAGTAAGGCCTCATACTCAGCTGCATTGTTAGTACAAGGAAACATCAACCGGAGGACGTAAGAAAATTTATCACCTCGTGGGGAAGTCAAGACAACTCCAGCCCCCGAGCCCTCCAACTGCCTAGATCCATCAAAGTGAATAGACCAATATGTGCTATCTTGTTTCTCCTCAGGTATCTGCAGCTCTGTCGAATCATTTATGAAATCCACAAGTTCTTGAGACTTGATGGCTGTTCGAGGCATATACTTCAACCCATGAGGTCCAAGCTCAATGGCCCATTTTTCTACCCGACCTGTGGCCTCCCTATTTTGAATAATATCCCCTAGAGGAGCAGAACTAACCAAAGTGATGGGATGACCCAGAAAATATTGCTTGAGTTTTCAACTAGCCATGAACACCCCATATACAAGCTTTTGCCAATGCGGATACCTCTGCTTGGACTGAATAAGCACCTCACTAATGTAGTAAACCGGCTGCTGAACCGAATGTTCCTTGCCTGATTCCTTCCTTTCCACCACAATGGCTACACTAACATCTCGGCTATTGGCAGCCACATATAGCAATAGAGGCTCTTTATAAATGGGAGCAGCAAGTACCGGTGGCTCAGCCAATTGTTTCTTCAAGGCCTCAAATGCTTGGTTAGCAGCATCACTCCAAAAAAGTGATATGCTTGGATAGCCTTCTCACCCAACTGGCTTATGAACCGGCTTAAGGCCGCAATACGACCCGCCAAACGCTGAACATCATTGACACACGTCGGTTTGGCCAAAGAGGTGATAGCCTTTATTTTCTCTGGGTTAGCTTCAATACCCTGTTCTGAAACTAGAAAACCCAAGAGCTTGCCTGATGGCACACCAAAAACACACTTGGCCCGGTTAAGTATCATCTTGTAGACCCGGAGATTGTTAAAGGTCTCCTTCAAATCATCTATCAGGGTCTCGGTCGGGGATATACCCCGCGGTATGACCCGGCCGAAAGTATGACCCGGCCGGGTCTGGCGGTTCACCAGAGACCCAGCTTATATTTGGCGACTTACTGATGACCCCGACGGCGGGTCAGACGGATGACAAGGCCCAAGGCCCAGAAGGCCGGTTTATGTTAATGGTGGGCCGGTTTAAGAGGAAAGGCATGAGGAATATTTACCTTACAAGGATTTAAGACCCGGACTTGTATCCGATTTGTATTAGAAGGTAGACTAGTCCTAATCCTAATAGGACTCCACATGTAACCCGCCCCTCTAACTTATATAAGGAGGGGCAGGGCACCCCAAGAGGGGGAGAAAAATAATCTCTAGGGCTAGACATAACTAGGAGAGCCGGTTTACAGCGACTCCATGAGGATCATAATAAGACCTAGCCACAAATAACATGTAGGGTTATAACCGGATGATGTTTCCCGGGGCTCGTAGCTTTCTAAATCCTTGTCTTGTGTTGTGTCTCTCGGTTCCGACCAACCCCTCTCAAGATACTACATAGATGCATTGGCCTCACGACTAAGTCCTCACACTAGGACATCTGCCGTGACAAACCCACGACAGTTGGCGCCCACCGTGGGGCCTGCGCACGGTGGTGTTGAGTTCTTGGAGGGATACCTCACAGGGTTGAGAAGTTCGCAGCTCTCCGGATGAAGAAAAATTTTTTTGCAGAAAGAATTACAACAGCGAACAAGTTTATCAATCAAGATGAGAAGGTTTGAGATCGAAAGAAGCTAGGGTTCCGTGCGAATCTCCACGCTTGACCTGTCGGTCCATCGTCCAAGTGAGATCGATTTCCGGTGCGATCCGGTGAGACCAAAACCGACTCAGAATATTTCCGTTGTTTAATGGTCGTTTTCTATGGCGAGAGCCAGTGCACGTGAAGCAGATTACATCCATGGCAATCAACGTACGCAGATTCTCTTTGTTGCCTTGTTGCTATCGCTACACACTGCGTTAAAACATCCAAGCAGATCAGGATCAAGTACTAGTATGCCACTAGAAGACAAGGAGGGAAGCTACGAGGAGCTTTATTCCAGAATTAAGGAAAAGTTACCAAGTTGGGCTGGCTCTTGTCTTAAGAAAAGGCCGCGACTTGGATGAAGACATAGACAATCAAACCACAACAACCAAGATGAGGACATGGACGGGTGGTTATACTCGGACTCTGGATCATCATCGTCCCACCCCCGCAGTCACGGCCGTGATACGTCTCCAACGTATCTATAATTTTTGATTGCTCCATGCTATATTATCTACTATTTTGGACATTATTGGGCTTTATTATACACTTTTATATTATTTTGGGACTAACCTATTAACCGGAGGCCCAGCCCAGAATTGCTGTTTTTTTCCTATTTTAGGGTTTCGAAGAAAAGGAATATCAAACGGAGTCCAAACGGAATGAAACCTTTGGGAACGTGCTTTTTGGAACGAACAAGATCCAGGAGACTTGGACCCTACGTCAAGCAACCAACAGGGAGGCCACGAGGTAGGGGGCGCGCCTACCCCCCCTCCCTGGCGCGCCCTCCACCCTCGTGGCCCCCCTGTTGCTCCACCGACGTACTTGTTCCTCCTATATATACCTACGTACCCCCAAACGATCAGAGACGGAGCCAAAACCCTAATTCCACTGTCGTAACTTTCTATATCCATGAGATCCCATATTGGGGCCTGTTCTGGAGCTCCACCGGAGGGGGCATCGATCACGGAGGGCTTCTACATCAACACCATAGCCTCTCCGATGAAGTGTGAGTAGTTTACCTCAGACCTACGGGTCCATAGTTATTAGCTAGATGGCTTCTTCTCTCTTTTTGGATCTCAATACAAAGTTCTCCCCCTCTCTTGTGGAGATCTATTCGATGTAATCTTTTTTTGTGGTGTGTTTGTTGAGACTGATGAATTGTGGGTCTATGATCAAGTTTATCTATGAACAATATTTGAATCTTCTCTGAATTCTTTTATGTAATATTGGTTATCTTTGCAAGTCTCTTCAAATTATCAGTTTGGTTTGGCCTACTAGATTGATCTTTGTTGCAATGGGAGAAGTGCTTAGCTTTGGGTTCAATCTTGCGGTGTCCTTTCCCAGTGATAGTAGGGGCAGCAAGGCACGTATTGTATTGTTGCCATCGAGGATAACAAGATGGTTTTTTATCATATTGCATGAATTTATCCCTCTACATCATGTCATCTTGCTTAAGGCATTACTCTGTTCTTATGAACTTAATACTCTAGATGCATGCTGGATAGCGGTCGATGTGTGGAGTAATAGTAGTAGATGCAGGCAAGAGTCGGTCTACTTGTCTCGGACGTGATGCCTATATACATGATCATACCTAGATATTCTCATAACTATGCTCAGTTCTGTCAATTGCTCAACAGTAATTCGTTCACCCACCATAAAATACCTATGCTCTTGAGAGAAGCCACTAGTGAAACCTATGGCCCACGGGTCTATCTTCATCATATTAATCTTCCAATACTTAGTTATTTTCATTGCCTTTTATTTTACTTTGCATCTTTATCCTAAAAATACCAAAAATATTATCTTATCATATCTATCAGATCTCACTCTCGTAAGTGACCGTGTAGGATTGACAACCCCTTGTCGCGTTGGTTGCGAGGATTTATTTGTTTTGTGCAGGTGCGAGGGACTCGCGCGTAGCCTCCTACTGGATTGATACCTTGGTTCTCAGAAACTGAGGGAAATACTTACGCTACTTTGCTGCATCACCCTTTCCTCTTCAAGGGAAAACCAACCTCAGTGCTCAAGAGGTAGCAGGCCACACCTCACTGGCACGCCTCCCCGGTCGAGCCGCCTCTGCTAGTCGCCTTTGTCCCGGTTGCGGCCCGCTCAGCCGCCCAGAGCAGTTGCCGCTCCAACCTGCTAGCCTCCGCGAAGAGCTATTGCCTCGCACGAGCCGCCGTATCTTCTGCACCGGGTCACCCTCGCTGGTGTGGTCTCAAGCCAGACTCGCTCGCACTTCGGCTTGCCTCCTCCAGGCGCCCCTTTGCCGGGGCTCGGCCTCACCCGTGTGCCGCCAAGCTGCCCCTGCTGCGCCGCGAGCCGCCACTCTGAGCAGCCGGCCTTGTCTCCGCCCGCTCAGCTCACTACCTTCACACCCCTGCGTGCCTCACCGGCGTCTGCAGCTGGCTGCTCCTGTCCGCTACTCTATCAGTAGGGAGAGAAAAAGAAAGAGAAAGAGAAGGAGAGTGTGTCGGAAACAGGAATATGATGCGACGAGAGACGTCTCCGTGGATGGATGGAAGGAAGGAAAGGTGATTAGGTTGATTAAAAAAGAGAGAGAAAAAGCTCCGGTCAAGCGGATGCATGGAAAACGGAGAAGCCAAAAGAGCTCCACCACATTGTTTATTGTCACAAGTCTCGTGATGTACATATGATGTTTTCGTCCCGGCTGCGTCCAACATTATTCAACACCAGCATCCTGTTTATCCGGCAAAAAATATCAGGTATTATCCTTCCTATATATTGTATCAGCACTATATTAACACATCCAAGAAAAATTACTCTAGTCTATTATATTTTTTTGCAGGACCATTATTCCTTACAAAAGGTGTCGCATAAGGGGCGCGCGCCAACATCACTTTTGCACTAGCGCTTGTCTATGCCATGCTACTCGATGGATACGTACGCGAATCGCCGCCCTGCTACATCAACATGACATGGATGACACGCCCGTCCATGCGAGTTACCGTGTCTGTGATTGACTCGCCCGTCCGCACCGGCTTATAAAAACTGTGGCCATCTCATCCGTGAGTGATTTCAGTTTCACCGTAGATATCATCAACTCCATGGCGTATTATTTTCGGCCTGACATATCAGGTGATATCCATCTAAAGTCTATCTTATTAGCACATATTGCTTTTTGTCAAAGAACAGTTTATCTTTGCCTTGGCCTGCAATATTGTTTATGGAGGACAATTGTTCGTTACAAGAGCGATGGTTGTGTCATGGGTATATAGCTCGCGCCACCATTATCATGCATCTGACCGTGCCATCAAGTTCGACGAATATAGGTGCAAGCCGCTGTTTTTTGCGGCCCAATTTATATCAACATGACACGGCTGACTCGTCCGTCCACGCCAGCTTACAACATCGTGGCTAACGCATCTGTCTATATCGCCTCTGATGTTGTGGTCGTCTTTGCCGTTCGTCTCTCGCGGCCTGGTCTACATCAACACTCCGGGTCGTACCTGTCTATATCGCCTCTGATGTTGTGGTCGTCTTTGCCGTTCGTCTCTCGCGGCCTGGTCTACATCAACACACCGGGTCGTACCTGTCTGCATAAGCTCTTTATTGAGTATGAGCAAGTCACTGCTCGGGTAGCCCGGTTTTCTTTCAACAAATTGGAGGCAAATTATCATATGTTATCAGCCACCGTCTGCACCAGATGGCTCAATGGGCAGGCGCACAAGTCGCCGCCACTACAGTTTGGTTAGCTTCAAATAGCCAGTTGGAAGGAACCATTGGCCGAGTTGCTGACATGGCTCATACGGGATCATTTATAACCCGTCGCAGTCACCTCAGCCTTCTGTGGATTCACATCGTGCTATCAACACCAATGATATACAACTTAAGCTGGTTTAAATAACGGTCAAATATGGAGAATCTCAAGCCAACTCCTCGAGTCGCCTTGAAACTCGGGGGGCTACAATGATATGACTCAGCAAATGTTGCCGGTTTTCAGTGAAGTCAAGAACCCCAGGACGTTGGAGGGAAAGATAACCCGGTCCCGGAGGCTACTACCACATTGATGAAAATTTAAAGGCCGTCAGAAAATTTCTGATTAAAAATGAAGAATACCGGTTTAAAATCCGGTTGAATGGAAATCTATTCTCCCACAAAGCTCTGAAGCTCTCAAATCCGGTTTAATAATTTCCGGTTCAAAAAGAATTAATTTCTCGCAAGTTCGAGTTTAAAGGTCGTCAGGAAATTTCCGGCTTAAAAAGAAGGATTCCGGTTTAAAATTCGGCTCAAGGGAAAGTTGTCTCCCACAAAGCTTTGAAGCTCTCAGTACCTGGTTTATGAATTTCTGGTTCAAAAAGAATTAATCTCTCGCAAGTTTGAGTTCTTAGAAAAATTAGAGGGACCAAAGAGAGTCTGTTGTAAAAACACAGCTCAAACATAGGCACCCGACGAGCACAGCTCCGAAATATATCACTTGTGGGCTTCCGGTTTATTGAGCTAAGCTATGATTACCCTTTGATCCGGCTTATACGCCATGTTTACAAAAAAAAACTTGGGGGCTTGTTACCCAAAGTCAAAAGGGGCCAAAGAGAGTGTTGCAAAAGTACAACTCAAACATAGGCACCCATTGAGCATAGCTCAAAATATTGCTTCGGGGCTCTTTGCTTCTACAAGAACAAAGAGTCTATAACCTTGTAATGGGCTATAAAAGCCAGGCTTGGAAGCCAGGTGTATTCACCTAAAACCCCGGGTTATCCTACCTTTTTTAAGTAAGCCACTCCGCCCAGGTAATCCTAGTAAGACCCGTCGAACGTTTGACAAGTCAATCTTATAAAGACCCTGAACTTGTCATAGTTAAAATGACGATTGGTTAATGTGAGGTCCATCTTATAAGGCTTTGCAAAATGTTTAACTCATTGGCCTGGCAGCCCATGAAAAGCCTCACCTTTTTGCATATTTTCTTCTAAAATCTTTCTTTTGGCAGTTTCTTTTGATGAAGATTATACTAATCTCGTGTTTATTGACCAGGCCTGGTTTTTTACTATAAGTCGCCAGTATGAGATAAGGTACCATCCGGTGTTTATTAAACCGGCCTAGTTTTTGACTTTAAGTCGCCAGTATGAGATAATATAACATCCGGTATTTATTAATCCGGGTTGGCTTTCGACTATAAGTCGCCAGTATATATTTGGATTGCGCCATTGGAATCATGCGCTTATAAATCATTGGGTATATTATTCAAATCTTTAATAGCCAACATGGCTGGATTTTTATTATGGTTATCAATAACCAATATTATTATTAAGGTTTTCAAAGTCACTTCAGCGCAATGGTTATTATTTATCAATGGATATGATTTATTCTACAAAGGAATAGTCCCGAGTCGTTGCAGGCTTATGACCCGGCACTTGGGGGCTACATTATTCAAGTTGAGATTACATCAAATATGCAAGTCGCATGTCACTGCCAGCATGCACCATGGCACTTGGGGGCTCATGCAAAGTCATTTTTGCTCACCTTATTGAAGACCCGACTCATCACATCATAATGAGCCGACCCTTGGGGGCTACCAATTGCTCTTGTCAACAATTCAAGGTACACAAGCTTTAATCCATTATATTGAAAGGTTTATTGCTCAGTTGGTAGAGTACAAAGCTCTTAACCCTGTGGACGTGGGTTCAAGCCTCATGGTGGGGGTTATATCATATGAAGTTATTTTCAATGAAGTATATATATAAAGTCCCAGCTCAGTATTATCTTACTAAGCCGGCCCTTGGGGGCTACACGTCGCTACTCAATTTTATATGATCATATCTACAAAGTCCCTGCTCATTATTGCATAATGACCCGGCCCTTGGGGGCTACACTAGTTGAAGTTTTTATGGGCATCAGGCAATTACAAGTCCCAGGTTGCTGCAAGCATGACAACCCGGTACTTGAGGGCTACATATGTGGAATATTCAGTTTTGATTAGTGATTGAGATGAACAACCCGGATTTCTTCAAGGTTGCAACACTTATATTGGAGCAAGTCTTAAGCTATCACTATGTTCTCCTCTTAAGACTTGGGGGGCTACAGGTATTATGCATATAAAGGAGGAACGTCTTCAAATTATCAGTTTTGAGCAAATCAAGAAGATCAATTACATGACCCGGTGTCAACAACAATTATGACCCGGCATCGTCTGTTTTATAACCCGGAAATTTTGGTAATGATAAACTGGCAAGTTTTACATCTTGAAGCCGGCTGAAAGTCAGATGAGTATTTCAAGATCAATATTTTTTTAAGTCAGCGCTTTGGAAGCCGACTCAAATGGATTCTTTAGTTACAATATTTCTTCTACAAGCAAGTTGATTATGAAGCTGGTCTATTGACTCGGATTTTTTAGAAGAAGGAAATGACAAGGATTTAAGGATGATCAGGTGCCGACTTACAAGAATATTTAACCTGTTGCACAACCTGTCAAATTTGTTCTTGTGTTTATGTTGCAGGTTAGTTTAACATGGATAAACCCAAATTAAACTGGGGGCTAATGTCGGGGATATACCCCGTGGTATGACCCGGCCGGGTCTGGCGGTTCACCAGAGACCCAGCTGATAGTTGGCGACTTACTGATGACCTCGACGGTGGGTCAGACGGATGACAAGGCCCAAGGCCCAGAAGGCCAGGTTATGTTAATGGTGGGCCGGTTTAAGAGGAAAGGCGTGAGGAATATTTACCTTACAAGGAGTTAAGACCCGGACTTGTATCCGGTTTGTATTAGAAGGTAGACTAGTCCTAATCCTAATAGGACTCCACATGTAACCCGCCCCTCTAACTTATATAAGGAGAGGCAGGGCACCCCAAGAGGGGGAGAAAAATAATCTCTATGGCTAGACATAACTAGGAGAGTCGGTTTACGGCGACTCCATGATGATCATAATAAGACATAGCCACAAACAGCATGTAGGGTTATTACCGGATGATGTTTCCCGAGGCTCGAAGCTGTCTAAATCCTTGTCTTGTGTTGCGTCTCTCGGTTCCGATCAACCCCTCTCAAGCTACTACATAGATGTGTTGGCCTCACAACTAAGTCCTCACACTAGGACATCTACCGTGACAAATCCACGCCAGTCTCCTTCTTCCTGGATTTCACCATAATATCATCCACATAAGCATGAACATTGCACCCAATTTGATCATGAAGGCTATTTTGCACACACCGCTGGTAAGTCGCCTAGGCACTCTTGAGCCCAAAAGGCATAGACACGTAACAGAAGGCTCCAAAGGGAGTAATAAAAGTTGTCTTCTCCTGGTCCTTAACTGCCATTTTGATCTGATGATAACCAAAGTAAGCATCCAAAAAGCTCAAACGCTCACAACCCGTCGTAGCATCAATAATCTGATCAATATGGAGGAGAGCAAAGGGATCAGCCGGAAAATCCTTGTTTAAATCCGTATAATCCACACACATGCGCTAGGTGCCATTTTTCTTAAGTACCAGCACCGGGTTGGCCAACCACTCAGGATGAAAAACTTCAACGATAAACCCAACCACCAAGAGCCGGGCCACTTCTTCTCCAATAGCCTTGCGCCTCTCTTCATTGAAACGGCGAAGGAATTGCTTGACCGGTTTAAACTTTGGATCAATGTTGAGAGTGTACTCAGCGAGTTCCCTCGGTGCACCTGGCATGTCTGAAGGCTTCCATGCAAAGATGTACCGGTTCTCACGGATGAACCCGATGAGCGCGCTTTCCTATTTCGGATCCAACTTGCACTGATGCTGAACTGCTTGGATGAATCGCCAGGAACGAAGTCAACTAGCTTTGTGTCATTCGCCGACTTAAACTTCAACAGGGTCTCATGCTCTATGGTTGGTTTCTTCAAAGACGTCATATCCACCGGGTCAACATTATCCTTGTAAAATTTCAATTCCTTTGTTGCACAAACAGACTCAGCGTAAGCAGCGTTGCCTTCCTCACACTCCAAGGATACTTTGCGACTTCCATGCACTGTGATGGTGCCCTTATGACCCGGCATCTTAAGCTGTAAGTAAACATAACAAGGCCTTGCCATAAATTTAGTGTAAGCCGGCCGCCCAAACAGAGCATGATAAGGGCTCTTGATTTTAACCACTTTGAAGTTCAACGTCTTAGATCTGGAATCATATTCATCTCCAAAGGCAACCTCCAAAGATATTTTGCCCAGTGGATATGCCGATTTACCAGGCACCACACCGTGAAAAACAGTATTCGGCGGCTGTAACGCCCTCGATGCGGCTATATCTCCCACGTGTCGAAGCACGACTTAGAGGCATAACCGCATTGAAAGGAATGTCGCAAGTGAGGTAATCTTCACACAACCTATGTAATACATAAGGGAAAGAGATACATATATGGCTTACAATCGCCACTTCACACAATTACATGAATAAAGCATTACATCAACCAAATACAATCAAGGTCCGTCTACGGAACCAAAATAAAAGAAGACTACCCCAAATGCTACACAGATCCCCGATCGACCCCAACTGGGCTCCACTACTGATCAACTAGAACGAAACAACACGACGAACAAGGTCTTCATCGAGCTCCTCCTTGAGCTCGGTTGCGTCACCTGGAATGGCATCATCGGCACCTGCAGGCTGGTTTTGGAAGTATCTGTGAGTCACGGGGACTCAGCAATCCCACAACCTCGCGATCAAGACTATTTAAGCTTATGGGTAAGGTAAAGGTATGAGGTGGATCTGCAGCAAGCGACTAGCATATATGGTGGCTAAACATACGCAAATGAGAGCGAGAAGAGAAGGCAAGGCACGGTCGATAAAACTATGATCAAGAAGTGATCCTAGAACAACCTACGTCAAGCATAACTCCAACACCGTGTTCACTTCCCGGACTCCGCCGAGAAGAGACCATCACGGTAACACACGCGGTTGGTGCATTTTAATTAAGGTCAACTTCAGGTTTTCTACAACCGGACATTAACAAATTCCCATCTGCCCATAACCGCGGGCACGGCTTTCGAAAGTTCAAATCCCTGCAGGGGTGTCCCAACTTAGCCCATCACAAGCTCTCATGGTCAACGAAGGATATTCCTTCTAGCGGGAAGACCCGATCAGGCTTGGAATCCCGGTTACAAAACATTTCGACAATGGTAAAACAAGACCAGCAAAGCCACCCAGATGCGCCGACAAATCCCGATAGGAGCTGCACATATCTCGTTCTTAGGGCACACCGGATGAGCCAGACGTCGGGTAAGCCAGCCCAGAGTTGCCCCTGGTAGCCTCGGACATCGCTCAGTTTGGACCAACACTTAGAGAAGCACTGGCCCGGGGGGGTTAAAATAAGATGACCCTTGAGCCGGCCGACCCAAGGGAAAGAAAAGGCTGGTGGCAAATGGTAAAACCAATGTTGGGCCTTGCTGGAGGAGTTTTATTCAAGGCGAACTGTCAAGGGGTTCCCATTATAACCCAACCGCGTAAGGAACGCAAAATCCGGGAACATAACACCGATATGACGAAAACTAGGGCGACAAGAGTGGAACAAAACACCAGGCATAAGGCCAAGCGTTCCACCCTTTACCAAGTATATAGATGCATTAATTAAATAAGACATATTGTGATATCCCAACAAAATATCCATGTTCCAACAAGGAACAAACTCCAATCTTCACCTGTAACTAACAACGCTATAAGAGGGGCTGAGCAAAGCGGTAACATAGCCAAACAACGGTTTGCTAGGACAAGGTGGGTTAGAGGCTTGGCTTAAAAATATGGGAGGCATGATAAGCAAGTGGTAGGTATCGCGGCATAGGCAAAGCAAAAGAGCGAGCAACTAGCAAGCGAAGATAGAAGTGATTTCGAGGGTATGGTCATCTTGCCTAAGATCCCGCAAGGAAGAAGAACGAGTCCATGAAGAAGACAAACGGACGTAGACAAACGGATCCTCACAAACGCGACGTTATCGGAACCAACCCGAAGAAGCAACACCGGAAAGAAGTACACAACATAGTAAACAACCAACACATGAACATGGCATGATATGCAGGATGCGATATGCGGTGCATATGCATGATTTGGAAAGGAATGATTGAAACTGGCCTCAACTTGGATATCCAAGAGTGCCACTGGAAAGGTGAGGTGATTTTGGTTGAAATCGATGTAAAGATCACCGGAATCGGATGCACGGTTTGGAAATGGCAAGCAAAACAAATATGGCACCGGTCTGCGATAATCAGCAAGTGACCAACAAAATGCATCAAGATAAATATGCTACAGCACTCAAACATGACAACAAAATACATGGCAGGGATACACTCATGATGCTTGACTAAAGATGAACACTGAGCTATGGCTAATTCATCCATTAACAAGTTCAAACAAGCATGGCAAAAGTGCAAAAGATAACAGGTTTCAGACTTGGTGAAATTAACAGGATATCAGGAATTTATCATCAGGAAGCAATCTTTAGAGCATGAAAACTACATGCTACAGGAACATATCATGGCAAATCAAGGCATGGCATGAAGCTACTCAAAGCACATAACAAAATTCCCTTAGTGACCATGAGCCAAAAAGGGATCATAAAATACAATTGCAAGCATGTGAACATAGCAAAAACATAAACAGATTCAGACAGTGAAAAACTGGAGCATGACAAATCAGTTAACGAGTAGGCATGTTTACAAGCTCGATGCACTCACTAAAAAGCATGGATGACAATCTATGCATACACCCATCAAGAAGATATGGCATAGAAGCTAGTCATGGCAAGAACAACAACATAGCATGCACGGATCAACAGCAACAACCTCGGCAAAATCGCTAAACAAGTTAACAATCTGCCAGGAACATTTTATAGCAAAAGTAGAGCTCGATTGACTCAAGCCAGTGTGCTCCACAAATGCAAACAAATACATGGATGGATAGAGCACCACAATATTAACAAAACATCCTTACTGATCATCCTCAAAAGAGGCACGGATCACTAGGAAACAACATGAACATATGGCATAAAAATAAAGACAGGACAATGACTTAGTGAAATTCTAAGTCCCTGAAATCAGCATCAGCGATTATGATACTTTGCAAGCTTGTGCTAGTCACCACAAATATCACAAAAATACATGGCATACACCCCTGTAAAGATGGCATGGCATATAACAAAACACATGTAGAGCTGAGGGTCATAGCATGCACACATTAATCATGGCAAAAATGACAAAAGGCCATTTGCTGAAACAGATCTGACATATTCCTCACATCGCCCTCTTCCAACAGCATTTCGGGCATCACGATGAGCTCAAATGGAAATGATGCAATGAGATGAAATGATGTACTCGTTGAGACGAACATTTTGATATGCTACATGCACGAATCGGAGCTACGGATGCAGAGTTATGATGCGTCAAAGTATGCAAAAAATAACTGAGAGAGGGGGAGAAAGTCAACCCTAGATCTAGGGTTTGCACGCGGATCGAGGCGGCGGCGGATCTCGCTGGAACAGGGGCTGCCGGAGCTCGCGTTCACCGGAGAAGAGGTGGATCCGGCTAGCGAAGGTCGAGGAGGAGCACGGCCGGAGTGGGTGACGGCGCCGGCGTCCTCCCCGGCGAGGTCGGCGGCGGAAGACGGCAGCGGCGAGTTCGGCACGTCGGCGGCGACGAGGTGCGCCAATGGGGGCACGACGGAGTGACCGGCCGGCGTGGGCGGCGCGCGGTAGTTCCTCGGGCGGCGCGGCGGGAAGACAGGCGACGGCGTCGAGCAGGGACGCGAGGAGGCGGGCGGCGGTCGCCTCGGGCCCGGGAGGGCCTGCGGCGGGCCGCGGCAGCAGTAGGCGCAGAGATTCCACTTGGCGGCTCCTGGTTGGGCAGCGGAGGTGGCGGATGTTGTCCGGCCGGAAACGGACATGTCCGGCCGGCGGAAGAGCGGGTTTTCTAGGGTTAGGGTAGAGAGATCCAAAAATTTCGGGAGGAGGTCTATTTATAGAGGTAGAGGGAGCTAGGGAGCTCCAAATGAGGTGCAGTTTGCGACCACGCAATTGTGATCGAACGCTCTAGATGATGGAAGAGGTTTAGGTGGGTTTTGCGCCACTTTGGAGAGGTGTTGGGCTGCAACTCACACGAGGCCTTTTCGGTCCCTCGGTTAACCGTTGGAGTATCAAACGAAGTCCAAATGGCATGAAACTTGACAGGTGGTCTACCGGTAGTAAACTAAGGCCGCATGACAAGTCTCGGTCCAATCCGAAAACGTTGAACACCCGCACATGAAAAGAGGTAGAAAGGGACACCGGGTGACATAGGAACGCCGGATTGCAAAACGGACAACGGGGAAAATGCTCGGATGCATGAGACGAACATGTATGCAAATGAAATGCACATGATGACATGATATGCAATGCATGACACGCAAGCAATGACAATGCAACAACAGCGAATAACTGGAGGACACCTGGCACATCGGTCTCGGGGAGTTACAACACTCCACCACTACGAGAGGATCTCGTACCGAGATCTAGAATGGCACCGGAGGGAAAATGGAAGAGAAAGGGAAGAGGTAAAACTAAGTTGCTTCTTTGACCAATGAGTGAAACCAAAGAACCTTGAAAAAGTTAAGTTGTTTCGAGAAAAGAATACAACGGAGATGAACGAAGTTGAAAACACTCCGTTAGAAAAGAGGAACAATGAAGAACAACTTCGGTCAGCACTCCGGTTGAAAAGTGATACAAGACTTGATAAGATGAAAAGAACTTGAGCAGAGGGCACAACTCTCCGGTTAAATGGATAAGCAAGAAAAGAACAAGGTCCTGACAGGAACAAGAAGAAGGGTTGAAGATAGCAACATCACCATGCCTCCGGAACAAAAGTAAGAATGGAATGGAGTGAACGAAGGGAAACACGATCTTGAGAGAGCACGCTTACAACAAATAATAGAACGGAATTGTTGGAAAACCAACAACGAAAAGAATAATCTTGATATGGTCTTATGGAATACATCTCAGATTATGAGGTGACAACCTGCCACTCACGGGAAGAAGAATTGAATTGATATGGACAAGGAGACGAGAAAGTTATTTCACCGGGAGGATAGATGAAGCACTAGGATCATATATTATCACCATTAATAGCAACAATCCTTAGGGAAAGCTTTAGGTGAAATATAACCCCAGATGACTCAAATGACGAGATTGATGGATTTAAAAATATCTCATTCCTAACAACTTGCGAATCATCAAACATGAAAGAAATTGTCAAAATGACATAACACCACCTGAAAAGATAAGGTAGAAGGAATTGCACTCCGGATTGCATGAAGAAGAATACTTGAGCTTCTCTGAAAAGAATCTTGATGAAAACTTCGAAAAGGAATTAAATCCTTTATGAACCATCAAGTAGAACATCCATGAAGAACTCCGGTAACAAAAGGATGATGAAGACGAAAGGAAAAAAGAAGTTGAAAACACAAGGTGAAGCCTTGCAATTATTTAGATGGACCTCCGTGGTGATGTAATTGCGAAAGCTTGGAGCTCTTGGGAAAGAAAAGATAAAGCAAGTCGAACCGAGAATGTGATATGATGAACCTCCAGAATAAGGAATTAATCACTTCGATGAAATAAGAATAAGAATTACATTCTGCTTATCCTTCACCAATTAAATTGATGACAAGAAACGGATTTCTCATACTACTTATTCTAGTTGCAACGGATTGAAGAGAGATATAGCATGAACTTGGGAAGGTCTTCCACGAATCCATCGGAAGGGTTGAAACGACGAATAAATTGATATGATAACCATGGAATAGAATCTTGGGCAAACCACCATAAGAATTTCTCATGGAAAAAGCAAAAGTACAAATCACCAGAAATAATTAGAAGATGAGACGAAAATACTTGAGTGAATTTAGATCCATGAGCACGAAGAGATCACGAGCTAATTATAGAATACTTGAATGATGCACCGGTAAGATTTAGAGAAAGAGAGCTGATAGCTGGAATGAATAATCCTGAGTTGATGGACTCCGGATAACAAACTGAGAAGACTCTTGAATTGCTCCGGATAGGTGAAAAGAATTCTCACAAATGAAATAAATTATGAGATGATGGCAACAAGCTACAATCATGAAACATGAAGAGAATGGAGTAAGATATGGAGGAAAAACTCTTCTCCGGTCTTCAAAATCTGAGAATTACAACGAGAAATACCACCATGAATTATTTAGACGCTCCGGAAGCATCAAAGCGAAGAGATTGAGCCAACGATGAAAAGAATTTGAAAGATCTTAGAGAAGGACATTTGACTGATGGCAATTCATTCTTACGTCAAACTTCGAAAAGACTTTTAAGGATATCTCCGGGAGAATTAGAAGAGTCAGGTAAGATCCTGGAAAAAGACCTGTGGGTTAGGGCCCACTCAAAAGAAACACCGTTGAAATGATTATAGGAAAGAAGATTACACCGGTTGAATTAAATGGCTTGAATGAGATAACAACCCCGAAATAGGTTGAATGGATCTTGAATGACAAGACGAGCCTTTTGAGATATCTTGAGCACTTTGGAACAATAGAATAGCAAGCAGGGAAGATTAAGAGGTGCACCGACATAAGAACACATTTGAAACGAGGAAAAGGATGTGATCAACAAAGCTTGACTTGAATCCACCGGAGAAGAAAAAGAACGAACAATGATGAACTTGAGGCTCCGTTAGGATCTTCATGAGTATCACCGGATAAGAAAATTGACAGAAAAGGAATGGAGAGGCTTCCCATCAATAAAGGATACTTGAATAAGAAATCTGAGTCCATGAAGAAAACAAGGGAGGGAGGGAGGGAAAAACAAAGGCAACTTGGGATGGATGAAACGAACACCGTTGAGAAAGCTGAGATTGAATCTTGCGGATATTGAAAATGAACGGATCCGCTTGAAGAGAAACACACCGGTTGAAAAGGATTGACATGACAATGTCGATTATCATGAAGGATTAGTACTCCCGTAGGAATACGAGAACACCACTTATAAAAGGTATGGAATCAACATTTGACTTCGAAGCAACTCGAATACCACAACTCAAAACAAAACAAAGAATTGGCTTGCAGAATAAGCCGGAACAAACATATGATAGAGATTTCGTCCGAAGTTTTTGTGGTGGGGCCTACACGGGCTCGATCGTACAACACCATCATGTAGAAGGCAGTGCACATGACATACGAAGCGTCCCCGAGTCGGCATAGCCAAGGACTCTTTAAGACACAACGAGACCACCATAAAACCAACCATGGATAGGCGGACCACTAGACGTAGAACCCCAATTTCATATCATATATCCATCGGAAAGATATCCTAAGAGCTACTTGAATTTCCACTTATAAACTCCCGAAATTTTCCGGTTATGCAATCAGGTGTTGGGGATACAGGGGAAGCATAATATCTCACCCAAAACTAGCAAATCCTACATCCAGCTGTATCCATCCTTCAACACATAACCAAGAAACCTTCGAAAATCGTTTACCTCAACCTTCAAAAAGCATATGTTATACGAGTTATGGCAATACTCCCGAACTCCCGCCCCAGTACTGGGTGGCGTCGAGGTTATCTCACCAACAACTGCATAAAAGAGATTTTCGATGTCGGCGAATAAAAATCAGGTATTCCAGAACTGCAACGATAAAATTGTGACGACAACACCTCGGAGCTCAACTCCCCGGGACACTGCCACAACCCCTAAATGTCAGGAGGCACCAAGAACAATGTTCTCGTCACAAAACCATCGGAACGATTCCAAGATACCCGTGTGATCCTAAATTTTTTTTAGTGAAATTTGAGAAGAGAAGAGTCAAAACTCTACGTCAAGATGCCTCACCAGAGCGACGAAGGGACTGAGGAGTAAAAAGAATTCCTAACTCTCTGATATATATAATCCAAAATGACTCAAAACATTTTTCTAGACTCAACAACGCCAGCGATTCGATCAAGCAGGGGGCTCCTAAAGTCGGGGAAGGCTCTGATTACCAACTTGTAACACCCTCGATGCGGCTATATCTCCCACGTGTCGAAGCACGACTTAGAGGCATAACCGCATTGAAAGGAATGTCGCAAGTGAGGTAATCTTCACACAACCTATGTAATACATAAGGGAAAGAGATACATATATGGCTTACAATCGCCACTTCACACAATTACATGAATAAAGCATTACATCAACCAAATACAATCAAGGTCCGTCTACGGAACCAAAATAAAAGAAGACTACCCCAAATGCTACACAGATCCCCGATCGACCCCAACTGGGCTCCACTACTGATCAACTAGAACGAAACAACACGACTAACAAGGTCTTCATCGAGCTCCTCCTTGAGCTCGGTTGCGTCACCTGGAATGGCATCATCGGCACCTGCAGGCTGGTTTTGGAAGTTATCTGTGAGTCACGGGGACTCAGCAATCCCACAACCTCGCGATCAAGACTATTTAAGCTTATGGGTAAGGTAAAGGTATGAGGTGGATCTGCAGCAAGCGACTAGCATATATGGTGGCTAAACATACGCAAATGAGAGCGAGAAGAGAAGGCAAGGCACGGTCGATAAAACTATGATCAAGAAGTGATCCTAGAACAACCTACGTCAAGCATAACTCCAACACCGTGTTCACTTCCCGGACTCCGCCGAGAAGAGACCATCACGGTAACACACGCGGTTGGTGCATTTTAATTAAGGTCAACTTCAGGTTTTCTACAACCGGACATTAACAAATTCCCATCTTCCCATAACCGCGGGCACGGCTTTCGAAAGTTCAAATCCCTGCAGGGGTGTCCCAACTTAGCCCATCACAAGCTCTCACGGTCAACGAAGGATATTCCTTCTAGCGGGAAGACCCGATCAGGCTTGGAATCCCGGTTACAAAACATTTCGACAATGGTAAAACAAGACCAGCAAAGCCACCCAGATGCGCCGACAAATCCCGATAGGAGCTGCACATATCTCGTTCTTAGGGCACACCGGATGAGCCAGACGTCGGGTAAGCCAGCCCAGAGTTGCCCCTGGTAGCCTCGGACATCGCTCAGTTTGGACCAACACTTAGAGAAGCACTGGCCCGGGGGGGTTAAAATAAGATGACCCTTGAGCCGGCCGACCCAAGGGAAAGAAAAGGCTGGTGGCAAATGGTAAAACCAATGTTGGGCCTTGCTGGAGGAGTTTTATTCAAGGCGAACTGTCAAGGGGTTCCCATTATAACCCAACCGCGTAAGGAACGCAAAATCCGGGAACATAACACCGATATGACGAAAACTAGGGCCGCAAGAGTGGAACAAAACACCAGGCATAAGGCCGAGCCTTCCACCCTTTACCAAGTATATAGATGCATTAATTAAATAAGAGATATTGTGATATCCCAACAAAATATCCATGTTCCAACAAGGAACAAACTCCAATCTTCACCTATAACTAACAACGCTATAAGAGGGGCTGAGCAAAGCGGTAACATAGCCAAACAACGGTTTGCTAGGACAAGGTGGGTTAGAGGCTTGGCTTAACAATATGGGAGGCATGATAAGCAAGTGGTAGGTATCGCGGCATACGCAAAGCAAAAGAGCGAGCAACTAGCAAGCAAAGATAGAAGTGATTTCGAGGGTATGGTCATCTTGCCTAGGATCCCGCAAGGAAGAAGAACGAGTCCATGAAGAAGACAAACGGACATAGACAAACGGATCCTCACAAACGCAACGTTATCGGAACCAACCGGAAGAAGCAACACCGGAAAGAAGCACACAACATAGTAAACAACCAACACATGAACATGGCATGATATGCGGGATGCGGTATGCGGTGCATATGCATGATTTGGAAAGGAATGATTGAAACTGGCCTCAACTTGGATATTCAAGAGTGCCACTGGAAAGGTGAGGTGATTTCGGTTGAAATCGATATAAAAATCACCAGAATCGGATGCACGGATTGGAAATGGCAAGCAAAACAAATATGGCACCGGTTTGCGATAATCAGCAAGTGACCAACAAAATGCATCAAGATAAATATGCTACAGCACTCAAACATGACAACAAAATACATGGCAGGGATCCACTCATGATGCTTGACAAAATATAAACACTGAGCTACGGCTAATTTATCAATTAACAGGTTCAAACAAGCATGGCAAAAGTGCAAAAGATAACAGGTTTCAGACTTGGTGAAATTAACAGGATATCAGGAATTTATCATCAGGAAGCAATCTTTAGAGCATGAAAACTACATGCTACAGGAACATATCATGGCAAAGCAAGGCATGGCATGAAGCTACTCAAAGCACATAACAAAATTCCCTTAGTGACCATGAGCCAAAAAGGGATCATAAAATACAATTGCAAGCATGTGAACATAGCAAAAACATAAACAGATTCAGACAGTGAAAAACTAGAGCATGACAAATCAGTTAACGAGTAGGCATGTTTACAAGCTCGATGCACTCACTACAAAGCATGGCATGACAATCTAAGCATACACCCATCAAGAAGACATGGCATAGAAGCTAGTCATGGCAAGAACAACAACATAGCATGCACGGATCAATAGCAACAACCTCGGCAAATTCGCTAAACAAGTTTACAATCTGCCAGGAACATTTTATAGCCAAAGTAGAGTTCGATTGACTCAAGCTAGTCTGCTCCACAAATGCAAACAAAGACATGGATGGATAGATCACCACAATATTAACAAAACATCCTTACTGATCATCCTCAAAAGAGGCAGGGATCACTAGGAAATAACATGAACATATGGCATAAAAATAAAGACAGGACAAGGACTTAGTGAAATTCTAAGTTCCTGAAATCAGCATCAGCAGTTAAGCTACTTTGCAAGCTTGTGCTAGTCACCACAAATATCACAAAAATATATGGCATACACCCATGTAAAGATGGAATGGCATATAAAAAACACATGTAGAGCTCAGGGTCATAGCATGCACACATTAATCATGGCAAAAATGACAAATGGCCATTTGCTGAAACAGATCTAACATATTCCTCACATCATCCTCTTCCAACAGTATTTCGGGCATCAAGATGAGCTCAAATGGAAATGATGCAATGAGATGAAATGATGTACTCGTCGAGACGAACATTTTGATATGCTACACACACGAATCGGAGCTACGGATGCAGAGTTATGATGCATCAAAGTATGCGAAAAATAACTGAGAGAGGGGGAGAAAGTCGACCCTACATCTAGGGTTTGCACGCGGATCGAGGCGGTGGCGGATCTCGCCGGAACAGGGGCTGCCGGAGCTCGCGTTCGCCGGAGAAGAGGTGGATCCAGTCGGCGAAGGTCAAGGAGGAGCACGGCCGGAGTGGGTGACGGCGCCGGCGTCCTCCCCGGCGAGGTCGGCGGCGGAGCGACCGGCCGGAGCGGGCGGCGCGTGGCAGTTCCTTGGGCGGCGCGGCGGGAAGACAGGCGGCGGCGTTGAGCAGGGACGCGAGGAGGCAGGCGGCGGTCGCCTCGGGCCCGGGAGGGCCTGCGGCGGGCCTCGCGGGCTGCGGCGGCGGTGGGCGTCGGGATTCCACTTGGCGGCTCCTGGTTGGGCGGCGGAGGCGGCGGACGTTGTCTGGCCGAAAACGGACATGTCCGGCCGGCGGAAGAGCGGGTTTTCTAGGGTTAGGGGTGGAGAGATCCGAAAATTTCGGGAGGAGGTCTATTTATAGAGGTAGAGGGAGCTAGGGAGCTCCAAATGAGGTGCGGTTTGCATCCACGCGATCGTGACTGAACGCTCTAGATGATGGAGGAGGTTTAGGTGGGTTTTGGGCCACTTTGGAGAGGTGTTGGGCTGCAACACACACGGGGCCTTTTCGGTCCCTCGGTTAACCGTTGGAGTATCAAACAAAGTCCAAATGGCACGAAACTTGACAGGCGGTCTACCGGTAGTAAACCAAGGCCGCATGAAAAGTCTCAGTCCAATCCGAAAACTTTTAACACCCGCACACAAAAAAAGGTAGAAAGGGACACCGGGTGACATAGGAACGCCGGATTGCAAAACGGACAACGGGGAAAATGCTCGGATGCATGAGACGAACATGTATGCAAATGAAATGCACATGATGACATGATATGCAATGCATGGCACGCAAGCAATGACAACGCAACAACAGCGAATAACTGGAGGACACCTGGCACATCGGTCTCGGGGCGTTACAGCGGCTTTCGATTTTTATCAGCTAATCTCATGCGACAAAAAGAGTCATAATAAAGGATATTGATGCTACTGCCTCCATCCATGAGCACCTTAGTGAATTTGTATCCTCCAACCTGAGGCACCACCACCAAAGCCAAGGACCCGAGTTGTCAACCCGGGGCGGGTGATCTTCGCGGCTCCGAAGAATAGGGTGTTCAAACCATCGCAAGTAACGGGCGATTGTCGACTCAACCGTGTTTACTGCCCTTTTATGGAGCTTTTGATCCCGCTTACATAGACTCATGGTGAAAATGTGGTACTGTCCACTATTCAACTGCTTCGGATTACTCTGATTGTCGGATTTCTGGTTTCGGCAAACCCTTGAGGTTCGAGCACTGGGTGCGCATGAAGATCTCTCCTCCCCCAAGCTCTCACCCTCACCACGATCTCAAGGCTCAGCGCTTCGAACTCGCAAAACAAAGGGACACAAGATTTATACTAGTTCAGGCCACTGATGTGGTGTAATACCTACTCCAGTGTGGTGTGGTGGATTGCCTCTTGGGCTGAGGATGAACAGTTACAAGGGAAGAACAACCTCCTGAGGAGAGGTGATCTTGTGCTTGGTGAGTTTGCGTGGTTCCCTTGGTGGAATGGATCCAGTCCAAGATGAGATCCCCTCTCTACGATGGTGGCTAGTCCTATATATAGAGGCATGGGTCCTCTTCCCAAATATTAGGCGGGAAGGGATCCCACAATGGCCAATTTGAAGGGGCGGCTAGTACAAGCTATCCTGACAAAAGATGGTCTTCGCCTGCCAAAGGCTCCGGTGATGACGCCGTCTTGGGCTCCACGGTGACCTCCGTCCTGCTGGTCTTGGTCTTGTTGCGCCGATATGGAATCGTTTGCTTGACGCCTCGGGACTCCGCACCTGCACTTGCCTATTTAGCACCAAAGAGGAAATGAGGACACTGCACGCGCTGGCGCCCGTCTGGTGCCCGCCTGGCCTAGGTCGTCATGGCTTGCATCACAGGAACCTCGCGAGGCACCCCTTGCCTTGATCTCTCTGCCCCTCGCGAGCTAGCCTGGTGAGGCCGCCCCTGAGGAGGTCTTGCATCGTCCGCCTAGCAAGGCTTGGCCCCTCGCGAGGGTCTTGAGTGTTTGCTAGTGAAGATGGGTCGTACAGGGCCGCTGGTGGAGCCACGCTGTGGGCCGCACGCAGGCAAGTCTGGGGACCCCCGTTCCCAGGACACCGACAGTAGCCCCCGGGCCCAAGGCACGCTTGGACTTGGCTTCAAGGCGAAGCCAAGGGGCAAGTGCGGAGCGCCGCGGGCCCCAACAGCCTGCGGCCTTGTTTGACGCATGGCGGTTTATTGGACGTGGGCGTCTCCGCTTCCCCACGCAGCCTTGATATCCACCTGGCTAGGCGGCCACCGTGACTTACACAGTTATCCCCCTATTGCTGGTGACGCGCCCCTCCAACTCTCCTGCCTTTTCGAAACAATAACCTCCTCTTCCAATCTGTCCCGAGCTCAGCCCTCCTCGTTGCCATGGTGCCCCGGTGAACGGAGAAGGCAAAGAAGAAGTCTCAGTCTTCAGTCGGGCCGCCCCCGACCGTTGAACCTGCCATTGGCCGGTCACTGGTGCTCAACCAGGAAGCCATGGACAAGGTTCTCCCTGCGCTCGCCACTGACTTCAACGAATGGGGGAGGACGGCGGCCTGGCCCGCATCTCGCGCCTCCGTCGACAGGACAGCCACCGAGGCCCCATTCTTCATTGTCGCCCTATGGGCTGGCCTGGTTCCTCCTTTCTCTGCCTTCTTCAACGTCGTGCTCTCCCACTATCAGATCCATATGTTGCACTTGGATCCCCAATCAGTCTCCCTTGTTGCTGTCTTCGCTTTCGCCTGCGAGGCCATGGTGGGCATTCCCCCTTCCGTGGCCCTACTATGCCATTTCTTCTCGCTGCACCTGACCAGCCCTCGGAAGTGCTCGGGATGCTTGAGCTTTCAGGCCGTGGCTGCGACAACTGGCTCGGTGATTGATTTTGAGCTTCCATCACCCACAAGCGAGTTTCGGGCACGGTGGGTGTATGTGGACGTTGATGTGCTCAGCCCCTTTCTCTCGCTCCCCTCGGCGCCCGCCGTTCCCAGCTCCGGCTGGGGCCACGAGAAGCTTGCTGACCCCCGCCCTGCCTTCGTCTGGCTCCGGTTGAAGAGGCTAAAAGATCTCAGCGTGACTGCGCCCATGGTGATGAAGGAGTTCCTCCGACGCCGCGTCGCCCCACTCCAGCGCCATTCCCGACTGATGTGGGCCCTGTCCGGTGGCCAGGATCGCATGAGGCTTCAGGAAGCGGGGCTTCCGCTCGAGGCACGAAAAATGGTGCTCGAGGTCTTGACAGGCGACCCCTCGCCAGCTGACATGGCGCAGGAAGGCTATCTTTGTACTGCTGCTCAAACAGGGTGGAGTTCGTGGGGCAGATGCCCTCCTTCGATGAATGGGGGCCACGTCTAGTCGGTGTTGAAGGGCCCCGCAAGAACCCTGTTTCCATGGTCCCCCTCGTTGCCGCCAGCGCTGTGCTTGCCCGAAGAGTGGACGCAGGGGGCAAGCACCGCTGGAGGCCGGAGGCGCGGGTGCTGAGGCGTTGACGCCGCTCGAGGCTCCCGAGGTGCCATCCCCGGGAACCCATGACTCTTGCCTGGGGGTGACAGCTAAGGGGGCGACGCGATCCGCTGCTCCTGAGGCCGAAGCGTCCGAGGTCTCAGCGGGCCAGCATGAGGCGGTGCCCGAGGTCTCTCCTCAGCCCAGCACTCCCGAGGCCGTCTCCTCGGGAGCCTCACCAACCGTGCCCCGCACTGGTTGCCGCGTCCAACACTTCGGTCAGCTTCGTCTGGACTTCAATGCACTCCACAAGAGGAAAGGGTCCCCAAGCTGCAGAAGTGGTGCCTTCCGGTCATTGAAGCAGAGGAAGTATATCGCCATAGACGAGTGAGTACCTTATCTTTGTGATTTCTCGAGTGTTGCTTCCCCTCCTGATGGTGGCTCCTCAGGGTCCCTTCTGCTAAGGCCACGAAGTTTCTGGGGAAGCAACCTTCTCCTGCCTCGAATTCCCCGCTGGCCTTGAGCGCCGTAAGCCATCATGCCGCCCCCAGCGCGAGGTCGGCCGGAGAGGCAAGCACGCTATCCTGGCGCCTGGAGCCCGCGCTTTGCCATCTTTCCTTCATGGCCTCGCCTGGGGTGCGGCAAGTATGCCAAGGGCTCCTTCTCTGGTTGTGGACGGTGGCAGGATGACCTCGAGCAATGGGCCTCAACCCATCCAGGCCCCTGCTGAAGCCTGATACGTCTCCGTCGTATCTACTTTTCCAAACACTTTTGCCCTTGTTTTGGACTCTAACTTGTATGATTTGAATGGAACTAACCCGGACTAACGCTATTTTCAGCAGAATTGCCATGATGTTGTTTTATGTGCAGAAAACAAAAGTTCTCGGAATGACCAGAAACTCCATGGAATACCTTACAATAAATAATAAAAAATCCTCGCCAAAGATGAAGACCAGGGGGCCCACACCCTTCTCACTAGGGTGCCCCCCTAGGGCGCGCCCCCTACCTCATGGGCCCCCTGGAGACCCCCCGATTCCAACTCCAACTCTATATACCTGCTTTCGGGGAGAAAAAAAATCAAGGAGATGAAATCATCACGTTTTACGATATGGAGCCGCCGCCAAGCCCTAAAACCTCTCGGGAGGGCTGATCTGGAGTCCGTTCGGGGCTCCGGAGAGGGGGATTCGTCGCCGTTGTCATCATCAACCATCCTCCATCACCAATTTCATGATGCTCACCGTCGTGTGTGAGTAATTCGGAGCCGCCGCCAAGCCCCATTCTCTCTCGGGAGGCTGATCTGGAGTCCATTCGGGGCTCCGGAAAGGGGAATCTGTCGCATCGACATCATCAACCTTCCTCCATCACCAATTTCATGATGTTCACTGCCCTGCGTGAGTAATTCCATCGTAGGCTTGCTGGACGGTGATGGGTTGGATGAGATTTATCATGTAATCGAGTTAGTTTTGTTAGGGTTTGATCCCTAGTATCCATTATGTTCTGAGATTGATGTTGCTATGACTTTGCTATGCTTAATGCTTGTCACTAGGGCCCGAGTGCCATGATTTCAGATCTGAACCTATTGTGTTTTCATCAATATGTGAGAGTTCTAGATCCCATCTTGCAAGTCTATAGTCACCTATTATGTGTTATGACCCGTTAACCCCGAAGTGACAATAATCGGGATACTTACGAGTGATGACCGTAGTTTGAGGAGTTCATGTATTCACTATGTGTTAATGCTTTGTTCCGGTCCTCTATTAAAAGGAGACCTTAATATCCCTTAGTTTCCGTAAGGACCCCGCTGCCACGGGAGGGTAGGACAAAAGATGTCATGCAAGTTCTTTTCCATAAGCACGTATGACTATATTCGGAATACATGCCTACATTACATTGACGAACTGGAGCTAGTTCTGTGTCACCCTATGTTATGATTGTTACATGATGAACCGCATCCAGCATAATTATCCATCATTGATCCGATGCCTACGAGCTTTCCATATACTGGTTTACGCTTATTTACTTTCCCGTTGTTATTGTTACAATCACTACAAAATACCAAAAACATTACTTTGCTTTCTCTACTCTTTTGTTACCGTTACCAACACTATCATATTACTTTGCTACTAAACACTTTGCTGCAGATACTAAGTTTTCAGGTGTGGTTGAATTGACAACTCAGCTGCTAATACTTGACAATATTCTTTGGCTCCCCTTGTGTCGAATCAATAAATTTGGGTTGAATACTCTACCCTGAAAGATGTTGCGATCCCCTATACTTGTGGGTTATCAAGACTAATTTCTGGCGCCGTTGCCGGGGAGCATAGCTCTATTCTTTGAGTCACTTGGGATTTATATCTGCTGGACACTATGAAGAACTTGAAAGACGCTTAAACCAAGATCTATCCCTCAACTACGAGGGGAGGTAAGGAACTGCCATCTAGCTCTGCACTTGATTCACCTTCTGTTTTGAGTAAGCTTGCGACACCTACACCTGCTTCTTCTATTCATTCTGATATGTCGCATGTTATTGATGATGCTACTTCTTCTATACATGATACTTATGATGAAACTACCTCTATGCCTGATACTACTATGCCTCTTAGTGATTTTTCTCGAGGAACGACTTGCTAGGGCTAGAGAGATTGAAAATATTGAATCTGATTATGAAGATGAAAGTGATGATGAAGAATCACTTGTTATTCCTGAAGTTTATTTATTTGATCAAGATGCTTCTTTAGCTATTTTAGCTTGCAAACATAGATATGAACTCAAAAGGTTGTTAGCTAAATGGAATAAGCAATCTCTAAATGCTAGGATGAGACCTGATCCTGCTTTTGCTACTTCACCTATCTGTGTTGCTGATAAGGATTATGAATTCTCTGTTGATCCTGATATAATTACTTTGGTTGAATCTGATCCTTTTCATGGCTATGAATCTGAAACTGTTGTGGCACATCTTACTAAATTAAATGATATAGCTACCGTGTTCACTAATGATGAGAGATCTCGCTACTTTTATATCCTTAAAATATTTTCGTTCTCATTAAAGGGTGATGCTAAGATATGGTTTAATTCTATTGATCCTGGTTGTGTTCGTAGTCCCCAGGATATGATCTATTACTTCTCTGCTAAATATTTCCCTGCTCATAAGAAACAAGCTGCTTTAAAGGAAATATACAACTTTGTGCAAATTAAAGAAGAGAGTCTCCCACAAGCTTGGGGGAGGCTTCTCAAGTTACTTAATGCTTTGCCTGATCATCCTCTTAAGAAAAATGAAATACTTGATATCTTTTATAATGGACTAACCGATGCTTCCGGAGATTACCTGGATAGTTGTGCTAGTTCTCTTTTCAAGGAAAGAACACCGGATGAAGCTGAAATCTTATTGAATAATATGTTGACAAATGAAAATAATTGGACAGCTCCGGAGCCAACTCCTGCTCCAATTAATGATCCTATTCCTAAACCAACTCCGAAGAAGAGAGGTATTCTATTTCTCAGTCGTAAAGATATGCAAGAGGCAAAAAAATCTATGAAAGAAAAAGGTATTAAAGCTGAAGATGTTAAGAATTTACCTCCTATTGAAGAAATACATGGTCTTAATTTACCGCCTGTTGAAGAAACATATGACCTTAATACTTTATTTATTGAAGAACCTCCAGACCCCGATAACCCGACACAAGTAGTAAAGGTAAATTCTCTCTATAGATATGATAAAGCTAAAATCCCTCCTCCTAAAATTGCTAGTCAATGCTTGGATGAGTTTGATAATTTTATGTTTAAGCAAGAAGACTTCAATGCTTATTTTGGTAGACAATTAAAACAAGATGCTGATATGATTAAATACTTGGGTGATTATATGGCTAATATTAGAGGTGAACTTAAACTTGTTAGCAAACATGCCTCTATGGTTACCACTCAAGTAGAACAAGTACTTAAAGCTCAAAAAGAATTGCTCAATGAGATGAATAGTAAGAAAAATAATTCTGCTGTTAAAGTGGCTACTAGAACTGGTAGCATGACTCAGGAACCTTTGTATCCTGAAGGCCACCCTAAGAGAATTGAGCAAGATTCTCAGAGAAATAAAATTGATGCACCTAGTTCTTCTAAAAAGAAGAAAAAGAAAAATGATAGAACTGTGCAAACTTCTAGTGAACATATTGCTGAACTACCTGATAATCCAAATGATATCTCTATGTCTGGCAATGAACATGAACCTAATGAAAATGTTAATGATGATGTTCATAATGATGCTCAACCTAGTAATGATAATGATGTAGAAATTGAACCTGATGTTGATCTTGATAACCCACAATCAAAGAATCAACATTATGATAAGAAAGAGAACCTTGGGTTCAGAAACCCATGCCTTTTCCTCCCAAACCATCCAAGAAAAAGGATGATGAGGATTTTGAGCGCTTTGCTGAAATGATTAGACCTATTTTTTTGCGTATGCGATTAACTGATATACTCAAAACAAATCCTTATGCTAAGTACATGAAAGATATTATTACAAATAAAAGAAAGATACCGGAAGCTGAAATTTCCACCATGCTTGCTAATTATACTTTTAAGGGTGGAATACCAAAGAAACTTGGATATCCAGGAGTACCTACTATACCATGCTCCATTACAAGAAATTATGTTAAAACTGCTTTATGTGATCTTGGAGCCGGTGTTAGTGTTATACCTCTCTCTTTATATCGTAGACTTGACTTGAATAAGTTGACACCTACTGAAATATCTTTGCAAATGGCTGATAAATCAACTGCTATACCTGTCGGTATTTGTGAGGATGTGCCTGTTGTGGTTGCAAATGTTACTATTTTAACGAACTTTGTTATTCTTGATATTCCCGAGGACGATAGTATGTCTATTATTCTTGGAAGACCTTTTCTTAATATTGCAGGGGCTGTTATTGATTGCAACAAAGGCAATGTCACTTTTCATGTTAATGGTAATGAGCATACGGTACACTTTCCGAGGAAACAACTTCAAGTTCATAGCATCAATTCTATCAGAAAAATTCCATCGATTATATTTGGAGGTTTTGAATTTCCTCTTCTACTGTCAAGAAGAAATATGATATACTTATTATTGGGGATGTGCGTATCCCCGTTGAGGTAACCTAGTGTTATTCGAAATTTCTCCGGTTTCATGTTAATCGGAATGAGTTTGTTAACAAGACTTGATCAACCTTGTTAGTGGATTCCTTTTGACGAGCATGAGATGGATGAAACTAGAAGCACAACCTTCTGTACCCTCTCTATATTTTCTGTTATTTAGTTGAAATAAAGTGAAAATAAATAATTTTCTGTCTGTTATCTGATTATCCGTGCAATATAAAAATACCTCGAAAATAAAAGTTCTCCAAATGCCCTAAAAATTAAATATGATTTTTTCTAGAATATTTGAGGATTTATGGAACAAAATACACACCAGGTGGACCAACCACCTTGCCACGAGGGTGGAGGGCGCGCCCACCCCCTTAGGGCGCGCCCCCTACCTTGTGGGCCCACGATGGCCCTCCCCCACTTACTCTTTCAGCCACACACTTCATCTTCCTCCCCCAAACACGAAAAACCAGCTCAAACCCGAGTCCAAGCTCGTTTTGCTGCCATTTTCGATCTCCTTGCTCAAAGCACCTCTCACAAAACTGCTTGGGGAGATTGTTCCTTGGTATGTGACTCCTCCGTTGGTCCAATTAGTTTTTGTTCTAGTGCTTTATTCATTGCAAATTTGTGTTGCTTAAGTGACCCTGTTCTTGAGCTTGCATGTCAAATTTATATGGTCAAAAGTAGTTTTGATGCATGATATAGGCCCTAGGCACTTGTAGGAGTAGTTGCTATCAATATTATTGAGTTTGGTTTACTTTTATTTTGAAGTTACTAAAAAATTTCAGAATTTTTCAGAGGAAGAAATATGTTTAGGAAAATGTTCCAAGGTGGTCCTTCAAGGAAGCAAGGACCCAGGCTTGCAATGCGTGACGCTGACGAAGAGCCACCAAGAGACGCTCCAGTGTGTCCTTGTGAGTGGCCTTCTGAAAATTTTATGGGTCGTGCAGGAATTAAAGAAGAATATAACACATATATGCGTAATGCCGGTCTTGAGGACTTTGAGGCAGACAAATGCCCCCAGTATCATGAGCTCACAAGCTCTTTAGTGAGGAGGTTTGAGTATTCATCTTCGCATAATTCTCCGTCAGTCATGTTTGATCTTTATGATAAATCTTATACCATGGACCTAGAGGATTTCACTTTTGCTTGCAAACTTCCACAATGGGGTAGTGTTAGGGATCCCCCTAAATCTGAATTTAGAAATTTTCTTGCTAGTATAACTGTAGGGGAATCTAGAGATATAACGCAAGCTACCATAGGGAGCATTCACTTTCCTGCTATACATTATTTTGCTCTCTTCATAGGTAGGTGCATAAATGCTAAGGATGAAGCATGTCACATGTGTGTCCCTGACCTTAGCATTCTCAGGAGTGTCGTGTTAGGAGACCAATCTTATCATATGGGAGCCATTGTAGCTCGTAGGTTGCATCATAATAGACATAATGGAGATTTCTTTGGAGGAATTTATGCAACCCGCTTAGCTAAATTTCTTGAGATAGACGTTCGTGAAGGAGACATGGAGTTGCCTCCTACTTATTTAGATTTTGGTTCTATGGTTTCCCACCATTTTGTCGAGAGGAACGAATCACCTCTCCAGTACCGACTATGATGGGTTTCATAGTAATTTCAAAAAAATTCCTACGCTCACACAAGATCATGTGATGCATAGCAACGAGAGGGGAGAGTGTTGTCTACGTACCCACGCAGACCGACTGCGGAAGCGTTGACACAACGTAGAGGAAGTAGTCATACGTCTTCGCGATCCAACCGATCAAGCACCGAAACTACGACACCTCCGAGTTCGAGCACACGTTCAGCTCGATGAAGATCCCCGGACTCCGATCCAGCAAAGTGTCGGGGAAGAGTTCCGTCAGCACGACGGCATGGTGACGATTTTGATGCACTACAGCAGCAGGGCTTCGCCTAAACTCCGCTACAGTATTATCGAGGATTATGGTGGCTGGGGGCACCGCACACGGCTAAGGAATAGATCACGTGGATCAACTTGTGTATCTAGAGGTGCCCCCTGCCTCAGTATATAAAGGAGCCAAGGGGAAGGGGGGCACCGGCCAGGAGGAGGGCGTAGGAGGAGTCCTACTCCTACCGGGAGTAGGACTCCCCCCCAATCCTATTTGGACTAGGATTCCCCGAGGGGGAAAGAGAGAGAAGGGGGCCGGCCACCTCTCCTAGTCCTAATAGGACTAGGGGAGGGGGAGGCGCGCGGCCACCTTGGGCTGCCCCTTTCTCCTTTCCACTAAAGCCCATAAAGGCCCATATGGCTCCCGGGGGGTTCCGGTAACCTCCCGGTACTCCGGTAAAATCCCGATTTCACCCGGAACACTTCCGATATCCAAACATAGGCTTACAATATATCAATCTTTATGTCTCGACCATTTCGAGACTCCTCTTCATGTCCGTGATCACATCCGGAACTCCGAACAACCTTCGGTACATCAAAATGCATAAACTCATAATATAACTGTCATCGTAACCTTTATTGTGCAGACCCTACGGGTTCGAGAACAATGTAGACATGACCGAGACACGTCTCCGGTCAATAACCAATAGCGGGACCTGGATGCCCATATTGGGCTCCTACATATTCTACGAAGATCTTTATCGGTCAGACCGCATAACAACATACGTTGTTCCCTTTGTCATCGGTATGTTACTTGCCCGAGATTCGATCGTCGGTATTCCAATACCTAGTTCAATCTCGTTACCGGCAAGTCTCTTTACTCGTTCTGTAATACATCATCCGCAACTAACATTTAGTTGCAATGCTTGCAAGGCTTAAGTGATGTGCATTACCGAGAGGGCCCAGAGATACCTCTCCGACAATCGGAGTGACAAAACCTAATCTCGAAATACGCCAACCCAACATGTACCTTTGGAGACACCTGTAGTACTCCTTTATAATCACCTAGTTACGTTGTGACGTTTGGTAGTACCCAAAGTGTTCCTCTGGTAAACGGGAGTTGCATAATCTCATAGTTACAGGAACATGTATAAGTCATGAAGAAGCAATAGCAACATACTAAACGATCGGGTGCTAAGCTAATGGAATGGGTCATGTCAATCAGATCATTCAACTAATGATGTGACCTCGTTAATCAAATAACAACTCTTTGTCTATGGTTAGGAAACATAACCATCTTTGATCAACGAGCTAGTCAAGTAGAGGCATACTAGTGACACTCTGTTTGTCTATGTATTCACACATGTATTATGTTTCCGGTTAATACAATTCTAGCATGAATAATAAACATTTATCATGATATATAACTTTATTATTGCCTCTAGGGCATATTTCCTTCAGTCTCCCACTTGCACTAGAGTCAATAATCTAGATTACATAGTAATGATTCTAACACCCATGGAGTCTTGGTGCTGATCATGTTTTTCTCGTGGGAGAGGCTTAGTCAACGGGTCTGCAACATTCAGATCCATATGTATCTTGCAAATCTCCATGTCTCCCTCCTTGACTTGATCGCGGATGGAATTGAAGCGTCTCTTGATGTGCTTGGTTCTCTTGTGAAATCTGGATTCCTTTGCGAAGGCAATTGCACCAGTATTGTCACAAAAGATTTTCATTGGACCCGATGCACTAGGTATTACACCTAGATCGGATATGAACTCCTTCATCCAGACTCCTTCGTTCGCTGCTTCCGAAGCAGCTATGTACTCCGCTTCACATGTAGATCCCGCTACGACGCTTTGTTTAGAACTGCACCAACTGACAGCTCCACCGTTTAATGTAAACACGTATCCGGTTTGCGATTTAGAATCGTCCGGATCAGTGTCAAAGCTTGCATCAACGTAACCTTTTACGATGAGCTCTTTGTCACCTCCATATACGAGAAACATATCCTTAGTCCTTTTCAGGTATTTCAGGATGTTCTTGACCGCTGTCCAGTGATCCACTCCTGGATTACTTTGGTACCTCCCCTAAACTTATAGCAAGGCACACATCAGGTCTGGTACACAGCATTGCATACATGATAGAGCCTATGGCTGAAGCATAGGGAACATCTTTCATTTTCTCTCTATCTTCTGCAGTGGTCGGGGCATTGAAGTCTACTCAACTTCACACCTTGTAACACAGGCAAGAACCCTTTCTTTGCTTGATCCATTTTGAACTTCTTCAAAACTTTGTCAAGGTATGTGCTTTGTGAAAGTCCAATTAAGCGTCTTGATCTATCTCTATAGATCTTTATGCCTAATATGTAAGCAGCTTCACCGAGGTCTTTCATTGAAAAACTCTTATTCAAGTATCCCTTTATGCTATCCAGAAATTCTATATCATTTCCAATTAGCAATATGTCATCCACATATAATATCAGAAATGCTACAGAGCTCCCACTCACTTTCTTGTAAATACAGGCTTCTCCGAAAGTCTGTATAAAACCAAATGCTTTGATCACACTATCAAAGCGTTTTCCAACTCCGAGGGCTTTGCACCCAGTCCATAATGGGATCGCCGTGGAGCTTGCACACTTTGTTAGCTCCTTTGGATCGACAAACCTTCTGTGCATTCATATACAACTTCTTTCCAGAAATCCATTCGGAATGCAGTTTTGACATCCATTGCCAAATTTCATAATTATAAAATGCTGGCAATTGCTAACATGATTCGGATAGACTTAAGCATCGCTACGGGTGAGAAGGTCTCATCGTAGTCAATCCCTTGAACTTGCCGAAAACCTTTTGCGACAAGTCGAGCTTTGTAGACAGTAATATTATCGTCAGCGTCAGTCTTCTTCTTGAAGATCCATTATTCTCAATTGCTTGCCGATCATCGGGCAAGTCAACCAAAGTCCATACTTTGTTCTCATACATGGATCCCATCTCAGATTTCATGGCTTCAAGCCATTTTGCGGAATCTGGGCTCACCATCGCTTCTTCATAGTTCGTAGGTTCATCATGATCTAGCAGCATGATTTCCAGAACAGGATTACCGTACCACTCTGGTGCGGATCTCGCTCTGGTTGATCTACGAGGTTCAGTAGTATCTTGTCCTGAAGTTTCATGATCATCATCATTAGCTTCCTCACTAATTGGTATAGGTGTCGCAGAAACAGTTTTCTGTGATGTACTACTTTCCAATAAGGGAGCAGGTACAGTTACCTCGTCAAGTTCTACTTTCCTCCCACTCACTTCTTTCGAGAGAAACTCCTTCTCTAGAAAGGATCCATTCTTAGCAACGAATGTCTTGCCTTCGGATCTGTGATAGAAGGTGTACCCAACAGTCTCCTTTGGGTATCCTATGAAGACACATTTCTCCGATTTGGGTTCGAGCTTATCAGGTTGAAGCTTTTTCACATAAGCATCGCAGCCCCAAACTTTAAGAAACGACAACTTTGGTTTCTTGCCAAACCATAGTTCATAAGGCGTCGTCTCAACGGATTTTGATGGTGCCCTATTTAACGTGAATGCGGCCGTCTCTAAAGCATAACCCCAAAACGATAGCGGTAAAGTAAGAGACATCATAGATCGCACCATATCTAGTAAAGTACGATTACGACGTTCGGACACACCATTACGCTGTGGTGTTCCGGGTGGCGTGAGTTGCGAAACTATTCCACATATTTTTCAAATGTACACCAAACTCGTAACTCAAATATTCTCCTCCACGATCAGATCGTAGAAACTTTATTTTCTTGTTACGATGATTTTCAACTTCACTCTGAAATTCTTTGAACTTTTCAAATGTTTCAGACTTATGTTTCATTAAGTAGATATACCCATATCTGCTTAAGTCATCTGTGAAGGTGAGAAAATAACGATATCCGCCACGAGCCTCAATATTCATCGGACCACATACATCTGTATGTATGATTTCCAACAAATCTGTTGCTCTCTCCATAGTACCGGAGAACGGTGTTTTAGTCATCTTGCCCAAGAGGCACGGTTCGCAAGTACCAAGTGATTCATAATCAAGTGGTTCCAAAAGTCCATCAGTATGGAGTTTCTTCATGCGCTTTACACCGATATGACCTAAACGGCAGTGCCACAAATAAGTTGCACTATCATTATCAACTCTGCATCTTTTGGCTTCAACATTATGAATATGTGTATTACTACTATCGAGATTCAATAAGAATAGACCACTCTTCAAGGGTGCATGACCATAAAAGATATTACTCATATAAATAGAACAACCATTATTCTCTGATTTAAATGAATAACCGTCTCGCATTAACAAGATCCAGATATAATGTTCATGCTCAACGCTGGCACCAAATAACAATTATTTAGGTCTAATACTAATCCCGAAGGTAGATGTAGAGGTAGCGTGCCGACCGCGATCACATCGACTTTGGAACCATTTCCCACGCGCATCGTCACCTCGTCCTTTGCCAGTGTTCGCTTAATCCGTAGTCCCTGTTTCGAGTTGCAAATATTAGCAACAGAACCAGTATCAAATACCCAGGTGCTACTGCGAGCTCTAGTAAGGTACACATCAATAACATGTATATCACATATACCTTTGTTCACCTTGCCATCCTTCTTATCCGCCAAATACTTGGGGCAGTTCCGCTTCCAGTGACCAGTCTGCTTGCAGTAGAAGCACTCAGTTTCAGGCTTAGGTCCAGACTTGGGTTTCTTCTCTGAGCAGCAACTTGCTTGCCGTTCTTCTTGAAGTTCCCCTTCTTTTTCCCTTTGCCCTTTTTCTTGAAACTAGTGGTCTTGTTGACCATCAACACTTGATGCTCCTTCTTGATTTCTACCTCCGCAGCTTTCAGCATTGCGAAGAGCTCGGGAATAGTCTTGTTCATCCCTTGCATATTATAGTTCATCACGAAGCTCTTGTAGCTTGGTGGCAGTGATTGGAGAATTCTGTCAATGACGCAATCATCTGGAAGATTAACTCCCAATTGAATCAAGTGATTATTATACCCAGACATTTTGAGTATATGCTCACTGACAGAATTGTTCTCCTCCATCTTGCAGCTATAGAACTTATTGGAGACTTCATATCTCTCAATCCGGGCAATTGCTTGAAATATTAACTTCAACTCTTGGAACATCTCATATGCTCGATGACGTTCAAAACGTCGCTGAAGTCCCGATTCTAAGCCGTAAAGCATGGCACACTGAACTATCGAGTAGTCATCAGCTTTGCTCTGCTAGACATTCATAACATCCGGTGTTGTTCCAGCAGCAGGCCTGGCACCCAGCGGTGCTTCCAGGACGTAATTCTTCTGTGCAGCAATGAGGATAATCCTCAAGTTATGGACCCAGTCCGTGTAATTGCTACCATCATCTTTCAACTTTGCTTTCTCAAGGAATGCATTAAAATTCAACAAAACAACAGCATGAGCCATCTATCTACAATCAACATAAACAAGCAAGATACTATCAGGTACTAAGTTCATGATAAGTTTAAGTTCAATTAATCAAATTACTTAAGAACTCCCACTTAGATAGACATCCCTCTAATCTTCTAAGTGATCACGTGATCCAAATCAACTAAACCATAACCGATCATCACGTGAGATGGAGTAGTTTTCAATGGTGAACATCGTTATGTTGATCATATCTACTATATGATTCACGCTCGACCTTTCGGTCTCCGTGTTCCGAGGCCATATCTGCATATGCTAGGCTCGTCAAGTTTAACCTGAGTATTCTGCGTGTGCAAAACTAGCTTGCACCCGTTGTAGATGGACGTAGAGCTTATCACACCCGATCATCACGTGGTGTCTGGGCACGACGAACTTTGGCAACGGTGCATACTCAGGGAGAACACTTCTTGATAATTTAGTGAGATATTATCTTATAATGCTACCGTCAATCAAAGCAAGATAATTTAGTGATATGATATGGCCATCATCATCTTGTGCTTGCGATCTCCATCTCCGAAGCACCGTCATGATCACCATCGTCACCGGCGCGACACCTTGATCTCCATCGTAGCATCGTTGTCGTCTCGCCAATCTTATGCTTCTACGACTATCGCTACCGCTTAGTGATAAAGTAAAGCATTACATCGCGATTGCATTGCATACAATAAAGCGACAACCATATGGCTCCTGCCAGTTGCCGATAACTCGGTTACAAAACATGATCATCTCATACAATAAAATTCAGCATCATGTCTTGACCATATCACATCACAACATGCCCTGCAAAAACAAGTTAGACGTCCTCTACTTTGTTGTTGCAAGTTTTACGTGGCTGCTACAGGCTTAAGTAAGAACCAATCTCACCTACGCATCAAAACCACAACGATAGTTTGTCAAATAGACTCCGTTTTAACCTTCACAAGGACCGGGCGTAGCCACACTCGGTTCAACTAAAGTTGGAGAGACAGTCACCCGCAAGCCACCTATGTGCAAAGCACGTCGGGGGAACCGGTCTCGCGTAAGCGTACGCGTAATGTTGGTCCGGGTCGTCTCGTCCTGTTGGGTAACGTAGCATAAATTCAAAATTTTCCTACGTGCCACCAAGATCTATCCATGGAGTCATCTAGCAAAGAGGGAGGAGTGGATCTACATACCCTTGTAGATCGCACGCGGAAGCGTTCAAGAGAACGGGGTTGATGGAGTCGTACTCGTCGTGATCCAAATCACCGATGATCCTAGTGCCGAATGGACGGCACCTCCGCGTTCAACACACGTACGGAGCAGCGACGTCTCCTCCTTCTTGATCCAGCAAGGGGGAAGGAGAGGTTGATGGAGATCCAGCAACACGACGGCGTGGTGGTGGAAGTAGCGGGATTCCAACAGGGCTTCGCCACGCGCTGTGGGAGGAGGAAGATGTGTCATGGGAGGGAGAGGGAGGCGCCAGGGCTCGGGGTGGTGCTTCCCTCCCTTCCCCCACTATATATAGGGCCAAGGGAGAGGGGGGGCGCAGCCTTGGCCCTTCCTCCAAGGAAGGGTGCGGCCAAGGGAGGAGTCCCTCCTCCCCAAGGCACCTCGGAGGTGCCTTCCCCCTTTAGGACTCTTCCTTTCCCTCTTCTCTTGGCGCATGGGCCTCTTGGGGCTGGTTCCCTTGGCCCATATAGGCCAAGGCGCACCCCCTACAGCCCATGTGGCCCCCCGGGGCAGGTGGCCCCACCCGGTGGACCCCCGGGACCCTTCCGGTGGTCCCGGTACAATACCGGTGACCCCGAAACTTGTCCCGATGGCCGAAATAGCACTTCCTATATATAATTCTTTACCCTCGGACCATTCCGGAACTCCTCGTGACGTCCGGGATCTCATCCGGGACTCCGAACAACTTTCGGGTTACCGCATACTAATATCTCTATAACCCTAGCGTCACCGAACCTTAAGTGTGTAGACCCTACGGGTTCGGGAGACATGCAGACATGACCGAGATGACTCTCCGGTCAATAACCAACAGTGGGATCTGGATACCCATGTTGGCTCCCACATGTTCCACGATGATCTCATCGGATGAACCATGATGTCAAGGAGTTAATCAATCCCGTATACAATTCCCTTTGTCTAGCGGTACGATACTTGCCCGAGATTCGATCGTCGGTATCCCGATACCTTGTTCAATCTCGTTACCGGCAAGTCTCTTTACTCGTTCCATAACACATCATCCCGTGATCAACTCCTTGATCACATTGTGCACATTATGATGATGTCCTACCGAGTGGGCCCAGAGATACCTCTCCGTTTACACGGAGTGACAAATCCCAGTCTCGATTCGTGCCAACCCAACAGACACTTTCGGAGATACCCGTAGTGTACCTTTATAGCCACCCAGTTACGTTGTGACGTTTGGCACACCCAAAGCACTCCTACGGTATCTGGGAGTTGCACAATCTCATGGTCTAAGGAAATGATACTTGACATTAGAAAAGCTTTAGCATACGAACTACATGATCTTGTGCTAGGCTTAGGATTGGGTCTTGTCCATCACATCATTCTCCTAATGATGTGATCCCGTTATCAATGACATCCAATGTCCATGGTCAGGAAACCGTAACCATCTATTGATCAACGAGCTAGTCAACTAGAGGCTTACTAGGGACATGGTGTTGTCTATGTATCCACACATGTATCTAAGTTTCCTATCAATACAATTCTAGCATGGATAATAAACGATTATCATGAACAAGGAAATATAATAATAACCAATTTATTATTGCCTCTAGGGCATATTTCCAACAGTCTCCCACTTGCACTAGAGTCAATAATCCAGTTCACATCGCTATGTGACTAACACTCAAGGTCACATCCCCATGTGACTAACACCCAAATAGTTTACTAGAGTCAATAATCTAGTTCACATTACCATGTGATTAACACTCGATGAGGTCTGGGTTTGATCATGTTATGCTTGTGAGAGATGTTATAGTCAACGGGTCTGAATCTTTCAGATCCGTATGTACTTCACAAATCTCTATGTCATCTTGTAGATGCAGCTATTACGCTATATTTGGAGCCATTTCAAATAACTGTTCTACTTGGAGCTATTCTAAATTGTTGCTCCATTATACGTATCCGGTATCTCTACTCAGAGCTATCCGGATAGGTGTTAAGCTTGCATCGACGTAACTCTTTACGTCGAACTCTTTTACCACCTCCATAATCGAGAAATATTCCTTAGTCCACTAGTTACTAAGGATAACTTTGACCGCTGTCTTGTGATCCATTCTTGGATCACTCTTGTACCCCTTGACTGACTCATGGCGAGGCACATTTCAGGTGCGGTACACAGCATAGCATACTGTAGGGCCTATGTCTTAAGCATAGGGGACGACCTTCGTCCTTTCTCTCTGTTCTACCGTGGTCGAGCTTTAAGTCTTAACTTCATACCTTACAACTCAGGCAAGAACTCCTTCTTTGACTGGTCCATCTTGAACACCTTCAAGATCATGTCAAGGTATGTGCTCATTTGAAAGTACCATTAAGCATTTTGATCTATCCTTATAGATCTTGATGCTCAATGTTCAAGTAGCTTAATCCAGGCTTTCCATTGAAAAACACTTTCCAAATAACCCTATATGCTTTCCAGAAATTCTACGTCATTTCTGATCCTTAATATGTCAACAACATATACTCATCAGAAATTCTATAGTGCTCCCACTCACTTCTTTGGAAATACAAGTTTCTCATAAACTTTGTATAAACCCAAAATCTTTGATCATCATCAAAGCATACATTCCAACTCCGAGATGCTTACTCCAGTCCCTAGAAGGATTGCTGGAGCTTTGCATACTTATTAGCATCTTTCAGGATTGACAAAACCTTCCGGTTTGTATCACATACAACCTTTCCTCAAAAAAACGTTGAGGAAACAATGTTTTGACATCCTATCTGCAAGGTTTCATAAATAATGCAGTAATCGCTAATATAATTCCAACAGACTCTTAGCATCGCTACGAGTGAGAAAGTCTCATCGTAGTCAACTCCTTGAACTTGTTGGAAAACATCTTAACGACAAGTCGAGCTTTCTTAATGGTGACATTTACCATCATTGTCCGTCTTCCTTTTAAAATCCATCTGCCCTCAACAGCCTTACGACCATCGAGTTGTTCTACCAAAGTCTACACTTTGTTTTCATACATGGATCCTTTCTCGGATTTTATGGCCTCGAGCCATTTATCGGAATCTGGGCCCACCATCGCTTCTCCATAGCTCGTAGGTTCATTGTTGTCTAGCAACATGACTTCCAAGACAGGATTACGTACCACTCTAAAGTAGTATGCATCCTTGTCATCCCACGAGGTTTGGTAGTGACTTGATCTGAAGTTTCATGATCACTATCATAAGCTTCCACTTCAATTGGTGTAGGTGCCACAGGAACAACTCCCAGTGCTCTGCCACACACTAGTTGAAGAGACGGTTCAATAACCTCATCAAGTCTCCACCATCCTCCCACTCAATTCTTTCGAGAGAAACTTTTCCTCGAGAAAGGACCCGATTCTAGAAACAATCCCTTATTGCTTTCAAATCTGAGACAGGAGGTATACCCAACTGTTTTGGGTGTCCTATGAAGATGCATTTATCCGCTTTGGGTTCGAGCTTATCAGCCTGAAACCTTTTCACATAAGCGTCGCAGCCCCAAACTTTTAAGAAATGACAGCTTAGGTTCCTCTAAACCATAGTTCATATGGTGTCATCTCATCGGAATTACGTGGTGCCCCTTTTAAAGTGAATGTGGTTGTCTCTAATGCCTAACCCATAAACTATTGTGGTAATTCAATAAGAGACATCATGGTATGCATCATATCCAATAGGGTGCAGTTATGATGTTCGGACACACCATCACACTATGGTGTTCCAGGCTGTATTAGTTGTGAAACAATTTCCACAATGTCTTAATTCTGTGCCAAACTCGTAATTCAGATATTCATCTCTATGATCATATCATAGATATCTTATCCTCTTGTCACGACGATCTTTCAACTTCACCCTGAAATTACTTGAACCTTTCGATAATTCAGACTCGTGATTCATCAAGTAAATATACTCAACATCTACTCAAGTCATCTGTGAAGTAAGAACATAACGATATCCACTACATGCCTCAGCACTCATTGGACTGCACACATCAAAATGTATTACTTCCAACAAGTTGCTTTCTAGTTCCATTTTACTGAAAATGAGGCTTTCAGTCATCTTGCCCATGTGGTATGATTTGCATGTCCCAAGTGATTCAAAATCAAGTGAGTCAAAAAGGTCCATTTGCATGGAGTTTCTTCATGCATATACACCAATAGACATGGTTCGCATGTCTCAAACTTTTCAAAACGAGCCCAAAGATCCATCAACATGGAGCTTCTTCATGCGTTTTACACCGATATGACTTACGTGGCAGTGCCACAAGTAGGTGGTACTATCATTACTATCTTTTGGCATGAACATGTGTATCACTACGATCGAGATTCAATAAACCATTCATTTTAGGTGTAAGACCATTGAAGGTATTATTCAAATAAACAGAGTAACCATTACTCTCTCCTTAAATGAATAACCGTATTGCGATAGACATAATCCAATCATGTCTATGCTCAGCGCAAACACCAATCTCGATGGTAGAGGGAGCGTGCGATGCTTGATCATATCAACATTGGAAACACTTCCAACACATATCGTCAGCTCACCTTTAGCTAGTCTCCGTTTATTCCGTAGCTTCTATTTCGAGTTACTAACACTTAGCAACCGAACCGGTATCTAATACCCTGGTGCTACTAGGAGTACTAGTAAAGTACACATCAACACAATGTATGTCCAATATACTTCTATCGACCTTGCCAGCCTTCTCATCTACCAAGTATCTTGGGTAATTCTGCTCCAGTGGTTGTTCCCTTTATTACAGAAGCACTTAGTCTCGGGTTTGGGTTCAACCTTGGGTTTCCTCACTAGAGCAGCAGCTGATTTGCCGTTTCATGAAGTATCCCTTCGTGCCCTTGCCCTTCTTGAAACTAGTGGTTTCACCAACCATCAACAATTGATGCTCCTTCTTGATCTCTACTTTTGTGGTGTCAAACATCGCGAATATCTCAAGGATCATCATATATGTCCCTGATATATTATAGTTCATCACGAAGCTCAAGTAGCTTGGTGGTAATGACTTCGGAGAAACATCACTATCTCATTTGGAAGATCAACTCCCACTCGATTCAAGCGATTGTTCTACTCAGACAATCTGAGCACAAGTTCAACAATTTAGCTTTTCTCCTTAGTTTGTAGGCTAAGAAAATCGTCGGAGGTCTTATACCTCTTGACGTGGGCACGAGCCTGAAATCCCAATTTCAGCCCTCGAAACATCTCATATGTTTCGCGACATTCCAAAACGTCTTCGGTGCCTCAACTCTAAACCGTTTAACTGAACTATCACGTAGTTATCAAAATGTGTATGTCAGATGTTCGCAACATCCACAGACAACGTTCGAGGTTCAGAACACCGAGCGGTGCATTAAGGACATAAGCCTTCTATGAAGCAATGAGGACAATCCTCAGTTTACGGACCTAGTCCGCATAATTGCTACTATCAACTTTCAACTAAATTTTCTCTAGGAACATATCTAAACAGCAGAACTGAAGCGCGAGCTACGACATAATTTGCGAAGACCTTTTGACTATGTTCAGGATAATTAAGTTCATCTTATGAACTCCCACTCAGATAGACATCCCTCTAGTCATCTAAGTGATTACATGATCCGAGTCAACTAGGCCGTGTCCGATCATCACGTGAGACGGACTAGTCATCATTGGTGAACATCTTCATGTTGATCGTATCTACCATATGACTCGTGCTCGACCTTTCGGTCTCTTGTGTTCCGAGGCCATGTCTGTACATGCTAGGCTCGTCAAGTCAACCTAAGTGTTTCGCGTGTGTAAATCTGTCTTACACCCGTTGTATGTGAACGTTAGAATCTATCACACCCGATCATCACGTGGTGCTTCGAAACAACGAACTGTCGCGACGGTGCACAGTTAGGGGGAACACTTTCTTGAAATTATTATGAGGGATCATCTAATTTACTACCGTCGTTCTAAGTAAACAAGATGCAAAAACATGATAAACATCACATGCAATCAAATAATAGTGACATGATATGGCCAATATCATATAGCTCCTTTGATCTCCATCTTGGGGCTCCATGATCATCTTGTCACCGGCATGACACCATGATCTCCATCATCATGATCTCCATCATCGTGACTTCTTGAAGTTGTCTCGTCATCTATTACTTCTACTACTATGGCTAACGCTTTAGCAATAAAGTAAAGTAATTACATGATGTTTAAGTTGACACGCAGGTCATAAATAAATAAAGACAACTCCTATGGCTCCTGCCGGTTGTCATACTCATCGACATGCAAGTCGTGATTCCTATTACAAGAACATGATCAATCTCATACATCACATATATCATTCATCACATCCTTTTGGCCATATCACATCACATAGCATACCCTGCAAAAACAAGTTAGACGTCCTCTAATTGTTGTTTGCATGTTTTACATGGCTGCTATGGGTTTCTAGCAAGAACGTTTCTTACCTACGCAAAAACCACAACGTGATATGCCAATTTCTATTTACCCTTCATAAGGACCCTTTTCATCGAATCCGATCTGACTAAAGTAGGAGAGACAGACACCCGCTAGCCACCTTATGCAACTAGTGCATGTCAGTCGGTGGAACCAGTCTCACGTAAGAGTACGCGTAAGGTCGGTCCGGGCCGCTTCATCCCACGATGCCGCCGAATCAAGATAAGACTAGTAACGGCAAGCATATTGAACAAAATCAACGCCCACAACTACTTTGTGTTCTACTCCTGCATAGAAACTACGCATAGACCTAGCTCATGATGCCACTGTTGGGTAACGTAGCATAAATTCAAAATTTTCCTACGTGTCACCAAGATCTATCTATGGAGTCATCTAGCAACGAGGGAGAAGTGGATCTACATACCCTTGTAGATCGCGCGCGGAAGCGTTCAAGAGAACGGGGTTGATGGAGTCGTACTCGTCGTGATCCAAATCACCGATGATCCTAGCGCCGAACGGATGGCACCTCCGCGTTCAACACACGTACGGAGCAGCGAAGTCTCCTCCTTCTTGATACAGCAAGGGGGAAGGAGAGGTTGATGGAGATCCAGCAGCACGACGGCGTGGTGGTGGAAGTAGCGGGATTCCAACAGGGCTTCGCCAAGCGCTGTGGGAGGAGGAACATGTGTCATGGGAGGGAGAGGGAGGCGCCAGGGCTCGGGGTGGTGCTGCCCTCCCTTCCCCCACTATATATAGGGCCAAGGGAGAGGGGGGGCGCAGCCTTGGCCCTTCCTCCAAGGAAGGGTTCGGCCAAGGGAGGAGTCCCTCCTCCCCAAGGCACCTCGGAGGTGCCTTCCCCCTTTAGGACTCTTCCTTTCCCTCTTCTATTGGCGCATGGGCCTCTTGGGGCTGGTTCCCTTGGCCCATATAGGCCAAGGCGCACCCCCTACAGCCCATGTGGCCCCCCGGGGTAGGTGGCCCCACCCGGTGGACCCCCGGGACCCTTCCGGTGGTCCCGGTACAATACCGGTGACCCCGAAACTTGTCCCGATGGCCGAAATAGCACTTCCTATATATAATTCTTTACCTCCGGACCATTCCGAAACTCCTCGTGACGTCCGGGGTCTCATCCCGGACTCCGAACAACTTTCGGGTTACCGCATACTAATATCTCTATAACCCTAGCGTCACCGAACCTTAAGTGTGTAGACCCTACGGGTTCGGGAGACATGCAGACATGACCGAGATGACTCTCCGGTCAATAACCAACAGCGGGATCTGGATACCCATGTTGGCTCCCACATGTTCCATGATGATCTCATCGGATGAACCACGATGTCAAGGACTTAATCAATCCCGTATACAATTCCCTTTGTCTAGCGGTACGATACTTGCCCGAGATTCGATCGTCGGTATCCCGATACCTTGTTCAATCTCGTTACGGGCAAGTCTCTTTACTCGTTCCGTAACCCATCATCCCGTGATCAACTCCTTGATCACATTGTGCACATTATGATGATGTCCTACCGAGTGGGCCCAGAGATACCTCTCCGTTTACACGGAGTGACAAATCCCAGTCTCGATTCGTGCCAACCCAACAGACACTTTCGGAGATACTCGTAGTGTACCTTTATAGCCACCCAGTTACGTTGTGACGTTTGGCACACCCAAAGCACTCCTACGGTATCTGGGAGTTGCACAATCTCATGGTCTAAGGAAATGATACTTGACATTAGAAAAGCTTTAGCATACGAACTACATGATCTTGTGCTAGGCTTAGGATTGGGTCTTGTCCATCACATCATTCTCCTAATGATGTGATCCCGTTATCAATGACATCCAATGTCCATGGTCAGGAAACCGTAACCATCTATTGATCAATGAGCTAGTCAACTAGAGGCTTACTAGGGACATGGTGTTGTCTATGTATCCACACATGTATCTGAGTTTCCTATCAATACAATTCTAGCATGGATAATAAACGATTATCATGAACAAGGAAATATAATAATAACCAATTTATTATTGCCTCTAGGGTATATTTCCAACACGTCCAACAATACCGCTGAACCAAAGTATGACATGCTGGTAGGCAGTATGACTTATATCGCCCACAACTCACTTGTGTTCTACTCGTGCATATAACATAAACATATAAAACCTAGGCTCGGATGCCACTGATGGGTTTCGTAGTAATTTCAAAAAAATTCCTACGCTCACGCAAGATCATGTTATGCATAGCAACGAGAGGGGAGAGTGTTGTCTACGTAACCACGCAGACCGACTGCGGAAGCGTTGACACAACGTAGAGGAAGTAGTAGTACGTCTTCGCGATCCAACCGATCAAGCACCGAAACTACGGCACCTCCGAGTTCGAGCACACGTTCAGCTCGATGATGATCCCCGGACTCCGATCCAGCAAAGTGTCGGGAAAGAGTTCCGTCAGCACGACGGCGTGGTGACGATCTTGATGCACTACAGCAGCAGGGCTTCGCCTAAACTCCGCTACAGTATTATCGAGGATTATGGTGGCTGGGGGCACCGCACACGGCTAAGGAATAGATCACGTGGATCAACTTGTGTGTCTAGAGGTGCCCCCTACCTCAGTATATAAAGGAGCCAAGGGGGAGGGGGGCGCCGGCCAGGAGGAGGGCGCAGGAGGAGTCCTACTCCTACCGGGAGTAGGACTCCCCCCAATCCTATTTGGACTAGGATTCCCCGAGGGGGAAAGAGAGAGAAGGGGGCCGGCCACCTCTACTAGTCCTAATAGGACTAGGGGAGGGGGGAGGCGCACGGCCACCTTGGGCTGCCCCTTTCTCCTTTCCACTAAAGCCCATAAAGGCCCATATGGCTCCCGGGGGGTTCCGGTAACCTCCCGGTACTCCGGTAAAATCCCGATTTCACCCGGAACACTTCCGATATCCAAACATAGGCATCCAATATATCAATCTTTATGTCTCAACCATTTCGAGACTCCTCGTCATGTCCGTGATCACATCCGGAACTCCGAACAACCTTCGGTACATCAAAATGCATAAACTCATAATATAACTGTCATCGTAACCTTTATTGTGCGGACCCTACGGGTTCGAGAACAATGTAGACATGACCGAGACACGTCTCCGGTCAATAACCAATAGCGGGACCTGGATGCCCATATTGGCTCCTACATATTCTACGAAGATCTTTATCGGTCAGGCCGCATAACAACATACGTTGTTCCCTTTGTCATCGGTATGTTACTTGCCCGAGATTCGATCGTCGGTATCCAATACCTAGTTCAATATCGTTACCGGCAAGTCTCTTTACTCGTTCTGTAATACATCATTCCGCAACTAACTCATTTAGTTGCAATGCTTGCAAGGCTTAAGTGATGTGCATTACCGAGAGGGCCCAGAGATACCTCTCCGACAATCGGAGTGACAAAACCTAATCTCGAAATACGCCAACCCAACATGTACCTTTGGAGACACCTGTAGTACTCCTTTATAATCACCCAGTTATGTTGTGACGTTTGGTAGTACCCAAAGTGTTCCTCCGGTAAACGGGAGTTGCATAATCTCATAGTTATAGGAACATGTATAAGTCATGAAGAAAGCAATAGCAACACACTAAACGATCGGGTGCTAAGCTAATGGAATGGGTCATGTCAATCAGATCATTCAACTAATGATGTGACCTCGTTAATCAAATAACAACACTTTGTTCATGGTTAGGAAACATAACCATCTTTGATTAACGAGCTAGTCAAGTAGAGGCATACTAGTGACACTCTGTTTGTCTATGTATTCACACATGTATTATGTTTCCGGTTAATACAATTCTAGCATGAATAAGAAACATTTATCATGATATGAGGAAATAAATAATAACTTTATTATTGCCTCTAGGGCATATTTCCTTCAGGACTAATCTTTGACAGACGCCATGCTGTCCATATTACTCTCTCTGCTCCTGCTTCCTTTGATTATCAGGTAAGAGGAGGATATACTATTACCAGAGAGGAGGCAGATGAGTACGAGAGGAGAGCGGAGGCCACTCGTCGCCACGCTGCAGCTCAGGAGGCGATAGAAGCTGCATCACAGTACGACCCCAACAACTATTATTATGGATATCAGCCAGGCCAGCCATGGCCATAGACCAACTTAGGCCAAAAGCCTAAGCTTGGGGAGTACGTATTTCTCACCGACATTACATTTATGTTCACACACACTCATTGCTAGATGTCGGTGCTCATACTTTTTCATTGTATCATCCATGCTAGTTTATTTCCTTTTATGCTTTCTTCTTGTGTGTTTAATAAACCTTAAGAAAACCAAAAAAAATTAATTGTAGCTTTTAATTAATTTATTTCCATGCTTGTAGTAGTAATTAAAAAGAAAACCCAAAAATATTTCCTATTCTTCTTTTGCTTGTTGGGGCTTTCCCATGTAAATAGTTTTATTTCTTTTCTTTCTTTGGGGGTCAGTAGGAGAAGATCATGATTAAATTGTTGAAGTGGCTCTTTATGCTTTATTGTTAATTTGACAGAAGAGCCCATATTGCCTTTGTCTTCTCCTATTTATCTAATGCTCGCAGATTCCAGCTTAGTCCAATGCACGTGCACTCTTATTATTATTCACATCGTTCGGTCGTGCAAGTGAAAGGCAATTATGATGATATATGATGGACTGACTAGATGAGAAAAAGCTGGTACAAACTCGAACCTCTTTTGTTCTGTAAATATGATGAGTTCATCGTTCTTGATTCAGCTTGTTATGAATAAACATGTTTGTAATGACAATTAAAGATCATAGTTGCTTGGCCATGCTTGATTAGCTATGAGTTATAATGGTTTACCTTGTGCCAACATGCTATTAAAATGGTTATGATGTGGTATGATAGGGTGGTATCCTCCTCTGAATGATTTAAGTGACTTGACTTGGCACATGTTCACGCATGTAGTTGAAAAAATCAACATAGCCTTCACGATATTTATGTTCATGGTGGATTATATCCTACTCATGCTTGCATCAATGTTTATTAATTTTAATGCATGTACATGGCTGTTGTCGCTCTCTAGTTGGTCGCTTCCCAGTCTTTTGCTAGCCTTCACCTGTACTAAGCGGGAATATGCTTGTGCATCCAACTCCTTAAACCCCAAAGTTATTCCAGATGAGTCCACTATACCTTCCTATATGCGGTATCTACCTGCCGTTCCAAGTAAATTTGTATGTGCCAAACTCTAAACCTTCAAATAATCATCCTATTTTGTATGCTCGAATAGCTCATGTATCAACTAGGGTGTCTGTATCTTCCATGTTAGGAGGGTTATTCTCAAGAGGAGTGGACTCCGCTCCTCACTCACGAGATAAAGGCTGGTCATCGGGATGCCCAGTCCCATGCTTTATGCAAACTATATCAAAATAATTGCAAACTAAATCAAAATAATTGCAAACAAAACTCCCCCTGGGACCTGATGTATGTTGGAGGCACTCTGTTTCGATCAAGCCATGGATTGATGTTTGTTGGTGGAGGGGAGAGTATAAACTTACCATTCTGTTTGGGAACCGCCTATAATGTGTGTAGCATGGAAGATATCGCCATCTCTTGGTTGTTATGTTGACAATGAAAGTACTACCGCTCAATGTTATTCACCTCTATTTCAAAATCAAGCTATGGCACCTCTACAATCCCTGCTTCCCTCTGCGAAGGGCCTATCTATTTTACTTTTATGTGAGTCATCACCCTCTCATTAAAAAAAAGCACTAGCTGAGAGCGCAGCTGTCATTTGCATTCATTACTGTTAATTTATATGGTGTGACTATGATTGGATCTCTTTTACCATGAATTACAATGTCTAGTCAGTCCTTGATCTTTTAAAGGTGCCTCTACATTAATGTTTTGCGGTCTCAAAAAGGGCTAGCGAGATACCATCTTGTTATATCATATTATGATTGTTTTGAGGAAGTGTTTCATCCGAGTTTTATTATTATGCTCGATAGTTGATTATGCTATTGATATGAGTAAACATGAGACCTGAGAATTATTTGCAAATATGGTTAGTTATAATCTTGCTGAAAACTTGAATGCTAGCTTGACAATATTTACAACAACAAGAGCAAACAGAGTTTGTAAAAGTTTTTCTTTATTTCTTTCAGTTTGTCAACTGAATTGCTTGAGGACAAGCAAGGGTTTAAGCTTGGGGGAGTTGATACGTCTCCGTCGTATCTACTTCTCCAAACACTTTTGCCCTTGTTTTGGACTCTAACTTGTATGATTTGAATGGAACTAACCCGGACTGACGCTGTTTTCAGCAGAATTGCCATGATGTTGTTTTATGTGCAGAAAACAAAATTCTCGGAAATGACCTGAAACTCCACGAATACCTTACAATAAATAATAAAAAATCCTCGCCAAAGATGAAGACCAGGGGGCCCACACCCTTCTCACGAGGGGGGGTGCCCCCCCCTAGGGCGCGCCCCCCTACCTCGTGGGCCCCCCTGGAGACCCTCGACTCCAACTCCAACTCTATATAACTGCTTTCGGGGAGAGAGAAAAGGAGAAGAAATCATCACGTTTTACGATACAGAGCCGCCGCCAGCCCTAAAAACCTCTTTGGGAGGGCTGATCTGGAGTCCGTTCGGGGCTCCGGAGAGGAGGATTCGTCACCGTCGTCATCATCAACCATCCTCCATCACCAATTTCATGATGCTCACCGCCGTGCGTGAGTAATTCCATCGTAGGCTTGCTGGACGGTGATGGGTTGGATGAGATTCACCATGTATTCGAGTTAGTTTTGTTAGGGTTTGAGCCCTAGTATCCACTATGTTGATGTTGCTATGACTTTGCTATGCTTAATGCTTGTCACTAGGGCCCGAGTGCCATGATTTCAGATCTGAACCTATTATGTTTTCATCAATATATGAGAGTTCTAGATCCTATCTTGCAAGTCTATAGTCACCTATTATGTGTTATGATCCGTTAACCCCGAAGTGACAATAATCGGGATACTTACCGGCGATGACCGTAGTTTGAGGAATTCATGTATTCACTATGTGTTAATGCTTTGTTCCGGTTCTCTATTAAAAGGAGACCTTAATATCCCTTAGTTTTCGTAAGGACCCCGCTGCCACGGGAGGGTAGGACAAAAGATGGCATGCAAGTTCTTTTCCATAAGCACGTATGACTATATTCGGAATGCATACCTACATTGCATTGATGAACTGGAGCTAGTTCTGTGTCACCCTATGTTATGATTGTTACATGATGAACCGCATCCGGCATAATTATCCATCATTGATCCGATGCCTACGAGTTTTCCATATATTGGTTTACGCTTATTTACTTTCCCGTTGTTATTGTTACAATCACTACAAAATACCAAAAACATTACTTTGCTTTGACTACTCTTTTGTTACCGTTACCATCACTATCATATTACTTTGCTACTAAACACTTTATTGCAGATACTAAGTTTCCAGGTGTGGTTGAATTGACAACTCATCTGCTAATACTTGAGAATATTCTTTGGCTCCCCTTGTGTCGAATCAATAAATTTGGGTTGAATACTCTACCCTCGAAAGTTGTTGCGATCCCCTATACTTGTGGGTTACAAAAGCCCGGTCGGCAACCCGGGAGGCGCCATCCCCACGCCCCCTACTGAAGGGGGGTGAGCCGCTTTGGAGCCTTTCGGCCACCCCTGCTGCGGGGGACGGACCCGGTTGTGTGCTTAAGCTTGTGCACAAGCGGAGTGTCATCCGCCATGAGCTCTTTCAGGAGGCAATGGGCGCGATGAGCTAACTCGGCAGAGAACTCGCAGACGTCGATGCTCGCCTTGAAGCTGAAGGCCTCCGGCTAGTGGAGGAGTGGCATCGCCTGAGGGTGGCTATCAACCTCGGGCGCCTCCAGCGCGAGCACGCCGATTCAAAGGCCGAGGCATCCCTGGCAACCTCGCGGGAGGCTAGTGCCCGGGCCTTGGAGGAGGCCAGGGAGGCGGACAATCGCCGCGCAGCCGCCGAGGAGCGCAGGCGGGAGCTCCAGGCCTTGAGCGCCTCCCTGGAGCAGCAGGTGGAGGCGCGTAGAGTTGCCTTGGCATCGATGAAGGGCGCCCCATCCGACGAGGAGGAAATCTTGACGCGCGAGGAAGCACTGTTGCTGGAGGCCACAGAGCGCAGCCTTGAGCTCGAGCGGTTGGAGACGAGGGAGCGCCAAGTCGCCCAAGCAGAGGATGCTGACGGCGTGCACGAGGCCAGGGGCCCAAGAGGAGGTCGACCGCAGGGTGGCCGAGGCTCGCGCGGATCTTGCCGGCAGGTACGACCTGAAGCTGAAGCTCGTGGAAGCCGAAGGTGTGGGCAGGACCGCTGCCCTCAGGATAGGGCTGGCTGAGGCGGAACAGAGCGAGAAAGCGGCCGCAGCTGCCCTGATCTTGGTGCAGGCCGAGCTGGCCTCCGCCCATGCCGAGCTGCTCTCTCTTCAATGGCGGGTTGTCAGCGTCGAGTCCCTCGCGCAGCAAAGAAGGGAGGAGGCACTCGGACGGCAAACGTTGGTGCGTGAGCACGCTCCCATGCTTCGGGACCTCCGGACGAAGGCCAACCAGGCACTTGATACCATCTGCGATGAGCATGCCCCTCCTCCCACGCCGAAGATTACGCCAGCCATCTTCGCTTCTTCACTGATGTTGTGACGCGCCTGGAGAGCCGTGCTGAGAGGGCTCGCGAGCTTGTGGACGAAAAGAGCCGAGGCCTTCTCGGGCGCGCATTCTCCCGCGTCTCCAGCCATCTCCTGAACACCAATCCTGACTTCGATTTTGTCGCTGCCATTGCCCCAGTGCCCGCGGTCGTCTGGGGCAACCTCGCGCACTGGGTGGACGACATTGTGGACGCTCTAGTTAGGGCCTTTGCTTCTGATGACGATGCGGTGGTGGTCGCGGCGGATGAGGGCGACGTGGTCGATGGCAGCGTAGTTGATGGCGGTGTGGCTGATGGCGGTGGAGACAACGACGGCGACGGCGCCAGTAGCCTGTCTGGGGGTGATTCGGGGGACGAGGCGAGCGATATGTCCTGCTGAGCCCTCGCTCCTTTATTTTGAACCTGCACGCAAAAAGCTTGGGTACAGCCCCTCATGATGTAAGAGCATTTTGGAGAGGGGAAGCCCCTCATGTAAATAGACTACCACTTCATTCCTTAGGCTAGGCTTAAAGCGTGCTTTTGGGTGCTCGCGACTCCCCTTGCGGGCTTGATGCCACAACTTACTTTGCTTTAGCCGGGCTTCAAACTGGTTCGGCGGTTGTGGATGTGCATTCCTTCTGAGAGGAGCTCATCACGAGCTCACGAGGTTTTGGTTTCCTGAGAGGTCCGCCAGTCCACCCAAGAGGGCCTCGTGAGAAGTGAGCGCTAGTAATGGCGAGATGCGCGCGTACTGCGTGTGCGCCGCTGCCAGCCCCTGCTCAAGAGGTTTTCAAAAGGGGGGAAGATAGCGGTCGTAAATTTCAAACAAAACACGAATCCAGAAACTCATGAAATCAATGCAAAGAAAAGGAGCCCCCCCCCCCCCCCCCGCGATTGCTAATGGAAATGCAACTTCAAATTCAAGATCAAAAGCTACGAGCCTGAGCTACAGAAAAGAGGTCGAAAGCAAATGGCCGAGTCTGGCACTTAGCTAGTCTTCTTGTCTTCGAGTCTTCTCACCAGCGCGGAACTAAGTGCTTTCACAGGTCGTGAGCATAGTCATTGGGGGACAGTGTCGACGGCCAGCGCAGAGCATGGTGCTTCCACTAGGACGTGTGCGGGATCCCCCGATGCCCGAGGGCGGCACTCCGGAGACTCCGGGGTGTGTACAACCCCACTCATTATTACGTGAGAGTGTCATGAGCGGAGACCTTCACAGGCGTGAGCCTTACTTAATATCCACAGACGAGGACCCCGCCCTGCGCCGCCCTCGACCATAGTTGGGGCATCCGGAAACCATGATGATGCCAAGGGGCAAAGGGGACGCCAGCGGCGCCCTCGGCGACCGCGGGCCCTCTGCCAGGGGGAAGGCTCGCTAGTGTCTCCCCGGCAGAGGACCTACCTCCGGGCGACGCCTTGCTCCATTCGATGTGGGGAGGGGCCTTGCTCCCGGCCCCTCCCCCGCAGCCCCCAATGCGCTTCCCCTAGTTGAAGAGGGGCTGCCGTGCTGGGGCCGCCGTCCACCGCTGTGACCTGATTCACTTGCGACCCATGGTTAGCGTCAGCCTGCTCCTGAGAGATCAGTGGTACCCCATAGCTGTTGTCACCGGCGTAGTCTGCGAGGCTCCCGGGTGGCTCCTGGAAGGCCTCAGCTTCCAGCGTCTCCTCTTCCCAGCCTGGCTCGAGGAATGAACCGGGGTCATCTTCCAATGTGTACTCCCGGTCCATCATGCGGGGCACATAGGCCTCCGGGGCTGTCGCCCCAGAAACCTCGCCTAGGCACCCCATGCTCCACGTCGCTTGGCTCGGCGCACCAGGATGGTAGGGCGGCATCCCGCCAGGACCATGGGTGCCACTCCTTACGCCTGCACCCATTGGGTGAGGCACGGGTGTGGTTGGGTGTCCAGCACCACTGGTTGCGCAGGTGCCGACGAAACCTCCTGGTGCACCCGGGGCACGCGGGCGCGGCGAGGCCCACTGTGCGATCCGGCCGCAGGCTAAGGCATAAGCAATGAGCAGAAAGGCGGTGTACCCCTGGCTGCGGCGTCCAATAGCTCGGCAACACGCTCCAGCAATGCATCCCGGCCACTCTCCATCAGTCGGCATCGTAGCAGCTCCCGCACCACTGTGAGTGCGGCCCTCATGTTTGCTTGCTCCCGTCGGGAGTGTGGCGCCGTCGCCACAGTGTAGCTTGAGGCCCTTGCGGCGACCCGTCCGCACCACGGGGTAAGGGTGGAAGGCGCCGGATCACGCCGCCCGCGCCCTGCGGCATTTGGCGGTGTGCGTGCCACATGGAGCGCGGAGTTGAGGTCTTCTTGGGCGGACGACGCCGCCCAGGCTGGCCAGTGCTTGGCGTTAGCCCTCAGGTCGCCGGACATCGGCGCTGAAGAGTATTGGCGGGTCTGCTAACGGAAGAGAGGCTTCGTTGCACCCCTACCTGGCACGCCAAATGTCGGATTTTGGGTTCCGGCAAAACCCTTGAGGTTTGAACACTGGGGTGCGCATGAAGATCTCTCTTCCCCCAAGCTCTCACCCTCACCACGATCTCAAGCCTCAGCACGTCGAACTCGTAGAATAAAGGGACACAAGATTTATACTGGTTCGGGCCACCGATGTGATGTAATACCCTACTCCAGTGTGGTGTGGTGGATTGCCTCTTGGGCTGAGGATGAATAGTTACAAGGGAAGAACAGCCTCCTGAGGAGAGGTGCTCTCGTGCTTGTTGAGTTTGTGTGGTTGCCTTGGTGGAATGGATCCAGTCCAAGATGAGATCCCCTCTCTACGATGGTGGCTAGTCCTATATATAGAGGTCCGGGTCCTCTTCCCAAATATTAGGCGGGAAGGGATCCCACAACGGCCAATTTGAAGGGGGACAACTAGTACAAGCTATCCTAACAAAAGATGGTCTTCGCCTGCCAAAGGCTCTGGTGATGACGTCGTCTTGGGCTCCACGGTGACCTCCATCCTATCGTCCGGCTGGTCTTGGTCTTGTTGCACCGATATGGAAACCTTTGCTTGACGCCTCAGGACTTTGCGCCTGTGCTTTCCTCTATAGCACCAAAGAGGAAATGAGGACACTGTGTGCGCTGGCGCCCGTCTGGTGCCCGCCTGGCCTAGGTCGTCATGGCTTGCGTCACAGGAACCTCGCGAGGTGCCCCTTGCCTTGATCTCTCCGCCCCTCACGAGCCAGCCTGGTGAGGCCGCCCCTGAGGAGGTCTAGCATCGTCCACCTCACGAGGATTGGCCCCTCGCAAGGGTCTTGAGTGTTTGCTGGTGAAGATGGTCCGTACAGGGCCGCTGGTGGAGCCACGCTATGGGCCGCAGGCAGGCAAGTTTGGGGACCCCGATTCCCAGGATGCTGACACTGATAACCAGACTGTTGCTGATTCCCTTGACCAGACTGTTGATTAAAACCACCCTGATTACCTTGGCCCTGAAAACTGGAACTAGAACCGCCACCACCGTAACCCAGACCGTGAGAGCCGGGTCCTGAGCCGCTGCCCGGCCCATGATTATTCTGAAAGAATCTTGAATTTTTGTACTCTCTCATAATGAAGCAATCCTTCTAGAGGTGAGTGGTCGGCTTTTCCCGTGTACCATGCTTCAGGCAGGGCTGATTCATGTTCTCTTCAAGATTGAAATTTTGTCCTCCAAACCAAGGGTTTGGTTTTCCCTTACGATGCTGACCATTATTCTGTGTATTGGTGTTAGCCACAAAATCCAAACTACTATCAGCTTTGCGCTTACCATTGCCTCCTTGATTCGCCGGGTTATGCTACTGCCCTTTGGTGTTGCTACTCTTCTTTCCCTTACTCGGCCTTTCCTCATCAGACTCGTGGTCCTTGGTACTATCAGAGTCGGCATACTTGACCAGAGCCGCCATTAGTTCCCCCATGTCACTGCAGTGGCGTTTGAGCCGCCCCAGCTTCTGCTTAAGAGGCATAAAATGGCAGTTTTTCTCCAACATTAGAACTGCTGAGATGGCATTGATACGATCTGATGAGTGAAGGATGGCTGAGACCCGGTGCACCCAATGGGTTGTTGACTCACCCTCTTCTTGGACACAAGAGTCCATATCCACAATTGACATAGGTTGATTGCACGTGTCTTTAAAATTCTGGATAAATCGGGCTTTTAACTCGGCCCATGATCTAATGAAGTTAGCAGGCAGCCCTTTCAACCAAGTACGGGTCGTCCCATCCAACATCATCCTGAAGTACTTAGCACATGCAGCATCTCCAACATCCAGTAGCTCCATTGCCATCTCATAGCTTTCAACCCAAGCTTTAGGGGGTTCATCGGCCGTGCAGTTAGGCACCTTACGAGGACCCTTGAAATCCTTGGGTAAACGCTCGTTACGCAGAGCCGATACTAAACATGGCACGCCCAAGGTTCTAGAGGTTACGCCCGCCTCCACCGAAGCTATCAGATAAGCTGGAGAATACTGATGAGCTGTTTGTTGAGCCGCCAGCTCGGCCTCCCGACGCGTTCTGCCCCGATCCACCAGAGCTTGAGCATTGGCACCACTGCGTGTCGGGTCATGCCCACGAGGCTGGTTACGGCACTGCTCACTGCTTGAAACCGCTGGTGATTCAATGTGTCTGATGTAACTCCGTCTTGGACGATGAGTTGAGTGAATCCGCTCACGACTATAGGAATACGCCGCCTGCTGAGCCACCGTCGTCTAAAGGAGTTCCCTGGCATGCCATGTCTCTATCGCTATTGGAGACTCCCCTTCAACCGGTAGAGCTGCCAATCGTGATGCCGCAACAATCATATTGTCCAAAGGATTAGAGTAATGACCTGGTGGTGTTGAAACATGCTGAGGTGGGGTATTATTCACATGTGGAGAGCCCATCATACGTGGCTGAACCGGTGCTCCTGCCCCAGGCGCTTCAACTGTCCGGTTTACCACCGGCGGGTCACTGGTTCCTGCTCCAGGCGTGTTGAAGAGGTTCATTGGTTCATAAGCCGGGGGTAGATGACTCTGGTGCCTCCTCCTCATGACCTCATTTGAAGCGTTCTGATCCAACGTGAGCCGGAAGGAATCCACCTGGATTCGTTGTGCCTGAGCATCCAAAACAGCCTGTTATGTAGCCATCCTAGCGTTCTCAGCTGCCAGCTCTTCCTTGGCTTGAGCTATCTCATCTTGCAGCTTAGCCACATCCACCTTGTGTTGTTCCTGGTTGTCCGGGGTTACCTCCACACCCATCAGAGTCGCCGGAGCCTCCAGCAATTCAGTGAGAACTTGAGCCTACGAGCGCACGGAGCCACTAGCACCAGCCGCCACCGCAGCCATTGAACTGGAGGTCATAGCCGCGGCGGTTGTTGAACCAAGCGTCGGTTGTGTACCGGCCATGAAGATTGCAACCATGTTCGGTGGCTCGTAGGGATCTGGAATACTATCACCATCGGAATAGCCCCCAAGTCGGCCGTCTTGCAGTTGATACAATGAATTGGTCTCGCCCGTGGACGACTCACCATCAGAATAGATGGCCGTCTCACTGCCAGACATAGATCCGTCCTCAAATTCCTTCCCATGGATGAACCCAATGAAGGCGCGTTTCATGGCGGGTTGAACCCGGGCGAGTCATGCACGCTCAGCCGTCTCGAGAAGTCGGTGCAAATGTCTGGCTCAGGGCCCGGTTCGTCGATCTTTCCGATGAAAACATGGATTCTGCCAAAGGGGACCCGGTACCCTTACTCGACTGAGCCGGCCTCGGGGCCCCAACCTGCATCATCGATGTAGATCTTGCCGCGACGACTCTTGGTCATCCGGCCCACAACATATCCCTTGATCCCTTCAAAGTTACCCTGTAAGAACTCGAAACCACCGTGTGCAGGCCCCATGGTGGGCGCCAACTATCGTGGAATTGTCACGGCAGATGTCCTAGCAGAAGGACTTAGTCGTGGAGTCATCGCAACTAGGTTAGCTTAAAGGGGTTAAACGGGACAAAGGACACAGGGAGTTTATACTGGTTCGGCCCCTTGCGGTGAAGGTAAAGGCCTACTCCAGTTTGAGGTGGTATTACTTGGGTTTCGATTACCAGGGAGCGAATACGCTTGACCTAGCTTTCGATCTCTTGTTTCTTGTCCTGAACTGCCGCCAGGTCGTCTCTTTATATACACAGGTTGACGCCCAGTGGCTCATGGAGTCATGGCCGGCTCATACACAACGTGTCCGGCTCGGTGACTAACTACACATGCCTTACAATACAAGTCATACATATATGGAGGTTTACATATATGGGCTTTAAGTTGCCTTTGGGCTTTGGGCCTTCAGTAAGCCTACTTCATGAACCGCCATCCTCAACATTTTCATGGGCTTTGTATTTGATGAACGGCTAGCGGTATGACCCAGCCCCTCCTGGGCGGGTCATACCCAATAGTTATATCCCCAACACTTAGCATGGAAGATGTTGATAACTGATGGTCGTGAAGTAAATGACAAGGGTGCATGTCTCAAAATATCATTTACCTCTATTTTAAAAATTGAGCTCTAGCACCTCTGCAAATCACTGCTTCCCTTTGCGAAGGGACTTTCTATTTACTTTTATATTGAGTCATCACCCTCTAAAACAAGCGCCATAAACTAAGTAGAGCACAGCGGTCATGATTTATGCATTGTGTGTAGCTAATGTTGGGTGCATCATGACTGGATCTTTTCTACCATGAATTACAATGTTTAGTTGCTGCTTGAACTTTGGAGGTGCTCTGCATTTATGTTTTGCGGTCTCAGAAAGGGCTAGCGAGATACCATTATTGTCATATTATATCATGGTTATTTTGACAACGTGTTGCCGTTTAAGATATCTTATTATTGCTCGCTAGCTGATTATGTCATTGATATGAGTCATTATAATCTTTAAGAGTTCTTGTGGACATGGTTAGTTATAATGTTGGCTGAAAACCTGGGTGTTGTTTAAGCTTATTTATGCAAACAAGAGCAAAAGAGTTCGTAAAAAAAATTCTTTCTCACTTTCAGTTTATCAACTGAATTGCTTGAGGACAAGCAAAGGTTTAAGCTTGAGGGAGTTGATACGTCTCCAACGTATCTACATTTTCTCATGCTTTTACTCTTGTTTTGGACTCTAATTTGCATGATTTGAATGAAAATAACCCCGGACTGATGCTGTTTTCAGCAGAACTACCATGGTGTTGTTTTTGTGCAGAAATAAAAGTTCTCGGAATGGAATGGAACTTTGCGAGGATTTTTTATATCAATAATAAGAATTACTGGAGCCAAGACCCACCAGAGAGGGGCCCTTGGGTGGGCACAACCCACCAGGGCGTGCCCCCTCTCCTGGCGCGCCTAGGTGGGTTATACCCACCTGGTGGCCCTGCTGACCCTGAAACCAACGCTATACATTCCTATTTTCAGAGAAAAAATAGGGAGAAAGAATTATCGCGATCCACGAGACAGAGCCGTCGCCAAGCCCTTTTCTTCCTCGGGAGGGCAGATCTGGAGTCCGTTTGGGGCTCTGGAGAGGGGGATCTTCGTTCTTCGTTATCACCAATCCTTCTCCATCGCAAATTCCATGATGCTCCCCACCGGGAGTGAGTAATTCCTTCATAGGCTCGCTGGTCGGTGAGGAGTTGGATGAGATTCATCATGTAATCGAGTTAGTTTTGTTAGGGCCTGCTCCCTAGTATCCTCTATGTTCTTAGATTGATGTTGCTATGACTTTGCTATGCTTAATGCATGTCACTATGGGCCCGAGTGCCATGATTTCAGATCTGAACCGTTTATGTTATCATCATTATATCCATGTTATAGATCTGATCTTGCAAGTTATAGTCACCTACTATGTGTTACGATCCGGCAACCCCGGAGTGACAACAATCGGGCCCACTCCCGGTGATGACCGTACTTTGAGGAGTTCATGTATTCACTACGTGTTAATGTTTTATTCCGGTTCTCTATTAAAAGGAGGCCTTAATATCCCTTAGTTTCCAATATGGACCCCGTTGCCACGGGAGGGTAGGACAAAAGATGTCATGCAAGTTCTTTTAATAAAGCATGTATAACTATTTATGGAATACATGCCTATATTATATCGATAAACTGGAGCTAGTGCTGTATCGCCCTAGGTTATAACTGTCACATGATGAATGTCATCCAACAAGTCACCGATCCAATGCCTATGAACTTTACCATATTGTTTCTGCTATGTTGCTACTGCTATCATCGCTGTTACACTTGCTACAGAATTACTACTATCACTGTTACTGTTACTATTGCTGCTGCTACTACTATCAAAACAGTCAAACTACTTTGCTACTGGTCACTTTGCTGCAGATAATTAATCTCCAGGTGTGGTTGAATTGACAACTCAGCTGCTAATACCTTCAAATATTCTTTGGCTCCCCTTGTGTCGAATCTATAAATTTGGGTTGAATACTTTACCCTCGAAAACTGTTGTGATTCCCCATACTTGTGGGTTATCAAGACTAGTTGATACGTTCCCAACGTATCTACTTTTTGTGACTCTTTTCCTCTTGTTTTGGACTCTAATTTTCATGATTTGAATGAAACTAACCCTGACTGACGCTGTTTTCAGCAAAGTACCATGGTGTTGATTTTGTGCAGAAATAAAAGTTCTCTGAATGGAACGAAACTTTGTGGGGATTTTTTATATCAATAATAAAAATTACTTTTGCCAAGACACACCAGAGGGGGCCCTTGGGTGGGCACAACCCACCAGGGCGCGCCCCCCTCTCTTGGCGCGCCCAGGTGGGTTGTATCCACCTGGTGGCCCCACTGACCCTGAAACCAACGCTATAAATTCCTATTTTCGGAGGAAAAAATCAGTGAGAAATCATTATCGCGATCCACGAGACGGAGCCGTCGCCAAGCCCTGTTCTTCCTCGGTAGGGCAGATTTTGAGTCCGTTTGGGGCTCCGTAGAGGGCTATCTTCGTTCTTCATCATCACCAATCCTTCTCCATCGCCAATTCCATTATGCTCCCAACCGGGAGTGAGTAATTCCTTCGTAGGCTCGCTAGTCATTGAGGAGTTGGATGAGATTCATCATGTAATCGAGTTAGTTTTGTTAGGGCCTGATCCCTAGTATCCACTATGTTTTTAGATTGATGTTGCGATGACTTTGCTATGCTTAATGCTTGTCACTTTGGGCCCGAGTGCCATGATTTCAGATCTGAACCGTTTATGTTATCATCATTATATCCATGTTCTAGATCTGATATTACAAGTTATAGTCACCTACTACGTGTTATGATCCGGCAACCCCAGAGTGACAACAATCGGGCCCACTCCCGGTGATGACCGTAGTTTGAGGAGTTCATGTATTCACTATGTGTTAATGCTTTGTTCCGGTTCTCTATTAAAAGGAGGCCTAAATATCCCTCAGTTTCCAATATGGACCCTGCTGCCATGGGAGGGTAGGACAAAAGATGTCTTGCAAGTTCTTTTAATAAAGCACGTATGACTATTTGGGTTGAATACTTTACCCTCGAAAACTTTTGCGATTCCCTATACTTGTGGGTTATCAAGACTAGTTGATACGTCTCCAACATATCTACTTTTTCTCACACTTTTCCTCTTGTTTTGGACTCTAATTTGCATGATTTGAATGAAACGAACCCCGGACTGACGTTGTTTTCAGCAGAACTACCATGGTGTTGTTTTTGTGCAGAAATAAAATTTCTCGGAATGGAACGAAACTTTGCTAGGGTTTTTTATATCAATAATAAGAACTAGCGGGTTCACCCGCGTGTTTGCGCGGCTAGATCTTTATAATATACTATTTATGTATTTTAGAAAACCGTTTGTTATCATTTTTGTATTTTTTTCTGTCTGGTGAAACCAACATAGTCTAACATTAAATGTTTATTTGTTAAATGGCACTAAAATTTGGTTTGACAGTAATGTGTCCTAGATTATTATATGATCAATTTAAATAATATGTTCAATAGACACATTTATAGCTAACGATTTAGATTTTGTCGTGATTCCTGACATGGTTACTTTATTAAAAATGTATGTACATCATTTGTTTTGCCTTTTTCCTCTCTTTCACCTATCTTCTTTATCCATGAAGCTATGCTATTTTTCTAGTGGCATGTTTCATCAGTAATCGTCAGTGTGAAACAACTGTAGCTGTAGTCTCATCTTATTTGCTTGTCTTATGGTTGTCAATTTTTTCCTTCAATCAGTGTATCAATCCTGATTTTTTACTTTGTTTGATTCTACAAAACCCAACTCATATATAATTTAGGTGTCCAGTTTAACTTAGTTACACTGATAGCTGTGTGGAGCTCTCTAATAACCTAGTCTTATTGAAAACTTGGTTGGGGTATCATACTATGCTTTATGCTACTATGTCGTTAGTTTTATAACACATATAAATTCGTTCACAAACTTATTATTCAATTATGTGCAAGCCACCTGTAATTGTTATGATTGCACGGAAGTGTAACACTGAAAAGAAGCATGGTTGTCTAACTGTGATGTTTTTTTGTCACAGTGAGCACTCGCTGATCTTCTAGCTTTTTTGGCATATAAATTTGTGTTGCCTCTTTTTTGCCATATGATTTCATGTTGTCGTTCTGTCAGGGCATTTCCGAGCTCGTGTTTGTATGTAGTTATGTATTTATGATAGCGCATGTGCCATTAAGGATGTATGTATGGTGGTCTACAAAAATATTGCTTGGGAACATATTTTGTTGACCGAGTGACTCCTGGTATATATTCATGTGTCATCGCTTTTGTTGGGCATCCTTCGCACCTTAACTCTCAAGTCATTGCTTCTATTTCTTGCATAGTTTCTCTCCTATCATCACGTCCAATTCGTTTAAGTCATCACCAGCATATAGCTTTACCAGATGAAGAGGCTTCATGTAGAAGCTATTAAGGGGAGGAAAATATTATAAATTCACAAAATGGTTAATAGTACCAAATGGCTGGATTTCAAGTGTTCTCATTTGTGCTTCAAGCAAGTGTTAATTTATATAGAAGTCAAGATTAACATAGTATTTCCCTTGCAAAAACAAAGATTAACATAGTATTTGTTTGCCCAGAAAATGAATGCTCTAGAGAAAATAATATTATAAACATTAAAAAAACATGATGCAAATCTCTTTGAATTTTCATGGAAATTTTTACCCGCACACAAAGACAAATGTGCATGACAAATAAAATCATAAAAAATTTACATTTGATAATATAGTATTATTTACCTGACGGCTCGTCCACTTGTTTGACATTTCCTCACTATTGATACTACTCTAAGAAAATGTTTATCACATCCGACGCGCCGCACGTTCTGCATGCATGCATCAATATTACGCAATCACTTTGCTCATCCTGACGTCTCTTCTCGGCTGCAGTTTCAGTAAGCTCACACACCATTCCAGCAGAGTCGGTGGTCTATTGGAGTCAGCATCACGGTGGATGATTTCCATGTTGGTGCTTTCCACCTTCCATCTCAACGCGGGCATTCCTTCTTGGCGTTGAACCGCTCTGACTTCTAGGCAACCGTGCAGCTGGGACTCACGGTGATTGTACGCCGCCTGCTGGTCTAATATAGTTTCACCACTTATGGACCAGCCCATCAGCCGGCACACCAGCTGCGGTTCAAGGCCGATGCCAGCTTGTTCTGTAGTAGCTACAGGTCGGATGGCCCCTCCTTGCTCATCGGCGGCCTCCGACAAAAGTGCTTGTTCCAATCATGTCCCTAGCCACTATGATATCATGCTGCTCTCGCCGACTGTGCGTGTGGTATCTGATGATGTGTTTGTTGAAGCGATTATTGTTCGAGAGGTGGCGCTATAGTAGGACTAAAGGAGCTTCGACCATGCCAAAGAATTCGCCTTAGTCTGTCCGGCGTTCGAGCCCCATGCGAGTCTGTTTCGTGTGGGTGTTGAGGTGGTAGAAGGAGCACACGGGGAGGCATTCCACGGCAAGCTGTGAAGTTATCGCACCCATGTCAGCCTCTGAGAGGGTGTTGTCGCCCGGAGGAACGTGCATCAAGCTTGCCGGGGTCTCCGTCCCTCTCGCATGAGATCTTGCACACTCTGGGCAGGATCATGGCCTTCTTTCATAATAGTTCCTTCGGAGCGTCATTGTCCTTTCGTTGTTGCTGCCGGCTGCACCGGCATAGATAGCGTCACGGGCTCCGATGGGATTTCAGGCGTGCATGACAGAGTTGGAGATGAGCCAAGGCTTTATGGATCACATGTTGTCATAGGCTCCGATGGGATTTCAGGCGTGCGTGACAGAGTTGGAGATGAGCCGAGGCTTTATGGATCACATGTATTTTCTTATGTATTCTATATATCTGGCGTGGGTTATTAAGCTTTCCTAATTTACGTAGATCTCAATACAGTAATATATTTTTAGGGATCCATCCAGTATACGTTTGTTGCATGTAGGCAGCTTGATGGATTACGGCTCTATATATTTCCTATTCAACACACATGTTTTTTTATATGATCATGTATGCCTTATATATGTATACACGTGACAGTCCAATACCTAGGTACATATTACACGTTCACATGTTACGTAATATCTTTAAATCTCAACCATTATTATTCTGATCAAACGGTGCTAATAATATTAGCATATGTGGACAAACGTAATGGCTCATTTGCCTCTTATCTTAAGTATATAATAGAAGATTACTGGAGCCAAGACCCACCAGAGAGGGGCCCCTGGGTGGGCACAACCCACCAGGGCATGCCCCCCTCTCCTGGCGCGCCCAGGTGGGTTGTACCCAGCTGGTGGCCCCGCTGACCCTAAAACCAACGCTATAAATTCCTATTTTCGGAGAAAAAATCAGGGAGAAAGAATTATCACGATCCACGAGACGGATCGATTGCCAAGCATGTTCTTCCTCGGGAGGGCAGATCTGGAGTCCGTTTGGGGCTCCGGAGAGGGGGGATCTTCGTTCTTCATCATCACCAACCCTTCTCCATCGCCAATTCCATGATGCTCCCCATCGGGAGTGAATAATTCCTTCGTAGACTCTCTGGTCGGTGAGGAGTTGGATGAGATTCATCATGTAATCGAGTTAGTTTTGTTAGGGCATGATCCCTTGTATCCACTATGTTCTTAGATTGATGTTGCTATGACTTTGCTATGCTTAATGCTTGTAACTTTGGGCTCGAGTGCCATGATTTCAGACCTAGACCGTTTATGTTATCATCATTATATCCATGTTCTAGATCCGATCTTGCAAGTTATAGTCACCTACTACGTGTTATGATCCGGCAAACCTGGAGTGACAACAATCGGGCCCACTCCCAGTGATGACCGTAGTTTGAGTTCATGTTTTCACTATGTGTTAATGCTTTGTTCCGGTTCTCTATTAAAAGGAGGCCTTAATATCCCTTAGTTTCCAATATGAACCCCGCTGCCACTGGAGGGTAGGACAAAAGATGCCATAAAAGTTCTTTTAATAAAGCATGTATGACTATTTACATAATAGGTGCCTACATTATATCGATGAACTGGAGCTAGTGTCGTATCGCCCTAGGTTATAACTGTCACCTGATGAATATCATCCAACAAGTCATCGATCCAATGCCTACAAACTTTTCCATATTGTTTCTGCTAAGTTGCTACTGCTATCATCATTGTTACACTTGCAAAAAAAGTACTGCTATCACTGTTATTGTTACTATTGATGCTACTACTACTATCAGAACTATCAAACTACTTCGCTATTGATCACTTTGCTGTAGATAATTAACCTCCGGGTGTGGTTGAATTGACAACTTAGCTTCTAATACCTTCAAATATTCTTTGGCTCCCCTTGTGTCGAACGTATAAATTTGGGTTGAATACTTTACCCTCGAAAACATTTGCGATCCCCTATACTTGTGGCTTATCAAGACTAGTTGATACGTCTCAAACGTCTCTACTTTTTCTCATGCTTTTCCTCTTGTTTTGGACTCTAATTTGCATGATTTGAATGAAACTAACCCTGGACTGACGCAGTTTTCAGCAGAACTACCATGGCGTTGTTTTTGTGCGGAAATAAAAGTTCTCGGACTGGAACGAAACTTTGCGAGGATTTTTTATATCAATAACAAGAATTACTGGGGACAAGACCCACGAGAGAGGGGGCCCTAGGTGGGCACAACCCACTAGGGCGCGCCCGCCTCTCCTCGCGCGCCCAGGTGGGTTGTACCCACCTGGTGGCCCCGCTAACCCTGAAACCAATGCTATAAATTCCTATTTTCGGAGAAAAAATCAAGCAGAAAGAATTATCACGATCGACGAGACGGAGCCGTCGCCAAGCCCTATTCTTCCTCGAGAGGGCATATCTGGAGTCTGTTTGGGGCTCCGGAAAGGGGGATCTTCGTTCTTCGTCATCACCAACCCTTCTCCATCGTCAATTCCATGATGCTCCCCACCGGGAGTGAGTAATTCCTTCGTAGGCTCACTGGTCGGTGAGGAGTTGGATGAGATTTATCATGTAATCGAGTTAGTTTTGTTAGGGCATGATCCCTAGTATCCACTATGTTCTTAGATTGATGTTGCTATTACTTTGCTATGCTTAATGCTTGTCACTTTGGGCCCGACTGCCATGATTTCAGATCTGAACCGTTTATGTTATCATCATTATATCCAAGTTCTAGATCCGATCTTGCAAGTTATAGTCACCTACTACGTGTTATGATCCGGCAACCCCAAAGTGACAACAATCGGGCCCACTCCCGGTGATGAACGTAGTTTAAGGAGTTCATGTATTCACTATGTGTTAATGCTTTATTCTAGTTATCTATTTAAAGGAGGCCTTAATATCCCTTAGTTACCAATATGGAACCCGCTGTCACAGGAGGGTAGGACAAAAGATGTCATGCAAGTTCTTTTAATAAAGCATGTACGACTATTTACGGAATACATGCCTACATTATATCGATGAAATGGAGCTAGTGTCGTATCGCCCTACGTTATAATTGTCACATGATGAATGTCATCCAACAAGTCACCGATCCAATGCCTACAAACTTTTCCATATTGTTTCTGCTAATTGCTACTACTATCATCACTGTTACACTTGCTACAAAATTACTGCTATCACTGTTACTGTTACTATTGCTACTGCTACTACTATCAAAACTATCAAAATACTTTGCTACCTATCACTTTGCTGCAGATAATTAACTTTCGGGTGTGGTTGAATTGACAACTCAGCTGCTAATACCTTCAAATATTCTTTCGCTCCCCTTGTGTCAAATCTATAAATTTGGGTTGAATACTTTACCCTCGAAAACTTTTGCGATCCCCTATACTTGTGGGTTATCAAGACTAGTTGATACGTCTCCAACGTATCTACTTTTTCTGATGCTTTTCCTCTTGTTTAGGACTCTAATTTGCATGATTTTAATGAAACTAAATCCGGACTGACGCAGTTTTCAGCAGAACTACCATGGTGTTGTTTTTGTGTAGAAATAAAAGTTTTCGGAATGGAACAAAACTTTGCGAGTATTTTTTACATCAATAATAAGAATTATTGGAGCCAAGACCCACCAGAGAGGGGCCCATGGGTGGGCACAACCCACCAGGGCGCGCCCCCCTCTCCTGGCGCGCCCAGGTGGGTTGTACCCACCTGGTGGCCCCGCTGACCCTGAAACCAATGCTGTAAATTCCTATTTTCGGAGAAAAAATCAAGCAAAAGAATTGTTGCGATCCACGAGACGGAGCCATTGCCAAGCCCTGTTCTTCCTCGGGAGGGCAGATCTGGAGTCCGTTTGGGCCTCCGGAGAGGGGGATCTTCGTTCTTCGTCATCACCAACCCTTCTCCATCACCAATTCCGTGAAGCTCCCCACCAGGAGTGAGTAATTCCTTCATAGGCTCACTGGTCGGTGAGGAGTTGGATGAGATTCATCATGTAATCGAGTTAGTTTTGTTAGGGCCTGATCCCTAGTATCCACTATGTTCTTAGATTGATGTTGCTATGACTTTGCTATGCTTAATGCTTGTCACTTGGGGCCCGAGTGCCATGATTTCAGATTTGAACCGTTTATGTTATCATAATTATATCCATGTTCTCGATTCTATCTTGCAAGTTATTGTCACCTACTACGTGTTATGATGCGGCAACCCCAGAGTGACAACAATCGGGCCCACTTCCGGTGATGACCATAGTTTGAGGAGTTCATGTATTCCCTATGTGTTAATGCTTTGTTCCGGTTCTCTATTAAAATGAGGCCTTAATAACCCTTAGTTTGCAATATGAACCCCGCTGCCACAGGAGGGTAGGACAAAAGATGTCATGCAAGTTCTTTTTATAAAGCATGTATGACTATTTACGGAATACATGCCTACATTATATAGATGAACTAGAGCAAGTGCTGTATCGCCCTAGGTTATAATTTTCACATGATGAATGCAATCCAACAAGGCACCAATCCAATGCCTACGAACTTTTCCATATTGTTTCTGCTAAGTTGCTACTGCTATCATCACTGTTACACTTGCTACAAAATTACTGCTATCACTGTTACTGTTACTATTGCTGCTACTACTACTATCAAAACTATCAAAATACCTTGCTACTGATCACTTTGCTACAGATAATTAATCTCCAAGTGTTGTTGAATAGACAACTCAGCTGCTAATACCTTCAAATATTCTTTGGCTCCCCTTGTGTCGAATCTATAAATTTGGGTTGAATACTTTACCCTCGAAAACTGTTGCGATCCGCTTTACTTGTGGGTTGTCAACTGGCAAGATCAGAATAAGAGAAAGAAGATGATAATACCTATTCTATATGCAATATGGCTTTGTGGCTCTGTGTCTGAGGTTTTTGCGTAAAAGTTAATTTTATTTTCCCTACAACAAAGGAATATCAGGAGCCTGTACTACGGAGTTTTATATCATGACATGGTTCCGCCAACCGACATCTCATACCCATATCATCATAATGTTGCCCTCAATTAAGTTATCAATCCGGTGTTGAAAGTTCCAAGATAGATCCAAGTCCAGAGCTCAAATTGTCCGTAACCGGGGACACGGCTAATCGATTAGGTTTTAACCCTCTACAGCGGTTTGTACCCTTTACCCGCAAGATTCGACCCCTCTTTTATGTTCTTGCACTTCAGGGTGTTTGAGAACAAGACGACCGAAACATGGTCTTCCAAAGAGTTCCCCTGACCACTGTCCGGTGTTCATCCAATCCTACCGTAGTTCTACATCTTCTAGCACCGACCAAGCCAGAGTCACCACTAGGGTCAACCAAGCCAGAGCCCATAGTGACTTGCGGTTGCACAAGTAAGCTTCTGGGCATGAAGTATTCTTCCGTCTCTTTGAGTCTGTGTGAAGCTTTCCGCAAGATGTCATGGCGCTTCTCCATTCATCCCGGCCATCCACTGGTTGCTCCAGGGTGCCCATCAAATCCGTCCTTCACCTAGTAGTGTGTATTGAATTCTTGTCTCGAGTCTTGAAGTCTTGAGGTCCTGAAGATGCAATCCTTGCAGATGCCATCATGAAGTTGTAATCATTGACGTAGAGTCCTCCATTCTCACACCACTCTCGAGCACTCATACCAATCCCGTCTACTATAGCATAGCGTTGAAACTAAACAACGTCCCGGGCTTGATAACAGGGAGATGGGTTCCTACCTCATGCATTCTACTCAACTACAAGATTCAATAACACTATTGGAGGGATTGTTGGAAGGGTGCTACTACCTGCAATTAAAACATAGGTATGAAAAACATGGTCAAAGTGAACTTGCCTGGTAAGTTGATGAAGATTATAACGCTCTCATAATAATGACTTGGTAGAACTATTCGTCACTCCGTTGAAAAACTATATTAACAGACACAGCATTCATATAAGAAAACATCCTAGCAAACAATTCTAACACTCACAATAAAATTCAACAAATAAGACACAAAATAACAGGGGACACCAAAATAAAAAACAAGGAAAACTAGTAAAAAAAACTCTAAGTCATGACACACAAATAGCTTTGTCCTAAGTAAAATTTAACAACAAAGAAAAAAATAAACTAATAAAATAACATAAAAAGAAAATTAGGTTTTTATTAAAATAATAGAAAGAATTTTTCATATACTTTTAGTAGCAAAAAAAGAAACAAATAAAAGGATTTTATAAATCTCTAACTATGACCTATGCAAGTTTTCATACAAAACTAAAGAAAATAAATTTTTAAAATAAGAAAAAATCTACAATTTAAAATAAGAAACAAATAAAAGGAAAAAAACTAAATTTGTCAAAAGTGACAAAAAGAAATAAATATAAAACAATTAAAACTATAAAGAAAAGACTAAAACAAAACTAGAACCAAAGCAGTTCTGTTTTACCTAAAATCCAAATTTAAAATAAACAAAAACTAATTTGCAAAAGCCTGCTGTTTAGACAAAAAATCAAGTGATCACTAGCAATAAGAATTAATCAAAAAGCTATTTTTAAGTTATAGCAATCTAGTGTTTGTAACAAATCCGTTTGAATTCGAAATTAAAAAATCAAAAATATTTTCGTTTGTTTCTCTGGATATTTTTATGAAATAGTAGAAAAAAGAATCATCAAAATCAGTTGCAGATCTAAAGATATAAAAAACAAAACCGAAACTGAAACTAAAAATAGAAACGAAAAAAATAGAACGTGCACTAGCTACGTAGCGGGCTGTAACTGGGCCTACAGGGTGTGCGTTCTGTAATTAACCTACGCTCGGCCGTATTATAACAGAACCGCTAACACACGTACAAATAAAAGAAACCTGCATGGCGATTCGATCTAACCGAAGAAAACCATCTGCCAAATCTAAAAAACCATTGTTTTTTTAACTGAACGAGGATGTGATCGTACACTTATAGAGAACGAGGAGCGTTGGGGTGGCTCAAGTGTGGTGGTGGCGGAGGCTCTGGCGGTCGCGCGCGACGGAGAGAGTGTCGAGAGGATGCACCGGTGAGTGGCTCGTCCGGTGGGGGAGTTGGAGATGGTCGGCGATGATGAACGACAACAAAACGAAGTGGTGAAGCTCGGTGCTCCGGGTGCTCCGGCGAAGACAACAAGATTGGTACCGCTGCTGTAGATGGAGAGGGATCACAAGACCATGTCAAACAGAGCCTAGAGGTTGAGAGAAGTCGGACCGAGAAGGAGGATGTTCGGGGTGTCTCACCGGCGTCGGAAACTTGTGATGAACTGCAGCGTCTGCGTCTAGATTGGAACGATGATAGCGGACGATATGGTGGGTTTTGGCGAGGGGTTTCAAAGGGAATCGGTCGAGGAAGGTCGTGGCTATTTATAGGACATATTTCTTGGGCCTGGGGTTGACTTGGGATAGGGTTTCCAAAGAAAGCGCACGCGTAGCGGCATCGGGTATGTGTACGCGTACGTTTCTAGTCTGCTAGCGCCAGGTGTGAGAGAGGGGGGTCGGGCGTGGGGAGGGAGACAGCGGACGAGCGAAGGGAGTCGGTCGAGCAACGTGGAGGCGCTCTTTTTTTGGGGAACGTGGGCGCTGGGGCGCTGCTGCCTTGGACGTGGGGCCACAGCTAGCCTCGCTGCCTGGCGGCTGGCCTCTGGCCATGCTGGGGCTGGGCCAGCTGGCCTGGCAGTGTCTTTTTTTTAATCCTTTTTTCTCTTGTTTTGAAACATTGAAGAACACAAAAAACAACTCAAAAGTACATTTTATAAAGGCATAATATATAACAAAAATTTTAGAATAAAATTTCCAAAAACATGAATATATTTTCATGACAAAATAAAATACTAAAAAAACATTTTTGCAATAACTCCAAAATGAAATAGAATTTGAGTTTCAAATAAATTGTCAAACCTTGTCTCTGATTGTTGGAGTGTCATATTCCTCCTCTCGTATTTTTTTATCAGGGAATTTTTGACAAGATTCAACTTAAATATAGGGATTCAAAATAGATTTTTTTTGGAAAGTCCTTTTATTCCCTCTCATTTGAATTCTTTTGTTTCAAATTTCACTCACTTTCAGTCAATCAAACAAACAAACAATCAAGCATACAATCATATTATTTAATTAATGTAACATTTCAAAATTTAGAATTTTGGGATGTTACAAACCTACCACACTTAAAATGTTAAAATGAATCCCGTCCTCGAGATTCGAAGAGGCTAGCAAAAAAAAGTTCGGGTTTGGGGGTCTTCTAGCAAATCCATTGGTCGGAAAGGTCTAGGGTGCTACCATACTTAAAAGCAGGGTTATGATTCCAACCAAACTCTTGTACTCCTTCCTTTGGATTAGCAAGGCCGGTCTTCTCAGATCTTCGGGATAACTCCTACACTCAGCTCAGGATCTTCTGGTAGGCGCATAACCTTTTCCTCCAATCTTTGAGTCCTTTCATTCATGGTGCGTTTCTTCTGAGACTTTGTCTTCTTGGCTGACAGGTCTGTCGCCAATGCTAAACAACTATCGAAGCTCTTTTGGTGGTCCACAACTAATGGTTTCTCCTGCAGGAAAAAGGGTTCGGGTTGAATCTCACCGTATAACCTACGATTGGGAACGGTTGCATGTACATGGATCAATCATTCTACCATTCTAAGGTTTAAACAAGGTCTCGATATCGCCGTCTCTCTACTATGGGCAAGTCACTACAGATTTATCGTCCCCAATAGCAAGGGCGAATGATGAGAGTAAGTCGGTATGGTGATCAATCCATTCCGCACCCAAATCATTACCTTGTATAAGGTTTAACGAATCTCACATTTCTAACACTCGGGCAATCTCACAAGCAATCCAGAATTTCTCTTGTCCTCGAACTGGGTTCGAGTAAATCCATGGGTTCTGCAAGCTGAACCAAACATCTATCGTTTCTTCCCAACACTCGGGTTTTCGTATTCTCCTAAGAAACGTCTGCTGATCAAATCATAACTTCTTCCAATATTTCTTCTTAGAGGGAGTTCTTGATCCTTATTAATTTCCTGGGCCTGTGGGTTATGGACCCACTTCAACACCTGCATAGCTTTAACTCGTCCTGGAAGTTACAATTGTTCCATATTCAAACATTGCACCTACTATATTCCATGAGTACTTCCTTCCTTCATATCCATCATATCAAAAGCAAAACTCCAACCTTTTTTTGTCCAAACTCCAGTCCATGGAATATATTTTCATATCCATTGGTCTAGTGTTCTTCACAGGGTACTACCACTGAGGGAGTCCTGGATTAGGGGGTGTTCGGGTAGCCGGACTATACCTTCAGTCGGACTCCAGGACTATGAAGATACAAGATTAAAGACTTCGTCTCGTGTCCGGATGGGACTTTCCTTCGCGTGGAAGGCAAGCTTGGCGATGCGGATATTCAAGATCTCCTACCATTGTAACCGACTTTGTGTAACCCTAACCCTCTCCGGTGTCTATATAAACCGGAGGGTTTTAGTCCGTAGAACAACTTCATCATACAACAATCATACCATAGGCTAGCTTTTAGGGTTTAGCCTCCTTGATCTCGTGGTAGATCTACTCTTGTACTACCCATATCATCAATATTAATCAAGCAGGACGTAGGGTTTTACCTCCATCAAGAGGGCCCAAACCTGGGTAAAACATCGTGTTCCTTGCCTCCTGTTACCATCCGGCCTAGACGCACAGTTCAGGACCCCCTACCCGAGATCCGCCGGCTTTGACACCGACATTGGTGCTTTCATTGAGAGTTCCTTTGTGTCGTCGCCTTTAGGCCCGATGGCTCCTTCGATCATCAACAACGATGCAGTCTAGGGTGAGACTTTTCTCCCCGGACAAATCTTCGTCTTCGGCGGCTTCGCACTGCGGGCCAAGTCACTTGGCCACCTTGAGCATATCGAAAGCTACGCCCCTGGCCATCAGGTCAGGTTTGGAAGCCTAAAATACACGGCTGACATCCGCGGGGACTTGATCTTCGACGGATTCGAGCCACAGCCAAGCGCGCCGCACTGTCTCGATGGGCATGATATAGCTCTGCCGCCGAACAGCGCCTTGGAGGCCGCACACGCATCGGTTCCGACCATTGATTCGGAGCCCACTGCGCCGATCGAGGATCAGCGGTTGGACGCTGCCTCAGGGGCCGTGATCTCAGAGGCGATCGAGCCGAACTCCAGCCTCGCACTCCGCATGGCCCGTGACTCCGAGGAGCCGGATTCCTTTCTGAACTCCGAGCCCCCCGCGCCCCTACCGATCGAATCCGATTGGGTGCCGATAATAGAGTTCACCGCCGCAGACATCTTTCAGCACTCGCCCTTCGGCGACATCCTGAATTCGCTAAGGTCTCTCTCTTTATCAGGAGAGCCCTGGCCAGACTACGGTCAGCAAGGATGGGATTCGGATGATGAAGAAATTCAAAACCCACCCACCACCCACTTTGTAGCCACTGTCGACGACTTAACCGACATGCTCGACTTCGACTCTGAAGACATCGACGGTATGGACGACGATGCAGGAGACAACCAAGAACCAACGCCTATAGGGCATTGGACAGCCACCTCATCTCACGATGTGTACATGGTGGATACCCCTAAAGGAAGCAACAACGCGGAAAACGGGGATGGAAAGAGGGATCGATCTCTTGAAAAACAATCAAAGCGTCGGCGTAAACGCCGACCCAAGCCCCGCCTTGATAAAGACCCAGCCATAGAGCAGGATGAGCCGGTAGACGACGAGCATGCCTTAGAGCAACCGTCCCAACAGGACAACCCAGATAGAGAAACCGAAGATCCCTCCCCCGGCGAAAATGGCATTCCGGACGACCCTACGCCGGACAAGCCCACGAAGCAGAAGAACCTCCACAAACGGCTCGTTGCAACCGCAGCAGCCTGAAAAAGCAGAAGCGGAAGCTAAAAACTGCGAAAGATGCACTCAGGATCAGATGGAGTAAAGTAATCAATACCGCAGACAAATACGGCGACAGTCGCCGCACTAAAAGCTATCCGAAGAGAAAGCTACTGCCTGAATTCGACGAGGAGGCCTTAGAGCCCTCGCATTCCAAAAGTGAGAAAGCCACATGGTCGGATAGACGACCCCATGGCCAGCATAAAGCGGCAAGCAGCGCCGCACTTAAGCTGGCATGCGACCCACTTAAGGATTCGTATCATGGCCCAGCTAGGTCCATTTACGGGCCAAGAAAGAAAGCTCTCGTAAGCAATGCAATAAAGCCATCATCAGAATCCGGCACACCCAAATAAAGGGGTGCCGCACACCCCCTATGTTTCACCAATGAGGTCCTGGATTATGAATTTCCAGCGGGATTCAAACCCATAAACATAGAGGCATATGATGGAACAATAGACCCTGGAGTCTGGATCGAGGATTATATCCTCCACATACATATGGCTAGAGGAGATGACCTCCGCGCCATAAAATACTTACCCCTCAAGCTTAAAGGGCCAGCCCGGCATTGGCTCAAAAGCCTTCCTGAAAACACAATCGGAAGTTGGGAAGAGCTCGAGGACGCTTTCCGAGCAAATTTTCAAGGGACCTATGTCCGCCCTCCGGATGCAGACGATCTTAGTCACATAACTCAACAGCCCGGAGAGTTAGCTCAGCAATTCTAGAATAGATTTCTTACTAAAAAGAATCAGATAGTCGACTGTCCGGACGCTGAAGCCTTAGCGGCTTTCAGGCATAATGTCCGAGACGAATGGCTCGCCAGACACCTCGACCAAGAAAAGCCAAGAACAATGGCCGCACTAACAAGCCTCACGACCCGCTTTTGCGCAGGAGAGGACAGCTGGTTGGCAAGATGCAGCACCAATGACCCAAGTACATCCGAAACTAGGGATGGAAACGGAAAACCACGACGCAATAAGGACCATCGCCGGACTAAGGAAAAAAGTCCGAAGAGCACGGCAGTCAATGCCGGATTCAAAAGCTCATGACAGAATCAGAAAAAGCCGCCCCTCCAAGATAACAGGGATGACCTATCCAACCTAAACAAAATCTTGGATAGGATATGTCAAATACACAGCACTCCCGGAAAGCCTGCTAACCATACCCACAGAGATTGTTGGGTTTTCAAACAATCCGGCAGACTCAACGCCGAGCACAAGGGGCTCGACACACCAAGCGAAGACGAGGACGAACCCCAAAAGCAGAGTACCAGGAAACAAAAGAATTTCCCACAAGAAGTAAAAACAGTAAACTTACTCCACATAACAAAACGTGCGGCGCCCATAAAGGTACGCGCCCCACGGCCTATCCCAAAGGAATCCTGCCACTGGTTGTCAAAACCAATCATCTTCGATCATCTGGATTATTCTAGAAGTGTCAGGAACCCAGGATGGACTGCCCTGGCACTCGATCCAATAATTGGCGGACTCTAGTTTTAAAATGTCCTTATGGACGGTGGCAACGGACTCAACCTGATATATCACGACTCAATCCGCCACATGGGGATCGACCCAAAAAGAATTCGCCACAGCAAAACCTCCTTTCAAGGAGTAACGCCAGGTCCGGACACCCATTGCATGGGTTTTCTCCGGCTCGAGGTTATTTTCGGCTCTGCCGATAACTTCCGTCGTGAAAAGCTGACTTTCCACATCGTCCCATTCTCAATTCGCTATCAAGCACTACTGGGACGCGAAGCTTTCGCCCGCTTTAACGCAATACCGCATTATGCATCTCTTACGCTTAAGATGCCCGGAACACGCGGCATCATCTCCTTAAAGGGGAAGCAGTGAGAACACCTCCCCCAAGCGGAGGATTGTGCGGCCGCTTTAACAGCCCCACAATACAATGGTTTCACCAGCCAGAACATCAGAACAGGTCATTAAGACCACAGACACGGATAGACGAGTCCGGCACAAAAGTATCATTGATAAAGGCTTAGTGGCCATATACCCCTGCACTAGGGGCTTCACACGTATAAAATAAGAGACAATAAAGCTCAATTTTTCATATTTTACTTTACACTTTGTTTATTTCATATAACTTTTGTTCGGCACGCCCCTTTTTCAACTTAGTTGCTCTCTTTTTACAGATGAACGTCGTGTTGCGCCCGTCCAGGATACGGCACACCGGAGACACAGGCACAGACGTGCAGTAGGGACCCGTTCCAAGGATTCTTTTCAGATTAAGACCCTGCATTAACCTTTTTTACTGTCTCTTATTGATACACATCCCCTAGTTCTATAACCAAGGAGGAGGCTGGCGTCTTGGCATGTGGCCACGTCAGAATTCTTGCGCGTACCTGGACACTAGGGGCTTATACCTCAGAGCGTTACCTCGCCCGTTCTCATAAAGACCGAATACCTTAGGGAGTGTTCGGCGTCGCGAGTTTGGCCTTATATGCATCAGCTCCGAGTCATGATTTTGGTCAAATGTTGGGTTGCCCGGCTCCTGTGTTCGGCCGCACGTTCCGCTCTATCGGCTAAGGCGGCACCAGGAGAACTACTACGATTGTGCCATGGTTCGGCCAGGCGAGCACCTCAGTAGAGAAAGCCGAAAACCGACTGTCATGATATGGCATGAGACTGGTCAACCACTCGATGACTCTCCGGAATCTGTAGGATTCCTCCGCATTAATGAAGGGCCGTTTCCCGGCCAGGCACATACGCACCCCGAATTCGGGCGAGCGCAGTCGCCACCAGGGGCTACCTAAATAGTCCCATTGTCAAGCTCCTATGGCTAAGTGAAAGTGTTAAAACATTATAGTCCGGTTGCCTAGCTCGCTGCGCTATCACCTCCTTTGTAGGACCAAGACGTTGGATTAAGTGTGAAAATGCGCCTTCTGCGAGCACCCCCGCACTATGTGCGTGGGGGCTGAAGCCAACAACTACAATCTTTCAGATTTTGTATATATATCTTAAAACGGCCGCACAGGAGGTGTTCCAAATACTTGAAGGCACAAGTATAAAAGGCTACTACAATTCATCAAAATATTGCTTTATAATTACATATGCTATCAGAACATAGCATCCTTCGAGAACTGCTTCTCTATTACACGAGCGCCTTCAAGAACTTCCTGAAAATAGTGCTCGGAGGGTACTCGGCTTTTGTCCGAATCTCGGGATGCAACAACGGTGGTCTCCATCTCTGCCCAGTATGTCTTGACACGGGCAAGAGCCATCCGTGCGCCCTCTATGCATGCTGACCTCTTCATCGCATTGATACGTGGCACCGCGTCAAGGAATTGCTGCACCAAGCTAAAATAACTCTTCGGCTCCGATCTCCCCGGCCACAGATGACCCATGACGTACTTCATGGCAAGTCCGGACAATCTATTCAGTTCGGCCCATTGAGCCAGACGATCGTCCACTACCAGTGGACGCTCTGGATTCTGGAACTGCTACCAGAAAAGCCTTTCCACTTCGCGATCTTCTTGATCTCGAAAGTATTCGGTCACATCAGCAACACTCGCTGCCAAATCCAGATAGGTGTCCTCCGCACTCCACATCCGGTCCAACGGAGCAAACTTCGGATCGCAAAACTTCCTCCGCAGCATAAAGGGCTTTCTAGCCGCAATCTGTCCGGCCTGACGCAGCTCCTCCTTCGCAGCTCTCATCACAGAGCGAGCGTCCTTGGCATCAGCAACGGCCTTCTCTAAGTCCGTCTGTCTCACTCGGTCTTCTTTCTCAAGAAACTTGCAATGGTCAGCAGCACTTTTTAACTTCACGGCCATCACGGCCATCTCCTTCTTGCTTCAGCAGTGAGCAGTCTATTCGGCTCTCAGCTCTTCAAGGGCCTTCTCGGCAGCTGCATCACTTTTCCGGGCTTGTTCCTTAGCTCGGACAAGTTCCGCCCGAAGACTCTCCACGGCGGCCGCACCATCTGCGTCAAGCACGCACATTGTAAGATATTGGCATAAAGCTCCTCTTACCAGATGCCGCCCGAGGAATTGCATACCTTGAGCCTCATCAAGCCGCTCGTTGACGAGCGCGATGTCAGCATCTGCCACGTCAAGTTGCCGCTTTAGTTCGGCAAAATCATCAGTTCGGCTCGATTCCGGACACTTCGCCACCTGTATACAAAGGCGACATTTTAGACCTGGGATTATGATCCTCTGCACGCCGTCAATTTTGACAATGCACAGAGTCTCAGGGCTACTATCTACACAGGGCGCATCTTGTTTATGCGCAACTGACAAAGAAGTACATTATCAAACGTACCTCAAAACCCGTCAGCAAACTTCTGACGGCCTCATGCAATCCGCTTTCTGCGGACGAAATCCTTCCAATCACCGTACCCATCAATGCACGGTGCTCCTCTGAGATAGAAGCTCGCCCCAGCAGAATCATCAGCTCCTCCGACCGTGCATCGGACGGTGCCGGACTCGTCCTATGACCTCCATCGAAGGTCGGACGCGGAGAACCTTGGGGGACATATGGTTACCTTCCACCCCTGCCGGATTCGGAGAAACCCTCCGCGACGACACCTCAGGGTCGCTCGCCTCGCCAGGCGGTACGGCAGGGGGAGGCGTTCCACTCTCCATCATCTCCGGAAGAAGATCCCCCGAAGACGAGCTCTGCTGAGAAGGGCTGAGGTCCGAGCTACAAAGTAAAATTTCGGTTAATCTTCTCAGATAAAAAGCAAGGATTTCTCTCATCCTTCTAAAGGAAAATCTTTCTCTACTTACGGCTCGCTGGAGGGCTGATCCCTTTGAGGGCGTAGTTCGGCCGAGGATCTCCCCGGCGTCGGACCCTCTGACGAGGACCTTTTCCCCCGCTTTGAGGCCATGGTCTCCGGGTCGTCAGAGGCGGCCCTCTTCTTCCCCTTAGGAGAGAAATTGTCGGTTCTTCCCTTCAGAGCAGCCTCCTTCGAGGAGGCCATAGTTTCCTCGTCCTCCCCCTCACTTCCCTTCAAAGGCACGATCTTCAACATCCTGACTAGCACGGGATCCCGCCTGGTCTCAGGAAGGGGAGCCGGACACCTGATCAGCTTTGCCTTCGCTATCCACTCCTGTTTAAAAGGACAGCTCTTTTAGGGGCGAATTAATGACAATTTTATGGATAGCGAGTCCGGGCACAAGGTTACTTACTTGAGTATCCGGGCGATTGCAGCTTAAACCTGCGTCCTCGGTCAAATCCGGACACATTGCTTGTGATCCGAAGAACATTTTATACATCTCCACGGGCGTTGCGCCCATAAAATGTTGGAGAGCTCGTGGTCCCTTCGGACTAAACTCCCACAGACGAAGGGAGCGACGTTTGCCGGGAAGTGTTCGGCGAATCAGCATGACCTGCGTCACCTTGACCAGGTTGAGGTCTCTTTCTAAGAGATCCCTAATGCGGCCCTGCAACAAGGGCACGTCTTTGGATAACCCCCAATCTAATCCTTTGTTGACCCATGACGCTAGCCGTGGTGGGGGACCCGAGCGAAAGGCAGGAGGCGCCACCCACTTGGTGCTCCTGGGAGCGGTGATATAGAACCACTCTCATTGCCACAAGCTGAGCTCCTCTTGAAAGGAGCCCTCAGGCCATGGAGCATCAGCATTCTTACTTATGACATCGCCTCCACGCTCTGCATGCCGTCCCTCGATCATCTTCGGCTCCACTCCAAAAGTCTTGAGCCATAATCCGAAGTGAGGAGTAACACGGAGGAACGCTTCGCACACAACGATGAATGAGGAAATGTGGAGGATGGACTCCGGAGCTAAGTCATGAAATTCCAGCCCATAATAGAACATCAGCCCCCTCATGAAGGGATCCATCGGGAAGCCTAACCCCCGAAGGAAGTGAGACATGAACACTATGCTCTCACCGGGCTGGGAACTGGGAATAGCCTGCCTTTGAGCAGGCAACCTATGCAAAATTCGGCGGTCAAGAACTTAGCCTCTCTCAACTTTAGCACGTCCTCCTCCATGACGGAGGAGGGCATCCATCGGCCTTGAAGGTCGGAACCGGACATTGTCGAAGGTCCGAAGCGCCTGGAATTTGGAGCCTAGGGTGTTGGAACTCGAGGCGACGGGCGAACTTGTTTTGAGATTGGAGAAAAGGAGTAAGGCCTTGGTCTCTTTATAAGAGGTTGAATACCAGGAGCCCTCCCCGTAACCGTTTGGGACTCGCCTTTAATCGAGAAGACATGCTAACGGGCACGATTGGGTTACCCACGTCCGTATTGATGAGAATCCCGTAAATAAAGGGGACACGATCTCTGCTTTGACAAGACGTGCCAAGGAAACCGCCTCGCAAAACACGCTGAGGTGGAAAAGTGAAAACGATTCGAATAAAGGCTTGGCCGTAGTGTGATGTCACGCTGCGGAATATGTCAGCGGATTAGATTTGTGTTAATATTATTCTCTCTGTGGCAATACGTGGAAACTTATTTTGCAGAGCCGGACACTACTCTTGGTGTTTACAAACTTTCATGAAGAATTTGGAGGAGGAACCCGCCTTGCAATGCCGAAGACAATCTACGCGCCGGACTCGTCGTCATTGAAGCCTGGTTCAGGGGCTACTGAGGGAGTCCTGGATTAGTGGATGTTCGGGTAGCCAGACTATACCTTCAGCCGGACTTCGGGACTATGAAGATACAAGATTGAAGACTTCGTCTTGTGTCCGGATGGGACTTTCCTTCGCGTGGAAGGCAAGCTTGGCGATGCGGGTATTCAAGATCTCCTACCATTGTAACCGACTTTGTGTAACCCTAACCCTCTCCGGTGTCTATATAAATCGGAGGGTTTTAGTCCATAGAACAACTTCAACATACAACAATCATACCATAGGCTAGCTTTTAGGGTTTAGCCTCCTTGATCTCATGGTAATTCTACTCTTGTACTACCCATATCATCAATATTAATCAAGCAGGACGTAGGGTTTTACCTCCATCAAGAGGGCCCGAACCTGGGTAAAACATCGTGTTCCTTGCCTCCTGTTACCATCCGGCCTAGACGCACATTTTGGGACCCCCTACCCGAGATCCGCCGGTTTTGACACCGACAACCACCCTTAAAATAAAATTCATCAATCCATCCATAGACCATATTTCTCATATCCTCAAAACTGGTCCAAAATCTTTGTTCATGGAGTAAAAACTCATAGATTACAACATATGAAATCATAACACATTAACTTTATTGATTCATGAATTCATTACAAACTCTGAGGCTTCCATTACATAATTCAACTCATCGAACTTATGAAAATAAAATTGCTTTCTACCACTCTTATTATCCGTATCAAAATCTCAACGACTCAGCTCCAGCTTTCATCTGTTCTAAACATTCGCTAGAAAAATGTCCTACTTCCTTGCAGCGAAAACAATTGACTTCTGACATGTCTCGAGGCTTCTTGGGAATGGTGTCTACTCTCTGGGCTCTTGGCTTCATCTCGGGACATTTATTAGCGTAATGACCTAAACCCTTGCACCTGTAACAAGTGATCTGACTCGGGTCCTTTCCTGCAGAAATTGGGGTGTTCTGGGTATGCCTTCATTTTCTCTTACTGTACTTCTCCGTACTGATCAGAGCTTCTATTTCCTGAGGGTCAAACTTCATTTCTGCTGTTCGAAAGTCTCCATGATACTTTTCTCTTTCATTTGTGCAATACTAGGAATAATGTCCTTCTTCTCCACAAGAATAACAGGCATGAGCCTAAAATCTGTTTAGGCCTTCTCCATCAGGGTCTTCATTAACTTCCTTCATCACGCATCCTTCTAAAATTTCCCAAAGGGCTTCTTTTCGCTGCTTGGTAATTTCTTGTACCTTGGGGTAAATGTGACATTGAGCCGGGTAGTGCGTAGTTCCTTCACACAGGAAACAAGTCACCTGCCTAGTTGGGCATTCTTCCTGTGGGTGATTTTCCTCACAATAAGGGCATCCATCCTAGTGTTTTTCATTGGTGTGTCCCATTTCTCTGCAAATCTTGCAGGCACATGGTTTCTTCTTCGGGTTATCATAGTGCTTCCGAATGAGACGTGATCTCAATAGAGTCTTCTTGAATTCCTCCCAGGTTCTTGCTCCGTTACATCCTTGTATGGCTTGATGCATTTTCCACCAGGTTGCAGCACTTTCTGTAAAGTACGAAGAGCATATTGAACCTCGTACTTCCTTGCAATCAAATTTTTCCCGAAGTGATCCTCCATGTTTTGAATCCATAGCTCTGCTTCCAACTGAGTCGTCGGTCCAGAGAATACTAGTCCATCTTCCTTCCTCATCTATTGGGTCCGGGTTTTGGGATGAGATACGAGAGAAGAAATAGAAGGATATACACACAATACAAACAATAGTTTTGAAGAAACGGATTTTATGTTGTGGCTGTCAGAAAAACATCAAATAAATGACAGCTCACAAATCATCGCATCTAACGTAAGTATATAACAGGGTTTTGGTCTTCTAAGGGTCAATTAAATCTTTGGAGTTTTCAAATTCCTCAAGTCTTCGGAGTCTTCTGTTGTTGCAGCTGCAATTCTTCCAACGCATGGAGAAATCCTCTTTACTCTGAAATAGCCATCCGTTATCCGATATCTTGTACTTCTTGGAGTGACTTCAATTGATCCTCCGTGTGCTCAAAAGTGACAAGGGTATATTCTAACTATTTGAGGTAAGAGAGAATATATGATAAAAATCAAAAAAGATGAGAAGTAAAGGGTCTTTTGAAAATAAAGTTGTAGAGATATCCTGTACTAGGGCTTTCTGATTTCTAGGCTCACGTTCTACAGTCAACATGTGCTCTGATACCATATCTGTAGCGACCCGACCTCAAACGGTCAAGTCTCTGTGCATTAGTGCATCCCTGGATCATTATGCGAGCACACACAGTACATCAATGTATATATCAAAGTGCAATCACATGTATAAATAACATAAAACTTATATATACCTCATAAGTCTCAGCGGAAACAAACAACCGGATGTGGAGTCCCATCAACGTCGTCGGCAGGTTGAGTGTAGACCGCAACCCAACAACGGAACTCGCCTGTCGTAGGAAATAATCCTGCAACATGATATGTTGCAGCCGTGTAGGTCAGTATATTGAATATACCGGCAAGATCACAATAGAGAAAGTAGATGATAATACCTATTCTATATGCAATATGGCTTTCTGGCTCTGTGTCTGAGGTTTTTGTGTAAAAGTTAATTTTATTTTCCCTACAACAAAGGAATATCATGAGCCTGTATTACGGAGTTTTATATCATGACATGGTTCCGCCAACCGATGTCTCATAGCCCATATCATCATAATGTTGCCCACAATTAAGTTATCAATCCGGTGTTGAGAGTTCCGAGATAGATCCAAGTCCAGATGCTCAAATTGTCCATAACCTGGGACACGACTAATCGATTAGATTTTAACCCTCTGCAGAGGTTTGTACACTTTACCCGCAAGATTCGATCCCTCTTTTTACGTTCTCGCACTTCAGGGTGTTTGAGAACAAGACAACTGAAACATGGTCTTCCAAAGAGTTCCCTTGACCACTATCTAGTGCTCATCCAATCCTATCGTAGTTCTACATCTGCTAGCACCGTCCCAGCCAGAGTCACCACTAGGGTCAACCAAGCCAGAGCCCATAGTGACTTGCGGTTGCACAGGTAAGCTTCCGGGCATGAAGTATTCTTTCATCTCTTTGAGTGTGGGTGAAGCTTTTTGTAAGATGTCATGGCGCTTCTCCATGCATCCCAGCCATCCACTGGTTGCTCCAGGGTGCCCATCAAATCCGTCCTTCACCCAGTAGTGTGTATTGAATTCTTGTCTCGAGTCTTGAAGTCTTGAGGTCCTGAAGATGCAATCCTTGCAGATGCCATCATGAAGTTATCATCATTGACGTAGAGTCCTCCTTTCTCACACCACTCCCGAGCACTCATACCAACCCCGTCTACTATAGCGTAGCATTCAAACTAAACAACGTCCCGGGCTTGATAACTGGGAGATGGGTTCCTACCTCATGCATTCTACTCAACTACGAGATTCAATAACACTACTGGAGGGATTGTTGAAAGGGTGCTACTACATGCAAATAAAACATAGGTATGAAAAACATGGTCAAAGTGAACTTGCCTGGTAAGTTGATGAAGATTATAGTGCTCTCATAATAATGACTTGGTAGAACTATTCGTCACTCCATTGAAAATCTATATTAACAGACATAGCATTCATATAAGCAAACATCCTAGCAAACAATTCTAACACTCACAATAAAAATCAACAAATAAGACACAAATCAACATGGGACACCAAAATAAAAACCAAGGAAAACTAGTAAAGAAAACTCTAAGTCATGACACACAAATAGCTTTGTCCTAAGTAAAATTTAACAACAAAGAAAAAACTAAACTAATAAAATAACAGAAGAAAAATAGGTTTTCATTAAATTAGCAGAAAGAATTTTTCATAAACTTTTAGTAGCAAAAAGAAACAAATAAAAAGATTGTATAAAACTCTAACTACGACCTATGCAAGTTTTCATACAAAACTAAAGAAAATAAAATTTTAAAATAAGAAAAAACAAATCTACTGTTTTATAACAAAAAAAACTAAATTTTTCAAAAGTGACAAAAAGAAATAAATTAAAAACAATTAAAACTATAAAGAAAAGACTAAAACAAAACTAGAACCAAAACAGTACTGTTTTGCCTAAAATCCAAATTTAAAATAAGCAAAAACTGATTTGCAAAAGCCTACTATTTAGAAAAAATCAAGTGATCACTAGCAAAAAGAATTAATCAAAAAGCTATTTTTAAATAAAAGTTATAGCAATCTATTGTTTGTAACAAATTTGTTTGAATTCTAAATTAAAAAAATTCAAAAATATTTTCGTTGGTTTCTTTGGATAGATGGGATTTTAGTGAAATAGTAGAAAAAAGAATCATCAAAATCGAAGTTGTAGATCTAAAGATATAACAAAAACAAAACCGAATCTGAAACTAAAAACAGAAACGGAAAAAAACAGAGCGTGCGCTAGCTACGTAGCGGGTTGTAACTAGGCCTACGGGGTGTTCGTTCTGTAACTAAGCTTCGCTTGGCCGTTTTATAACTGAACCGCTAACACGCGTACAAATAAAAGAAACCTGCATACCGGGTCGATCTAACCGGAGAAAACTGTCTACCAAAACAAACCGATCTACAAAACCATTTTTTTAACTGAACGAGGATGTGATCGTACACTTATAGAGAAGAACGTGGAGCGTTGGGGTGGCTCGGGCGTGGTGGTGGCGGAGGCTCCGGCGGTCGTGCGCGACGGCGAGAGTGTCTAGAGGATGCACCAGTGAGTGGCTCCTCCGGTGGTGGAGTTGGAGATGGTCGGCAATGACGAACGGTGACGGAACGAAGCGGTGAAGCTCGGTGCTCTAGTGAAGACAACATGATTGGTACCGCTTCTGTAGATGGAGAGGGATCACAAGACCATGTCAAATAGAGCCTAGGGGTCGGGAGAAGTCGAAACTAAGAAGTAGAATGTTGGGGTGTGTCCCGGCGTTGGAAACATGCGATGAATTGCAGCGTCTACGTCCAGATTGGAACAATGATAGCAGATGATATGGTGGGTTTTGGCGAGGGGTTTCAAAGGGAATCGGCCAAGGAAGGTCGTGGCTATTTATAGGACATATTTCTTGGGCCTAGGGTTGACTTGGGATAGGGTTTCCAAAGAAAGCGGACGCGGAGCAGCGTCGGGTACGTGTACGTGTACGTTTCTGGTCTGGTACGTGAGGAAGAAGAAAGAAGAGGTGGGGCCAAGTGCCAGGTGTGAGAGAAAGGGGTCGGGCGTGGGGAGGGAGACAGCGGACGGGCATTTCCTATTTGGCACTGCAGGCGCCCGTTACAGTGCAATTTGCAAACGGGCGCCTGCAGCCGAGTTAGATGGGCTTGGCCCATTTTGCCTTTTTTTTCTTCTTCTCTTTTTAGAGAAAAAAAAGAAGTGCATGTACGAGGGATCCAACATATCTATAATTTTTGATCGTTCCATGTTGTTATATTATCATTCTTGGATGTTTTTCAATCATTTTATAGCAACTTTATATCATTTTTTGGGACTAACCTATTGACATAGTGCCCAATGCAAGTTGCTGTTTTTTGCTTGTTTTTTACTTCTTGCTAACCAGAGTCCAAACGCAACGATATTTTTGGAGAATTTTTCTGGGCCAGAAGACACACATTGGGCCAAAGAAGTACCAGATGGGTGCCTTGAGGGGGGCACAACCCACCTAGGCGCGCCTGGGGGCACAACCCACCTGGGGGCCCAGGCGCGCCCTGGTGGGTTGTGCCCACCTCAGTGGCCTCCTGCACCGCCTCTTTGCTCTATAAATACCCCAATATTCCAGAAATCCTAGGGGAGTCGACGGAAATCAATTCTAGCCACTGCAAGTTCCAGAAACCATAGATCCAATCTAGACACCATCACGGAGGGGTCCATCATCCTCATTGGTGCCTCTCCGATGATGCGTGAGTAGTCCATTGTAGACCTACGGGTCCATAGTTAGTAGCTAGATGGCTTCCTCTCTCTCTCTCTCTTGATTCTCAATAAAATAGTCTCTTGGAGATCTATTTGATGTAACTCTTTTTGCGGCGTGTTTGTTGGGATCCGATGAACTTTCAGTTTATGATCAGATCTATGTTTTTATCCATGAAAGTTATTTGAGTCTTTTGATCTCTTATATGCATGATTACTTATACCTGATATTTGTTCTTTGAATATTTGGTTTATTAGGCCGACTAGATCGATTTTTCTTGCCATGGGAAGAGGTGCTTTGTGATGGGTTCGATCTTACGGTGCTCGATCCAGTGACAGAAGGGGAAACGACATGTATGTATCATTGCTATTAAGGATAACAAGATGTGATCTATTCCTACATGAATAGATCTTGTCTACATCTTGTCATCATTCTTATTGCATTACTCCGTTTCTCCATGAACTTAATACACTAGATGCATGCTGGATAGCGGTCGATGTGTGGAGTAATAGTAGTAATGCAGGCAGGAGTCAGTCTACTAATCCTGGACATGATGCCGATATAATGATCATTGCCTGGATATCGTCATGATTATTTGAAGTTCTATCAATTGTCCAACAGTAATTCGTTTACCCACCGTATGCTATTTTTCTCGAGAGAAGCCACTAGTGAAATCTACAGCCCCCGGGTCTCTTCTTTATTATATTTGTCATCGAGATCTATTTTTGTCTGCTTTTAATTTCAGATCTATTAATCCAAAACCCCAAAAATACCTTGCTGCAATTTTTATTTATTTATTTTATCTCGCGTTCCCACGAGATTTATTTATCCAATCTACTAAAAAAATTACCTATCTTTTACCCGGGAGGGATTGACAACCCCTTTTCTATGTCGGGTTGCAACTATTTGTTCTTTGTTTGCAGGTGTCGTTCACGTAGTGTTGCGTGGTTCTCCTACTGGTTCGATAAGGCCAACTCCACCGCGCGACCCCAAACGGACGCCCGTTTTGTCCGGATTCTGTTTGTTTGGGTAGGGCAATGGGGTCGTGTCCGGGCATGTCCTGGGATGCGGTGGTCGTGCACCCAGCGTGCGGCCGCATCCGTTTGCCCCATCCTGTCCGCGTCTATTTAAAAAAAAAGGAACAACTTTGAAATGCCGAGCCCTAGTTCATCAGGCCAGCGGCCCAGTTCATCACGTCGGCAACAGAGCCAGCGGCCTACACGTCCATCGCCAGCATCAGCCAGCGGCCGGCAACACAGCCAACCTCCAAAATGAATAGTTGTCCTCGCCGGCAACACAGTCAGCGGTCGACAACACAGCCGGCCTCCAAATTGAATGTTTTTCTCGCCGACACACTACCAGCGGCCCAGCGGGCGGGCGACACCCATGCCAACCTCCAAAAATGAACGTCCATGGCCGATCGGACGACCTAGTTCAGGCCTTCGACGTCGAGCATCTCCTTCTGCCCGGCCTTGAACCAGGCCCTCGTCTTCCCTCTCATCTTCGACAAGTCCACGCTCATGATCGCAAGGGCCACCTCCTTCGCTTCGGTGGAGGCATTGGTGGCCTCGATGTCGAGTTGCGTCTGCCTGGCCTTGATGTTGTCGGCCTCGATGTCGAGCTGCCTTTGCCGGGTCGCCTCCTCCATGTCGAGCTGCCTTTGCCAGGCTGCCTCCTCCATGTCGATCTTCCTCCTCTTGGCCGCCTCCTCCATCTCAAGCTTCTTTCTTTGAAGGGGTATTGCTTCATTTGCTCGTCCTTACTTTGCCACTTCTTCTCGTCCCTCACATCCTTTTGAGACATCATGCCATGCAAAGTGTCATGCAATGCCATGGATGAGGCATCACGTATGTTGTCAACCTTAGAGTTGGTCTTGCCCCTCGGCCTCTTCAACGCTTCACCATCTCCACCTCCGGCGAACTTGGCCGTCTTCAGTCCTCTCTTCCTTTGTAGTTCACGGTATTGGTCCTTGAACTTAGGGCAATTGTTGATGATCATCGAACAATGCGTAAGAGTCCATGGCTTGTCATTGTGCCGGGCCTTGAATGCCTCCAAAGATTGAAATGCCTACACGACATGATCAACAACAAGTGAACATGAAAACATATACACGGTCCGCGACGTCGGCGACTGGCAGTGCGGAGGCCGGGCGACCAACGAGCCTGTGCTCGCTGGGCCGACGGCCACTGCAGGGAACCCGGCCGGACGGCCCATGCCAAGCATGAGGAGGGCGTGCGCTTTGTTGACAAGGTCCTCCTTCTCGTCGACCGCGGCCTTGCGCCGCGTGGCCTCCATCGCATCACGCTGGGTGGCGAACTTGGCCGCGGCGGCATTGACCTTGACGACCGCTCTCCCTTCCCTCCTCTTCGCTGATTTCGCGTCCAACTTGGCGATCTCCTCCGGCGTGCACTCCAACTGCGGCTTCCTTGGCGCCTTGGCCGCCTTCTTCTTCACCTTTGTGGGCGGGTCGACGGCCAGGCCGCCGGAATTCGACGGGGCGTCGGCCATGGACGGGGTAGAGAGGGGGCGGCGGGAGGGACGTGGGAGGGTTTGGGGAAATGGCGCCAAATGGGGTGTGGGGGGTTGGTTTCTCCCACCGACAGGCGGGCCAGGGGAGGACAAGCGCGCGCGTCCCGCCCGTCCGCATGCTGTCCATTTCACCCCAAAACCGGCACAAACTTGGGCCGGGGATGGGTCGAAAGCGGACACAAAGCGGACAAAAGTCCGTTTGCGCCCGCGCGCTGGGCTGTCTGGTCTGTCTGTTTTACCCCAAACGGATGGGGGCGAAGAAGATAGGGTCGCGCGGTGGAGTTGGCCTAACCTTGGTCTCATCACTGAGGGAAATGCCTACTGTAGTTGAGTTGCATCATCCCTTCCTCTTTGGGGAAATACCGACGTAGTTCAAGTTGCATCAAAAGGAATTTCTGGTGCCATTGCTGGGGAGACATCATAAACATCTATCAGGTTCCTAATCACAAATCTCATCTCCTTGCAATTTACATTATTTTCCATTTGCCTCTCATTTTCATCTCTCCCACTTCACAAAAACTTGCCTTTTTATTTGCCCTCTTTTTCTCTTGCCCTTTTCTCGTTGGATCTTATGTTTGCTTGTGTTGCCATGTGCTTTCTATTTGCTTGCATATTCGCTTGCTAAAAATCTATTGATATGGATCTTCATCCACTTGCTAATCTTTTTAAAAGATCCAATTATGATGAACAAACTACTAGTGATTTGAGTGCACTATATTATCTTTATGAAGTTTTGCTTGAAATTCATGAATCTGGAAATTGTGATGAAGTGTTAAAAGAAGAAATTGACAAAGTGGTTCACGATAGCTCCTTGAATGAAAAGCATGATTGCAATGATATTATTATAAATTCTATTAATGTCAATTGTGTTAATAATATGCAAAACCCCAAGCTTGGGGATGTTAATTTTGGTATGTCCACTACTTATTGTAATGGTCATGATTGGGGTGATTCTTCTTATGATCTTGAAAATTTATTTAAACCTCATGATGAATATGATATTGATAATAGTGTTTGCAATAATACTGAAAGTGGGTTTGGAAGAGTGCCAACTCTAGGTAATAATGATCCCACTACTTTGGAGAATGATCAATCTTATGATTTTTTTATAAAAGTGGGCTTGGAGAGGTCATTACTTTATTTGATGATAATCCCACTATTTTGGAAGAGTGTCAACTTTGCATGCATGTGGATCATGAAGATAATATTTTATGTGATAGTTATATTGTTGAATTTGAATATGATCCCACATGTAATTAGAGAGAGGAAAATATGGTTGTATGAATTTTCATGGTATTAAATTTCCTCTCGTTATGTTGAGATTGTCAATGTTTTATTCCTTTCCTTTGCACATGCTAAATATTTCTTGTCTTGATAATTTGTTTGCATATAAAATTCCTATGCATAGGAAGTATTTTAGACTTAAATGTGTTCATCACATGCTATATGATGCTCTCTTTGTGCTTCAATTTTTTCTCTTTCATGTGAGCATCATTAAAATTATTATGCCTAGCTAGGGGCATAAAACGATAGTGCTTGTTGGGAGGCAACCCAATGAATAAAATTTATTTATTTTCTTTTTCTTTCTATTCTTGAGTGTTTGCACAATTATTCTACTATTATGATTGTGTTTTTTTATGTTTTAATTAGTGTTTGTGCCAAGCAAAGCCTTTGGGATCATGTTGGGTGATAGTTAATTTGATCTTGATGAAAAACAGAAACTTTTGCGCCCAGGAAAATAATTCTCATTTTTAACAGAAGCACGATAAAATACTGATTCTTTTCACAGAAGATTAATATACAAATTTCCACGTTGTCCTAACTTTTCAGAATATTTGGTGTTACAGAAGTGTGCAAAGTATTCATATTGCTACAGACTGTTCTGTTTTTGACAGATTCTGTTTTCTTTGTGTTGTGTGCTTATTTTGATGAATCTATGGTTTGTATTGGAGGGTATAAGCTATAGCAGAGTTGGAATACAGTAGATATAATGCAAAAATAAAATACGAATGGGTTTGCAACAATACTTATAGTAGTGATTTTCTATGTTATACTAATGGATCTCATGAAGGTTTTGTTTAGTTTTGTGTGATTGAAGTTTTCAAGTTTTGGGTGAGATCACGACGGAAGAAGGAATAAGGAGTAAGAAGAGCCGAAGCTTGGGGATGCCCCATGGCATCCCAAGCCATTATCTAAAAGAGAAGCAAGCAACTAAGCCTAGGGATGCCCGAGTGGCATCCCCTGTTTCTTCTAACGACCATTGGTATTTTACCTGGAGCTATATTTTTATTCGTCACATATCATGAGCTTTGCTTGGAGTGTCTTGTATGATATGAGTCTTTGCTTGTTTTGATTTTTATTTTTAGTCATCTATCCTTGCTCTCATGCTTCACTTTGATTTATTTGAGAGTTGGTAATTTTTTTTAGAAATTCTCTCATGCTTCACTTAAATTATTTTGAGAGAAGAAATTTTTTTATGCTCATGTTCTTCACTTCTATTTGTTTGAGCTTTCAAAAGCAACTTATGAAAACTAGTCCCAAAGTTGATAGATATTCAATAGGGATATAATAAAAACTTACGCGAAGATCATTGGACAAAATAAACTTGATTCTTTGTAATAGTTTTGCGATATGATGATATAATATGTGAGTCATCTTGATGAGTAATTATGCTTTAGTAAGAATATTGGTGTTAAGGTTTGTGATTCCCTATGCAAGCACGAAAGTCAATAGTTATGCAATGAAATTACATCCTACTTAGGGTGCATTATTCGGTGTTAGTTATTCTTAATGCTTGCTTATGAGATTTTTCATTTCTTGGTTGGATGCTTCTCAATCTTTTGTTAGCCTTCATTTGCATGATCACTACTTGTGCATCCAAAATCCTTAACCCAGTTTTGCCACATGAGTCCAGTATACCTACCTATATGAGGTATTCTTTTGTCGTTCTAAGCAAATTTGTATGTGCCATCTCTTAATTTCAAAATAATTTTCTCTTTTGTGTGCTCGTACTACTCATGAAACGATAGGCAATGGCTGATATGTTTCCATGCTAGATGTGTTATTATCAAGATGAGTGTTTGTTCACTTGTCATTGCACGAGAGTACGGCAAAGGTATTAGGTATGCCCAGTCCCGAAATGAAAAATGAATTTACTTTATGTTATCAAATAATAAATTCCTTGAAAAGTGTTGGTATGGACGGCACCCGTGGATTCAGTTAGCCATGGAATGTGAAACTATGGTGTAAAAAGGAATAAACTTTATTTTCTGTTTGGGAACCGCCTATGATATATCTAGCATGGAAAGTATTGGGAACTACTCGATCGTTTTCGTTGACAGGAAAAGCATGCCACCCAAAATGTTTTTATCTCTATCTTTTTTCGCTTTGAGCTCTGGCACCTCTACAAATCCCTACTTTCCTCTGCGAAGGGCCTCCTTTTACTTTATGCAATTTTATTTTTATTAGAGTCTCCATCTTCTCTTATAAATCACCAACTAAGGGGCACTATGATCATACTTGAGCATTGGGTGTAGCTAATATGTGAGTGTGTTTCATGAATGGATCAGTGATTGAGCATAATGGGCTAGGGATAACTTGCTTTAGTGTTGATATTTGGAAAGACATGGTTGCTTGTTGATATGCTTGAGTATTAAAATCTTCATGTAAAAACTAAACCATTGCTTTGAATCATATAGAAGTCCAAATGTCCATGCTACAAAGAAAAGAATATGTGATGAGCATGATAGGCAGCATTCCACATCAAAAATTCTATTTTTATCACTTACCTACTCGAGGACGAGCAGGAATTAAACTTGGGGATGCTGATACATCTCTGATAACCCACAAGTATAGGGGATCAATTGTAGCATCTTTCGATAAGTAAGAGTGTCGAACCCAACGAGGCGCTAAAGGTAGATCAAATATTCCCTCAAGTTCTATCGACCACAGATACAACTCTATGCACACTTGACGTTCGCTTTACCTAGAACAAGTATAAAACTAGAAGTACTTTGTAGGTGTAGTGGGATAGGTTTGCAAGATAATAAAGAGCACGTAAATAAAAACTAGGGGCTGTTTAGGTAAGGAAGCAATAAATTTAGTATAGCGAGTGTGGAAAAGTAGTGGTAGGAGTTGCAAAATTGTCCCTAAGCAATTGACTACTTTACTAGACCGATAGCAAGTTTTATGTGGGAGAGGCCACTGCTAGCATGTCATCCCTGACTTGGAATTCTATGCACTTATGATTGGAACTATTAGCAAGCATATGCAACTACTAACGTTCATTAAGGTAAACCCCAACCATAGCATTAAGATATATTGGTCCCACTTCAATCCCGTATGGATCAATTTCTATGCTAGGTTGAAGCTTCTGTGACTCTTGCCCTCCAATACAAAGTCCTATCAACATACAACTAACCCTATGGTGTGATCCACGTATGCGCTCATATGATGGGCACCAAAGGACAGCAACATAACCACAAGCAAATTAAACCAATCATAGCAATTCACCAATTACCGATAGGACAACAAAAATCTACTCAGACATCATTGGATAATATCATAATAATATGAAGCATAAATCACCATGTTCAAGTGTCCAAAATGTCATTTATCTGGCCACTTTGAAAGGAATTTCCCTTTGAATTTTGTTTGTTTGGCATGCTCACGTCAGGGCCATAAGAGAGAGATGATTGTAACAAGATTGCTCTTGAGAAGGGATTATATTAGAAACGGAAATATCCCCCAGCTTCTCCGCTTCCCAATACTGGTATCGGGACAGCCGCCACCCTTGCCCCCTTCCACGTTATTGACTCGTCATGTTCCTCTGATGAGCTCCCCTCGCCAATTCCCATCACCTCTGCCCCAAAAACCCCTTTGGTAGCCCTCTGGTGACGCCGCCACTGCCATCTTATCCACCAAGTGCAAGCTCGGAGAGCATGGTGGTCTTTGCCATTGATCCGCTTCGGTATGTGCTGGCTGGCCACCACATTATTGATGGTGGTGTCAACTTCCTGCCTCGAACGTTTGTCACTCCGCCCACGCCAATCATCCGGCGACATGAGGATTTCATGGTAGCTGAAGTGATGCCGCCGCCGCTGGACCAGATTGGCCCAGCCAGAGAAGCAGTTGTGGATTTCTTGGAAGCTCGCAGTGTTCAGGTTCAATTTGCGCAGCCTTGGGTCTGTGGTGTGGGTCTGCTTCATGTGAGGGATGATGCAGTTCATTTCTCGCTCCTCCAATTACCTCCGCAGCCTCTGGGTAACGATACTTTCATTCGTTTTTTCAAGCATGATGAAGGGGTTGGGTTTAGGGGCACCCAGGGATTTCGTGATGGTTGTATTATGTTTCTTGGTATGCCATTGGATTTGCGTACCACAGAAAACATCAGGGCTGATGTAAACACCTTTGGTAAATTCCAGCATTGGGTGGAGGATGATCCATATTTGGTTAGATTGATTGTTTTTTGCTTCCTTCCCAGAGGACATCTTGGTTCCTCGTGATGTTGTCTTTACGGATTATGCTTCTTATGGTGGAGCAAAAGTTTCCTGGACAGCTCCTTGCTATATTCTTGGAGCCAATTTCGCTGATCAGATGCCTGAAGATGAAGATCCTATGCCCCTTGATGGTAATCCGCACCCTCTTCCCGGTGCCCCAATGCCGGAGTTTAATAACTTTTGTTCTGCCACTGTATCCGGCGATTGGCTGGAATGACTTGGCCCCAGTTCCACCTCCCATGGATGATCATGTCAATCATGATAACTGGGGCCATGCTCATTGGGAAGATGAAGATGAGGTCCAACAGAATGCACCTGTCAATGAGGTTGCTCCAGTCCAGGACCAGGAATCTATGGTCATCGATCTTTCTCTCTAGTCAGATTCAGAAGTATAGATTTCTGATGTTCAGAATGTTGTGGTTGAGCCTTAGCAGATGTTGTTTAATGCTAATGATTGGGTGATTGTTCCATATCACCCACCTCTGATTCAGTATGATCACATTGTGGTCGGTGCCATCAAAATTGTTTATGGCCCAGTTCTTCCTCTGGAGATGGCCTGGGGCAGATCGTTTGAAGCTCTGTTTAAGTTCTGCCCAAAAAATGAAGTTCCTCCTGAGATGCCTATCCCACAAGTTCAGCCCATAATTCTGTCAAAGCGCTCCTAGGGTATTGGATTTTATGATGTGCAAGTTTTGTCTGCTCTGCAATGGAAGGAAACACAGATATTCTCTCCTCCTAGACCCCGGCCATTTTCTCGTGCTCTATTTCCTAATCCTATTTCTGTTGAGCAACTTTTGGAGAGATCTGCAAATTCTGATATTGCACCCTCACCCCTAGGACTGATGCTTCCTTCACTTTTGAAGCTCAATGTGACAAGAAGAACACCAGGCGTTGTAAGACTATGGCCCCAACTCCCATTGTGGAGACCTCTGTTCGTTGCTGCACTCGGGGTTCAGTGAAGCGTGATGGGTTTAAGCCCGTCTTCCAGGAGCTACAACACCAACACAAGAAGAAGAAGCCTCGCAGCAAACCTATGGAGGATGATCAACCTGCTACTGTATCTCATGGTGTGGGTGCTGTTCCACCCCCTATGCCTGTCAGATATCTCCAAGAAGTGGGCCTGCACTTGGGAATTGCAGTTGAGAAGCTAACTGTGGAGAGGCTTATGGCCAATCCATATGATGAAAAGGAGCAGGCTTCTAATGATTAATCTCTCTATGTGCTGTTGGTTTTGGCAAGCCCATAAGTTTGCTATTTATTTTGGTTATTCTATTTGTGAACTGTTCTACTTCGAACTTATTGGGATCTGTCATAATTTAGGAACTATGCTTGGCTGCTTGTTGCTTTTGTGCTCTCTAAGACACTATTATGTAGTGCTCTTCCACTCCTTATTATACCAGTTTATTAATGAGTAGCTCCAACTTTAAGAGCTGGTCTGTCCTATGCTGGAATGTGAGAGGGCTTAATTCTCCTGACAGGAAATTGTTGTTAGGCAGAAAATCATTGAAAGTCAATGTGTGGTTGCATGTTTCCAGGAAACCAAGTGCATGAATTTTGATGTTAGGAAGATAAAATCCTTTTTCCCTAAGCAATAACAATTTTAGTTGTTTGGAATTCTTCAGTTCTATATAGTCTGCTTGTGGATGTTCAACCCTTTACTGTAACCATAAATTTCACTTCTAGGCAAAATAATGAGCAATGGAATTTGGTGGCTGTCTATGGTCCTTGCCAAGGTGAACCTAGAGACAATTTTGTGAACTGGCTCTATAACATTGATATTCCCGTGGATGAAAACTGGATGATCATTGGAGACTTCAATTTCATAAGATCCATTTATAATAGAAACCTGCCTGAGGGAGATATTAATGATATTTTCATTTTTAATGAGATTATTGGACATTTGGGTCTTTTGGAACTTCCTCTCAAAGGGAGATCTTTTACTTGGTCCAACATGCAAGATTTCCCTCTTTTGGAGAAACTGGACTGATTTTTCACTTCATCTAACTTGATCTCTAGCTACCCTATGACTGAGGTTTTACCTCTGGCTAGGACAGCTTCTGATCATGTTCCATGTGTGGTAGTGATTAAGACCAACATGTCAAAGTGTAAAATCTTCAGGTTTGAAAACTACTGGGTGAAGATGGATGTTTTTTTGAATGTGTTGAGAAATCATGGGCTAAACCCTCTCATAAATCTCACATTTCTGCTGTCATTGCTGATAAGTTTAAAACCTTAAGGCAGGATCTGAGTAAGTGGAAGCTGGGTATATCAAAGTTGAAACTGCTTATTGCTAAATGCAACAATATCATTATTTTCCTTGATAATATGGAGGAATTAAGGCCTCTATTCAGGCAAGAGTTTAACTTTAGAAAGATTGTGAAGTTGCATGTGGAGCATTTATTACATCTACAGTTTTTATATTGGAAAAATAGATGCACCATCAGGCACATTAAAGTGGCGAAGGAGAACACTAAGTTTTTTCGTGCCATGGCTACTAAGAGATTTAGAAGAAATTCTATTGCCAGCTTGCAGTTGCCTGATGGCACTGTCATCTCTGATCACTCCCAAATGGAGGGTATTATTTTGGCAGCTTTGAAAGGAAGAATGGGCACTTCTATAGGCATTAATATGGGTTTTGACCTGAAATATTTGCTGCAGCCTGTGCTTGGTTTAGAAGCTCTTACTAAACCCTTCACTATTGAGGATATGGATAATGTGGTCAAGCATATGCCAGTGGATAAAGCTCCTGGTCCAAATGGTTTCAATGGACTATTTTTTAAAAAATGTTGGCATATCATTTGTAAGGAGTTTTATGTCGTGGCCTAGGACTTCTATGATGGAAAGGACCAGCTGGAAAATATTAATGGTTCATATATCACACTGGTTCCTAGAAAAATTATCTCCTAGAGCTGTGGAAGATTTTAGGCCAATCTCTCTCACAGGTATGGGAGTCATGTTCTAGTCCAAAATGGCAACCAATAGGTTCCAGGAGTTGATCATACTCTACATCCACAAGATTCAGTATGGCTTCATTAGAACAAGGACAATCCAGGACTGCATTAGTTGGACACTTGAATATCTTCATCAGTGTCATCAGTCTAAGAGACCCATTTTAATCCTGAAGCTAGATTTTAAAAAAGCTTTTGATTCAATTGAGCATGATGCCATTGTTGAGATTATGAAACATAAAGGTTTTAATGCCAAATGGATTGGATGAGTAATGCAACTGTTATCAACTTGGACTTCCTCTATCCTTCTAAATGGAGTACCTGGTGGGAAGCAGTTCAAGTGCAAGAAAGGGGTCAGGCAAGGGGATCTCGTGTTCCCTTTCCTTTTTGTCCTTGCTACAGATCTCCTTCAGTCTGTTGTGAATGATATTTTGTATAGGGGTGAGCTTCAATTGCCTATTCCTTGTCATGAAAGAGATTATCCTATTGTGCAATATGCATATGACACTTTGATCACTGTACCTGCTGATGAATCTCAATTGTTGGCCCTAAAGAAAATTCTCTTGGTATTTTCCCAGTCTACTAGTCTTGATGTAAATTACCACAAGTCTTCCATGATCCCTATTAATGTCAGCCAGGAGGAAACTACCAGACTGGCTTCTGTGTTTGGTTGTCAGGTGGGTACACTACCTTTCACTTATTTGGGCCTCCCTATGGGTACAAATAAACCTAGGATGTCTGATCTCATGCCTCTTGTGAATTGTATGGAAAGAAGAATGTCTGCTAGCTCCTCATTCCTTTCTCAAGGTGGGAGATTGTAATATTTAAACTCTGCACTGTCTTCCTTGCCAATATTCATCCTCTGCAGTTTGTTGATCAACCCAGGCATTCTGAAGTAGTTGCAAAGAATTCAAAGGCAGTGTCTATGGAGGAAAAACAGGCAAGAACCTGCCCCCTCTCTAGCTACTTGGGAGTTAATCTGTAGGCCCAAGAACAAAGGAGGGCTGGGAATTTTAAACCTGGGAATACAGAATGTTGCCCTACTAATGAAGCACATGCATAAATTCCTAAATAGAGCAAATATTCCCCGGGTTAATCTAATTTGGAATTCCTACTATCATGAGCAAGTACCTCAAGGAACATCCCCCTATGGTTCCTTTTGGTGGAAGGACATCCTCAAGCTACTTGATCAATTCAGAGAGTTTTCTTGGGTGCAGGTTACTCACGGAGATACTGCTCTGTTCTGGTTTGGTAAATGGAAAGTTGGGGATTCAGTGCTGCCTCTACAAAACAGATTTCCTAGGCTCTTTTCTTATGTCAAAGACCCTATGGTTTCTATTAAAGATAGCCTTCTCTGTCTGATCTAATTTCCTGGTTTAATCTCCCATTGTCAGAGCAAGCTTCTTAGGAATTTCATTCCTTGCAATCACTTATTATGTCTCATGAGGGATGTCATGATTCTAAGGATGTCTCGCTATGGCATGGTACTGTCAAACCATATATTCCAAAGATGTTTTACACTGTCATGCATCCCCATCTTTCCTTCAACTCAATGCTCACGTGGTTATGGAAGAGTTGCTGCACAATGAAGATTAAAGTCTTTGCTTGGATGCTTATAATGGACAGATTGAACACAAAGGATATGGTGGAGAGAAGACACTGGCATATTGATGATGGAGTGCAATGTGTACTTTACCCAACTCAGTCTAGGGAGGATAGAGACCATATTTTCTTCACATGTAATTTCAGTCAGCGTGTATGGAACTATTTGCAGATTGATTGGGGTTTGGGCAACACTATGTCAGAGATTGCTATACATGCTAGGAGGGATTTTGCCAAGCCATTTTTTGCTGAGGTAGTTTTCACTACATGCTAGAATATTTGGTTGACCAGGAATGCCAAAGTGTCCAGGAATGAGAGGCCAAGCTTTAACCATTGGAGGGGAGCTTTTGTTCATGACATGTCTTTGCTTGCTCATAGGATCAAGTCTAGGTTCAAGGATGATCTAGTTAGGTGGGTGACCTATTTGCCCCCTTGATGTACTCTTTTTTCATAGCTTTTTTAAGTCAACACAAATTTATTAATTGGAAATAATGGTCACATCGTCTATAAGTAAAGATACAATATCGTTCATAGGCTCCTCAAACCACTCATTTGTCAAGGAAACTCTAGCTAACCTAGCTAATTCGTGGGCAACCCTATTTGCTTCCCTATTACAGTGTTTGAAACTAGTAAGGGGAAAGTCACAAGCCAAAAAATAACAGTCATTGAAAACTGTCGCCGCCGTTCCCGCAAATTGTCCTCCATTCTTCATCGTGTCAATGACTTCCAAATTATCAGAGTTAATTATTAGATGGTTGCATCCTGCCTTTTGTGCCAGATATAAGCCAAACCTTAGAGCCATAGCTTCTGCCATTAGAACATCGCACACCAATCAATCTTCCAGTTTCCACCGACTATGAATTGTCCTTTATCATCTCTCAAGACAGCCCCCGCACTACCCCTGTGCTGGTCATGATCGAAAGATGCATCAACATTGAGCTTGACAAAACCCATAGGAGGTTCACTCCATCCCCCTCGTTTACTAGTCACATTAGGGGAGTAAGCTTTAGCAAAATTAACAGTGATAGCCCGGACCGCCATGGATGTGTGGTACGCATCTTGAAACTTTCCCTCATGAACCAGCATACGTCTGTCCCACCATAAATACCATGCAGCTATGGCAATCATCTCATGTACATTTCAAACTCCCATAATAGATAAGTCTTGTTCTGGCCTAAGGAGTAAGAATTCAAGTACCTCCTTGATACATCTCCAACTTATCTATAATTTTTTATTGTTCCATGCTATATTATATTATGTTTTGGATGTTTAATGGGCTTTATTATACACTTTTATATTATTTTTGGGACTAACCTATTAACCGGAGGCCCAGCCCAAATTGTTGTTTTTTGCCTATTTCAGTGTTTCGTAGAAAAGGAATATCAAACGAAGTCCAAATGGAATGAAACCTTCGGGAACGTGATTTTCTCAACAAACGTGATCCAGGAGACTTGGAGTGGGTGTCAAGAAACAATCGAGGAGGCCACGAGGCAGGGGCATGCCTACCCCCTGGGCACGCCCTCCACCCTGGTGGGCCCCTCGTTGCTCCACCGACCTACTTGTTCCTCCTATATAAGTTCACGTACCCCGCAAACATCCAGGAGTACCACGAAAACCTAATTCCATCACTGCAACCTTTTGTACCCGAGAGATCCCATCTTGGTGCCTTTTCCGGAGCTCCGCCGGAGGGGGCATTGATCACGGAGGGCCTCTACATCAACTCCATGGCCTCTTCGGTGATGTGTGAGTAGCTTACTTCAGACCTTCGGGTCCATAGCTAGTAGCCAGATGGCTTCTTCTCTCTCTTTGAATCTCAATACAAAGTTCTCCTCGATCTTCTTGGAGATCTATTGGATGTAATCTTCTTTTGGGGTGTGTTTGTCGAGATCCGATGAATTGTGGGTTTATGATCAAGTTTATCAATGAACAATATTTGAATCTCCTCTGAATTCTTTTATGTATGATTGGTTATCTTTTCAAGTCTCTTTGAATTATCAATTTGGTTTGGCCTACTAGATTGATCTTTCTTGCAATGGGAGAAGTGCTTAGCTTTGGGTTCAATCTTGCGGTGTCCTTTCCCAGTGATAGCAGGGGCAGCAAGGCACGTATTGTATTGTTTCCATCGAGGATAAAAAGATGGGGTTTATATCATATTGCATGAGTTTATCCCTCTACATCTTGTCATCTTACTTAAAGCATTACTCTGTTCTTATGAACTTAATACTCGAGATGCATGCTGGATAGCGGTCGATGTGTGGAGTAATAGTAGTAGATGCAGAATCATTTCGGTCTACTTGTCACGGACGCGATGCCTATACACATGATCATACCTAGATATTCTCATAACTATGCTCAATTCTATCAATTGCTCGACAGTAATTAGTTTACCCACCGTAATACTTATGCTCTTGAGAGAAGCCACTAGTTAAACCTATGGCCCCCGGGTCTATCTTCCATCATATTAATCTTCCAACACTTAGCTATTTCTATTGCCGTTTATTTTACTTTGCATATTTATTTTTCTTTATCATAAAAATACCAAAAATATTATCTTATCATATCTATCAGATCTCACTCTCGTAAGTGACCGTGAAGGGATTGACAACCCCTTTATCGCATTGGTTGCGAGGTTCTCATTTGTTTGTGTAGGTGCCTGGGACTCGAGCATGATCTCCTACTAGATTGATGCCTTGGTTCTTAAAAACCGAGGGAAATACTTACTCTACTTTACTACATCACCCTTTCCTCTTCAAGGGAAAACCAACGCAGTGCTCAAGAGGTAGCACGCCTCACCCGCACAATCAATAGCATAAGCTTATTTAATCATGTCAGCCATCCCTAGCTTCTCCCACACCTCCTTCGCTTTCTGACACAGAAGGAGGACGTGCTTTGTATCTTCTGCCCCCTTCGAACATGATGGGCAGACTGGCAAGATTTTCAAGTGTCTATTTGCAAGCATAACCCGACACGGGAGAGTTCCATGCAAAGTGTGCCAAATAAAGATCTTTACCTTTGATAGACACGCAAGTTTCCAAATCTTTGACCATATAGGGTTAACGTTGGATCTACCCATACCATTTGTGTATTGCAATTTTCTTCCATGTTGATGACTCCATTCCGCAAAGTATGCAGATCAAACAGTGAACAAGCCGTTTTTTGTATAGCTCCAAGCAATGAAATCTGACATATTGTGCATAGAGAGAGGAATAGCGAGAAATTGTTGAGCATCAATTGGCCACAAAGTTTGCCTTACCAAGTCTTTATCCCAGAAATTCGTGACTGGATCAATAAGATCAGAAACCTTGGACAGAAGGTGACCTCCTTTAGGGGTAATAATTTTCTGATTTGCACGATTCGGGATCCAAGCATCTTTCCAGATATCGATATTCTCTCCATTGCCAACTCTCCAGATATAACCATTTTCAGTGAATTTACTCCCGCCATAATACTTCGCCACATAAAAGTCGAACCATTTTTAACCTTGCATTCATCAAATTTCCATCAGGGAAGTATTTAGCTTTCGACACATGCGCACATAGAGAATCCGGATTATCGAGGAGACGCCATGCTTGTTTAGCTAGAAGTGCTAGGTTGAAACAATGAATATCCCGAAAACACATTCCTCCGTGATTTTTAGGAACACACATTTTCCACCAAGCCATCCAATGCATCCTCTTCTGATTGTCCTCGTCTCCCCACCAAAATTGCGACATCGCGTCAATGATTCCCTTGCAAAAAAATTTAGGAATTTTAAAGACAGACATGGCATAGGTGGGGATAGCTTGGGCAACAGATTTGAGAAAAATTTCCTTCCCTCCAGCGGATAATAATTTTTCTTTCTATCCACTAATTTTTTGAACAATGCGATCAATCAGGAATTGAAAACACATGCTTTTGTCCATACCCACGTTAGCAGGCAGACCCAAATATTTGTCATTGAGAGCTTCAGTCATAATATCCAGGATCAAACAAATTTGCGCCTTATCTTCCACTTTTGTATTGGGGCTAAAAAAGATGCTAGATTTTTGTACACTCACCATCTGGCCTGAAGCAGCACAATAAGAGTCCAGGACTGATTTCAAAGCTTCTGTGTTCCTAGTGTTGGCTCCCATAAGAATCAAAGAATCATTAGCAAAGAGGAGATTCGAGATTGACGGGGCATCTCTGCAAACCTTTACTCCAGACATGTTCCCATTCTCCTCCGCATGAGCCAAGAGGGCAGTCAGGCCCTCCGAACATAACAAGAATAAATAGGGGGATAGAGGGTCTCCCTATCTCCAACCTCCGTTGGCTCAAAACTCTTAGTTTCCTCTGTATTGAAACGAACCCGGTATTCCATCGTGGATACACATTGCATAATTAGGTTCACCCAGTTTTCTTGAAATTCCAGTCTCAGCATAATCTCCTTCAAAAAAGGCCACTCCACTCAGTCGTATGCTTTGTGCATGTCCAGTTTGATAGCACACAAGCCTTCCTTCCCCGTCATTTTCTTTTTTATTTTATTAAAGCACTCGTAGGCCACTAAGATATTATCTGTAATCATTCTTCCTGGCACAAATGCACTTTGAGTAGGGCTGATAATATCTAATAGAATTATCTTCAAGCGAGCAGGAATCATTTTAGAAATAACTTTATACACCACATTGCATAAGCTGATTGGTCTAAATTGGGTTACCTTCTCTGGGGAATTAACCTTTGGAATCATTACAATTACAGTATCATTCCACCCAGGCGGTATAGAACAGGTATTCACAGCCTGAAGGACCTCTTCAGTTAGGTCATCCCCCAACATATTCCAAAATCTCTTGTAAAAAAATCGCGTGAAGACCATCTGGACCCGGCGCTTTTAAATCTCCAATATCAAAAAGGGCCTTCCGAACCTCCTCGACAGTTGTGACGCCCGGATAGTTACGCTACAGTAATCCCACGCTAACGATGCTGAGTCACCACGATTATCGTTGATTAATCTTGCGATGATTCAAATCCCGTTCAAATTTCAAATTTAAAAATCAAGTCAAACAGTTAAAGTTTTCAAAAGTCAAAACTAAAATGTTCTAAATGTAACAAATAATTCATAAGTAATGTTGGTGGAGGAACCACATTTTTATAAAATGTCTAAATACATTCAAATAATTAAAACTGAAGGTAAAACAAATAAATAAATGTGTTGGTATTTTATAAAATACTAAACTATATTATTTGGGGGTTAAACCTTTTTGTGGCAGAGGTATAATTAGTGTTACTATTTAAGATACAACTTTTATGTTTTATAAAACTAGAATAAAATAAAACAGTAAAAGAAAAGGGACAAAAAAAGAAGAAAGACAAGAAATTACAGCCCCCCCCCCCTCGCTGGGCCTCGGCCCAGATGGCCTCGGGGCCAATCAGGCCCGGCCCAGCCGGCCCCTCCTCTCTCTCCTTATCCCCACCCCATAACCCTAACCCCCCACTCGCCCCACTCCCTTCCCCGATCCCCCTGGATCGGGATCGATCCCCTCTCTCCCCTCGTCTCCCCCAGCGCGCACCCGCACCGCCGCTCGACGCCGTCGCCGGAGATCACCACGCCGGAGCCGCCCCGCCACCTCGCCATCGTCGGTGCCGCCACGCCGTCTCCATCGCCTGCACCTCGACGTCGCCCCGGACCGCCCCGACATCGTCGGTGCCGCCTTACTGCACGACCACGACCTCGTCGCCGCCGTCCGTCTACCTTAGGCCCTCCCCGAGCACGCGCTTACACAACTACAGGCTCGATGTGAGCCTCTTCCCCTCCCCTCTCCCTCGCGCGACCCCTCCTGCCCGCGCTGCGTGTGCTCGCGCTCGTCGTCGCGGCCCTCGCACCGGCCATCGCCCCGCGCGCTCCTGGCCACCGTGCTGCCCGCGCCCACCGGTGTCGTTCGGCTTCCGCGCCCGTTGTCCCCCTGACGCCACGCACCCGTAGTCACGCGGCTCTGCCGCAACCACCTCATGCCATCCCTCGCGCGCGCGCCATGCCGCGGCCTTGTCCCCGCACCGCGCCTGGGCCGCGTGCCCCGCTCGCGCCCTGGTTGTGCTCCGGCACCACCGCGCGTTGCTCGTCTCCGCCTCTGGCTCCCGCCACTCCGGCCACTCGCCGTGGCCTCGCCACTTCCACCGGAGGCGGACAACCCCCCGCCTCTGCGGGCGGGCGTCCTGGCGCCCCGCACCTGATCCACCGCCCGCGCCCGTTTGGCCCTATGGGCCACTGCCCAGTGGGGCCCCCCACCCAGGCCCCTGTTAAAAAAAAGAATAAAAAAACATAATAAAACTAATTAATTAATTAATTAATTAATTAGTTAACTTAATTAGATCTGTTAAATTAACCTAATCACTTATTAAACTAACCAATCCTGTTTAGTTAACCTAAGTCAATGACAACCGGGACCCACGCGTCAGTTTGACCAAGTCAACTGACTGTTGACTGCTGACATCACCCTGATGTCATGCTGACATCATAATGGCATTTCCAAATTAATTTTATTCTGTTAATTTCAAAAATGATTTAAAACTTTGAAAATTAATATAAATTAAACCGTAGCTCGGATGAAAAAACTTTGTACATGGAAGTTGCTCAGAACGACGAGACGAATCCGCATACGCAGCCCGTTTGTCCGCCACACATCCCTAGCATAGCAAACACACAACTTTTCCCCTCTGATTCATCTATCCGAAAACACGAAACACCGGGGATACTTTCCCGAATGTTTCCCACTTTCGTCGGTATCACCTCCTACCGCGTTAGGGCATACCTACACCGCGTATTGACTCGTTATGTTTTGTTATGCTTTGTTTGCTCCGTATTTACTATTTCTTCCCCCTCTTCTTCTTCGGTAGACCCCGAGACCGACGCTGATGCCACTGAGTACGACTACGGTGTTGACGACCCCTCTCTCTCTTGCCAGAACAACCAGGCAAGCCCCCCCTTTGATCACCAGATATCGCCTACTCTTCTCTATACTGCTTGCATTAGAGTAGTGTAGCATGTTACTACTTTCCGTTATTCCTATCCTGATGCAAAGCCTATCCTTGCTACTACTGTTGTTACCATTACCTGCTATCCTACTGCTTAGTATAGGATGCTAGTGTTCCATCAGTGGCCCTACACTCTTGTCCGTCTGCCATGCTGTACTACTGGGCCATGATCACTTCGGGAGGTGATCACGGGCATATACTATTTACTTTACACAGTTACATTACCTGTGGTACTGTTCGGAGATGGGGACTGAAGGGGCAGGTGGCTCCATCCAGGTAGTGGTGGGCCTGGGTTCCCGACGGCCCCCGACTGTTACTTTGAGGCGGAGCGACAGGGCAGGTTGAGACCACCTAGGAGAGAGGTGGGACTGGCCCTGGTCGGCGTTCACAGATACTTAACACGTTTAACGAGATCTTGGTATTTGATCTGAGTCTGGCTACTGGCATATACGCACTAACCATCTACGCGGGGACAGTTATGGGCACTCGACGTCGTGGTATCAGCCGAAGCCTTCGTGACGTCAGCGACTGAGTGGCGCGCGCTGGATTGGACCGTAAGCCTGCTCTTGTATTAAGGGGGCTAGTTCTGCTTCCGGCCGCGTTCGCAACGTGCAGGTGTGCTAAGGGCGATGGGCCCAGACCCCTGGGCGCTTAGGTTTAGACCGGCGTGTTGACCTCTCTGTTGGTCTAGGTGGGGCTGTGACGTGTTGATCTTCCGAGGCTGGGCATGACCCAGAAAAGTGTGTCTGGCCAAATGGGATCGAGCGTGTTGGGTTATGTGGTGCACCCCTGCAGGGAAGTTAATCTATTCGAATAGCCGTGATCTTCGGTAACAGGACGACTTGGAGTTGTACCTTGACCTTATGACAACTAGAACCGGATACTTAATAAAACACACCCTTCCAAGTGCCAGATACAACCGGTGATCGCTCTCTCACAGGGCGACGAGGGGAGGATCATCGGTTAGGATTATGCTATGCGATGCTATTTGGAGGACTTCAGTCTATTCTCTTCTACATGCTGCAAGACGGAGGCTGCCAGAAGCGTAGTCTTCGAAAGGACTAGTTATCCCCCTCTTATTCCGGCATTCTGCAGTTCAGTCCACATATGATAGCCTTATTCCAATTGATACCAATGCATACATATGTAGTGTAGCTCCTTGCTTGCGAGTACTTTGGATGAGTACTCACGGTTGCTTTCTCCCTCTTTCCCCCTATCCCTTCTACCTAGTTGTCGCAACCAGATGTTGGAGCCCAGGAGCCAGACGCCACCTTCGACGACGACTCCTACTACACCGGAGGTGCCTACTACTACGTGATGCCCGTTGACGACGACCAGGAGTAATTTAGGAGGATCCCAGGCAGGAGGCCTGCGCCTCTTTCGATCTATATCCCAGTTTGTGCTAGCCATCTTATCGCAGCTTGTTTAACTTATGTCTGTACTCAGATATTGTTGCTTCCGCTGACTCGTCTATGATCGAGCTCTTGTATTCGAGCCCTCGAGGCCCCTGGCTTGTATTGTGATGCTTGTATGACTTATTTTATTTGTAGAGTTGTGTTGTGATATCTTCCCGTGAGTCCCTGATCTTGATCGTACACGTTTGCGTGTATGATTAGTGTACGATTAAATCGGGGGTGTCACAAGTTGGTATCAGAGCCGACTACCTGTAGGAATCCCCCTTCCACACTCCTTGGCCGAAGTCGAGTCTAGACATTGCAAAAAGTTTTACTAACATGGCTGTGTGGCCCCTGGGCCCACGTCGCCATCGGGTGTTACTAAGATCTTTTGCTCCTCGACCTTTACTCTGGGACTCTGAACTCTCTTCTACTCGGGATAAATGAATTTTGCTAAATCTAACATTAGGATCTCGTTATCACTTCCACCCGGAGATCCCCTTATTACTGATGATCGTCTGCTGCACGTGAAGACCCTAAAGATACTCTCCGCTGTTAAACCGAGAACTTGTGTTCATCGCGTTTGCAATTCCCCTTCCACCGTCAACCCTTATGGATAACTACTTGCAGTTGTTATTCTTACATTCATCCATAGTTGATCTTGTTATTACAAGATACCCCGAAATACTCGTCGTTGTTTCGATACTCCTTGAGCTTACCGCCTTACTGTTCCTTGTCATCTGAATACCCCTACGGATAATTCCTCGCACTTATCGAGTATCCGCTCATTCCCAGTTGTTCATGTGTTTCGCAAAAGACTTCGAAATACCATTCGATCTTCCAAAAATTCTGAGCAGCCTATTGCTCTTGAAATTCTTGCTTGCTTGCATTATGGTTAATCCCATAAGTCTCGTAATCTTATTGGCATCCCTTGTCTTTATCATTTTAAGTCCGTTGATTAAATATGTTGAGGATGCTCGCATCCCTCAATCGAATCCTAGAATTCATCCTTCCGGCTCAGTGTCAGTTTGAACATGAGCTGGATCTCGACCAATCAACTTACCATCGATGGTATCCCTAAGCCTACTCAAATTATCCATCCTTAATCAGAGCATTGCTTCTGATCCCTTGTCTTGGAAGTGATAATTCCTTTGCATTTGAACTTTGAGTTAGTCAGTTGTTTCCATAAACTGATCTCCTTGTATTCCTTCTTCCTCGGGTTGAGTACCGATGCTCACATCAGACCCCTTGTGGACCACCAGATCCTTTGTTGGATTTTATCCGATAGATTCCTTCATATTCTATAAGCTTGTGAGCCTTTCCTCAGATACATAATGCCTTTGGTAAATTGTATCATCTGCTTTCTCCAGCATGCTCTACTTTCGAGCTTGTGATATTTACTCATGAAACTTGTGGTATATGTTTCTGAGAAGCCCCTATGGGTTGAACATATGCCTTCTCTAAAACTGTGTGAACTCGAAAGTTTTCACGAGTCATACTCTTCTGGTGATTTACCAGATAAAATTTCAACACTACAACTCCATCGAAAATGAGGAGTGAATGATAGGTTATGCATTGGAGAAGTGGGAGTCGACCTTGAACTTTGTGTTCATGCCCATGGACACGATGTAGATCCTATCATGGAAGCTTCTTGTAATAATAACATTTTCCTTGATATAATATCCTTTGGTATCTGTGAATTGATCCTTTGCAAACGTGGTTCCGACCATATTTTCCCCTTGATCCCATTTCTTGGACAAGTTAAATCGCTTGTCTTCTATAGATCGATACACCCCACTTCAACCTTTAATTTGATATGCCTTCGAGTATTATTCACCTGGTCGAGGATATCAGTCCATTGCACTACATCCTATGAATTTGTAAAGGAGTAATACCTTTCCCTGTCATAGTCACCCCACGAGTTCTGGGTTGTCGTCAACCGAGAACACCGAATAGTGGTTCGAGTCCGCACTGCGGGTCGATCACTTTTAGTAATCTTCATTGCTTACGAGTTTGCACTTGATCATGTCATTCCCAACGGATTGACTACATCATCATCGTCAGGCTGACTTCTTGACCATTCTACCTATGTCCTTCACCCCCGGGACACAATCCCGACAGTGTTCTAAGCTTACATTGAACTTTCCGCATCATATTGTTTGTCTTGAGCGACAACTCCGAATTCTGAGATGGCATCTTATCTATGGTTATAGTAACCTTTTACTTCACCATTCCCTTGATGTGATGTCTTCGCCGATCGATTACATCTTCTTGAAACCTCTCGATAAATGTGTCATGATCATCGTCAACATTTTCTAACGTTGATCATGCTACCTAAGCCCATCTTTCGGGTGCACCTTTCAACCAATGTTTAATTCTGTATGTTTTCCTCGAGCATACATCATTATATCATTTGATCTGACAAATGTTATCTCCTTGTTCACATAATTGTGGAATCCCATCTTTTTGGAAATCTCGATGAGTTGTCGCCGAGTCCATCAGCCACATCCTCATCCTCTCCTTGACTTAATAATGAACTCTTGTTGTGGAACTCTCTTCCATAGTTCAATTCCCGAGATTCTTACAATGTCATTTCGACAATTTGTGTTGCACCTTTCTTCTCAGGCATCCTAAGTTTGAGTTATCCTGACACCAATCAGATCTGAATCTCGGTCAGATATGATGGTTGGAACATATTTCCGGGAGTTATAACATTGATCCTCATATGACCTGGTAAGGTGATGTCATGCCAGCACACCTGGCCGGAGGACCTACTGTTATAGTTTTTTTATTAGCAAGGTTATCCATTCTTCCATGAGGAAATTGCAAGACTTATTCTATAAGTTGTTCCTGATGAATCCTTGGGTATCCAAAGTACGACCTTTGCTTGAAGACTATGTCAATGCTATCTCGAAGCATGTCTATGGTACTTCGATTTTCAATAAAAACATTTGAAGCATAATGCTAAATGTTACCTGCTCAGTTATCCAAGCACCGTTGCATGGGTAATGTCATGAAATTTCTCTCCCCTTACCTCAAGAGTTTTCGACATAATATCCTGTCATGGATATCGTGCTCTGCTTGTCCTTGGGAAGGATATACCCCTGAAATATGTGTTTAAACACATTTTCCTTTCCCTTGTTCTGTTTAATTTGATAATCATATTTTCCTTTCCATTGTTTGGTTTAACCTTTCTTGTGATCTATATGATCTAAGCAGTAATATTCTCCTGCTTATGTAAACACCTCGGTGTACCATTCTGTCAGCAAGACCCTATTACTATTGTTGAAAACTTTCTGGTAAACCGTCGATGGACGAGAACTCTACCTATTGGTCCGCCTCGTTCAACGAGCAGGAAAATGGTTCTCTTCGTCCCTCGCCCTTGGTACCGATGTTGTTGCCGACATAACCGACAGACTATCCTCTGACATGCCTTGCTTTCATGATCGTGCAATACGTCACCGCCCTTCCTGCTTTTAACCCACATGGTGGGCCCATAACCCACCAGTTCCTCAGGATCGAAACCTGACTCTCCTGTACACCCCCTGTTCCCAAAGTTATTCCTCACGCGTGGCCTCGTGTGTAATTCATGAGCCACCTTCTGATGAGATCATCAATCTGGTATCTGACGCAATACTTATTCCCATTGCTCTGAACCCCTTTCACACTTCACTTCAGGCAACGAATGATTGCCTATGCACTCGAAACTTCTCATGGTACCTTATTACTTTGCTCTCGATATTTTCTTAAGTTTCAATTCGAGAGTTACTTTCCGCCACCTTCCCCGATGTTATCTATTAGATGAGCAACCTTGTAGAGGTTTGTTCTTCCGAATCTACCGTTTTTCCTTACCGTAAGTACGATGAAGACACAAAAAAAAGGATGACGACTTCATCATGATGGCTTAAAACAGAGGAATGAGGACATCAATGTAGTAGTTCGGCCTCTTCGAGAGGAGCAAACCAGAATGAGGAGACCCGCTGGCTTCGTTACCAAACCTTTCCCCCTTTCACTACATCTTAAATCTCGGGACGAGATTTCTTGTAGTGGAGGAGAATTGTGATGCCCGGATAGTTACGGTATAGTAATCCCACGCTAACGATGCTGAGTCACCACGATTATGGTTGATTAGACTTGCGATGATTCAAATCCCGTTCAAATTTCAAATTTAAAAATCAAGTCAAACAGTTAAAGTTTTCAAAAGTCAAAACTAAAATGTTCTAAATTTAACAAATAATTCATAAGTAATGTTGGTGGAGGAACCACATTTTTATAAAAATGTCTAAATGCATTCAAATAATTAAAACTGAAGGTAAAACAAATAAATAAATGTGTTGGTATTTTATAAAATACTAAACTATATTATTTGGGGGTTAAACCTTTTTGTGGCAGAGGTATAATTAGTGTTACTATTTAAGATACAACTTTTATGTTTTATAAAACTAGAATAAAATAAAACAGTAAAAGAAAAGGAACAAAAAAAGAAGAAAGACAAGAAATTACAGCCCCCCCCCCCGCTGGGCCTCGGCCCAGATGGCCTCGGGGCCAATCAGGCCGGCCCAGCCGGCCCCTCCTCTCTCTCCTTATCCCCACCCCGTAACCCTAACCCCCCACTCGCCCCACTCCCTTCCCTGATCCCCCTGGATCGGGATCGATCCCCTCTCTCCCCTCGTCTCCCCCAGCGCGCACCCGCACCGCCGCTCGACGCCGTCGCCGGAGATCACCACGCCGGAGCCGCCCCGCCACCTCGCCATCGTCGGTGCCGCCACGCCGTCTCCATTGCCTGCACCTCGACGTCGCCCCGGACCGCCCCGACATCGTCGGTGCCGCCTTACTGGACGACCCCGACCTCGTCGCCGCCGTTCGTCTACCTCAGGCCCTCCCCGAGCACGTGCTTACACAACTATAGGCTCGATGTGAGCCTCTTCCCCTCCCCTCTCCCTCACGCGACCCCTCCTGCCCGCGCTGCGCATGCTCGCGCTCGTCGCCGCGGCCCTCGCACCGGCCATCGCCCCGCGCGCTCCTGGCCACCGCGCTGCCCGCGCCAACCGGCGTCGTTCGGCTTCCGCGCCCGTTGTCCCCCTGACGCCGCGCACCCGTAGTCACGCGGCTCTGCCGCAACCACCTCCTGCCATCCCTCGCGCGCGCGCCATGCCGCGACCTTGTCCCCGCACCGCGCCTGGGCTGCGTGCCCCGCTCACGCCCTGGTTGTGCTCCGGCACCACCGCGCGTTGCTCGTCTCCGCCTCTGGCTCCCGCCGCTCCGGCCACTCGCCATGGCCTCGCCACTTCCACCGGAGGCGGACAACCCCCCGTCTCTGCGGGCGGGCGTCCTGGCGCCCCGCACCTGATCCACCGCCCGCGCCCGTTTGGCCCTATGGGCCACTGCCCAGTGGGGGACCCCACCCACGCCCCTGTTAAAAAAAAGAATAAAAAAACATAATAAAACTAATTAATTAATTAATTAGTTAACTTAATTAGATCTGTTAAATTAACCTAATCACTTATTGAACTAACTAATCCTGTTTAGTTAACCTAAGTCAATGACAACCGGGACCCACGCGTCAGTTTGACCAAGTCAACTGACTATTGACTGCTGACATCACCCTGATGTCATGCTGACATCATAATGGCATTTCCAAATTAATTTTATTCTGTTAATTTCAAAAATGATTTAAAACTTTGAAAATTAATATAAATTAAACCGTAGCTCGGATGAAAAAACTTTGTACATGGAAGTTGCTCAGAACGACGAGACGAATCCGCATACGCAGCCCGTTTGTCCGCCACACATCCCTAGCATAGCAAACACACAACTTTTCCCCTCTGATTCATCTATCCGAAAATGCGAAACACCGGGGATACTTTCCCGGATGTTTCCCACTTTCGTCGGTATCACCTCCTACCGCGTTAGGGCATACCTACACCGCGTATTGACTCGTTATGTTTTGTTATGCTTTGTTTGCTCTGTATTTACTATTTCTTCCCCCCTCTTCTTCTTCAGTAGACCCCGAGACCGACGCTGATGCCACTGAGTACGACTACGGTGTTGACGACCCCTCTCTCTCTTGCCAGAACAACCAGGCAAGCCCCCCCTTTGATCACCAGATATCGCCTACTCTTCTCTATACTGCTTGCATTAGAGTAGTGTAGCATGTTACTACTTTCCGTTATTCCTATCCTGATGCAAAGCCTATCCTTGCTACTACTGTTGTTACCACTACCTGCTATCCTACTGCTTAGTATAGGATGCTAGTGTTCCATCAGTGGCCCTACACTCTTGTCCGTCTGCCATGCTGTACTACTGGGCCGTGATCACTTCGGGAGGTGATCACGGGCATATACTATTTACTTTACACAGTTACATTACCTGTGGTACTGTTCAGAGATGGGGGCTGAAGGGGCAGGTGGCTCCATCCAGGAAGTGGTGGGCCTGGGTTCCCGACGGCCCCCGACTGTTACTTTGAGGCGGAGCGACAGGGCAGGTTGAGACCACCTAGGAGAGAGGTGGGCCTGGCCCTGGTCGGCGTTCGCAGATATTTAACATGTTTAATGAGATCTTGGTATTTGATCTGAGTCTGGCTACTAGCCTATACGCACTAACCATCTACGCGGGGACAGTTATGGGCACTCGACGTCGTGGTATCAGTCGAAGCCTTCGTGATGTCAACGACTGAGTGGCGCGCGCTGGATTGGACCGTAAGCCTGCTCTTGTATTAAGGGGGCTAGTTCTGCTTCCGGCCGCGTTCGCAACGTGCAGGTGTGCTAAGGGCGATGGGCCCAGACCCCTGGGCGCTTAGGTTTAGACTGGCGTGCTGACCTCTCTATTGGTCTAGGTGGGGCTGCGACGTGTTGATCTTCCGAGGCCGGGCATGACCCAGAAAAGTGTGTCTGGCCAAATGGGATCGAGCGTGTTGGGTTATGTGGTGCACCCCTGCAGGGAAGTTAATCTATTCGAATAGCCGTGATCTTCGGTAACAGGACGACTTGGAGTTGTACCTTGACCTTATGACAACTAGAACCGGATACTTAATAAAACACACCCTTCCAAGTGCCAGATACAACCGGTGATCGCTCTCTCACAGGGCAACGAGGGGAGGATCATCGGTTAGGATTATGCTATGCGATGCTACTTGGAGGACTTCAGTCTATTCTCTTCTACATGTTGCAAGACGGAGGCTGCCAGAAGCGTAGTCTTCGAAAGGACTAGTTATCCCCCTCTTATTCCGGCATTCTGCAGTTCAGTCCACATATGATAGCCTTATTCCAGTTGATACCAATGCATACATATGTAGTGTAGCTCCTTGCTTGCGAGTACTTTGGATGAGTACTCACGGTTGTTTTCTCCCTCTTTCCCCCCTATCCCTTCTACCTGGTTGTCGCAACCAGATGTTGGAGCCCAGGAGCCAGACGCCACCTTCGACGACGACTCCTACTACACCGGAGGTGCCTACTACTACGTGATGCCCGTTGACGACGACCAGGAGTAATTTAGGAGGATCCCAGGAAGGAGGCATGCGCCTCTTTCGATCTATATCCCAGTTTGTGCTAGCCATCTTATGGCAACTTGTTTAACTTATGTCTGTACTCAGATATTGTTGCTTCCGCTGACTCGTCTATGATCGAGCTCTTGTATTCGAGCCCTCGAGGCCCCTGGCTTGTATTATGATGCTTGTATGACTTATTTTATTTGTAGAGTTGTGTTGTGATATATTCCCGTGAGTCCCTGATCTTGATCGTACACGTTTGCGTCTATGATTAGTGTACGATTAAATCGGAGGCGTCACAGCAGTGTAGGGGGTAAGAAGGGAGTTATTCATATCATCAATGGCCTTTCTATGGACAAGTGAAAGAACATCCGGATTCAGTTGTGCAACTTCTGAGGTAAACAGATTCGAAAAATACCCCATAATTTGATCCTTCAACTCCCTATCTTGCACCCAAGTCCTGTTATCATCAAGCAATTTCTTTAATTAGATTTCTCTTATTTCTGGTTGTTGCCGTGTTATGGAAGAAAGAGGTATTATGGTCCCCATGTAGCAGCCAGTTTGCATGGCCATGTTGTAGCCAATGGATCTCCTCTTGTTCGAGAAGATTTTCAATAAGGACAAGAATCTCCTTTTGTAGCATTTGGGACTCCACACTCATAGGTCCCCTTCGAATTTTTTCTAGTTCTTTTTTTAGTTTATTTATCCTTTTTTGGTCCCTTCAGGATATCCCGGTCCCAAATATGCAATTCTACATGAACAGCCCATGTACGATCAGCGAGAGACGGGCCAATACCCCTCGGCTTTGCTTTGTTCCATGCTGTACGTACAATCTCCCCGACCGTCTCTTCTTGTAGCCATCTAGCTTCAAACTGTTTTGTTCGACCCCTTGGGCGATTAAAGATATTATCATCAAAGTAATATGTATCTAGGATGAGAGGACGATGGTTAGAGTGAACATGTTCCTCATTCACGACAGCAGCCAGGGGAAATTTATTTTCCCATTCTAGATTGCAAACCGCACGATCAAGTCTCTCCCTTATGTCACCTCTCCTCCAAGTGAATTGATCTCCAATATATCCCATATCATCCAGACTGCACTCTTCCAAACAATTGTGAAATTCTCTCATCATTGAATTTGGTCTTGCATTTCCTCCTTCTTTTTCGTGGGCATACAGAATTTCATTAAAATTGCCCATGACAACCCATGGGTGAGATGCACGCTTGTGTAATTCACGCAGATCAGCCCAAGATAAATGTTTTTCATTCCACCCAGGATAGCCATAAAACCCCGTAAGGTGCCAATCCACAATATCCTCTTTCCTAAACATAACATCAATAAAGTGCGAGGACAAATAATTCAACTCAATTTTATTCTCTTTTTGATGAAATAAAACAAGCCCACCGGCCTTGCCATCACTCTCAACAAGAAACATAGAATCAAAACCTAGTTTACAACGTAGCTCCGCTTTTATTTTATTGAGATGCGACTCTGAAAGGAAAATAGGCTTAGCTCTAACTCACCCTTGTAACTCCAAGAGCTCATGAACTGACGTGGGTGAAAGCATCCCACGATAGTTCCATGCAATGGTTTTCACGGTTCTCAGCGGTCCTCCGCCGATGTAAAGTTTTCTTCCTTCCCATTTGCAATAGATTCTCTCCTCTTGACCAGGTAGTCCTCCTCTCTGCCTTCTAGCTCCTTGGCCACATGCTTAACAGACCCATCAGACCCCCTGATAATATCTACACGACCCACACACTCACGCTTACATGAGATGTTTAGATCATTGTACAACATAAATTGTACACTATCATTGCTCATAGTCTCAAAAGAAAAAACTAGGCCGCTGCCCGTGGCCTGCATCTCATAGAGCCCTTTTCTTTTACTTGCCCCCTTTGCACTACTATCCCCTTGCACTAAATTATCTGCGCCATGTACTCTCTCCCTATTCACACGCGGCCACTTTTTATAATCATGTTTCACTTGGTTCCCATGCATACTCTTCCCCTCACCAACTCCAGCAGTAAATTTAAAGTGAGTTGCAAAAACAGATGACGAAGAGAAAATTTCAGCTGGTTGGTTACCAGTCAGCATCATGGCTGTATTTGCTATGTCTTGAGCTTGCGTTGGTTTTCCCGAAGAGGAAGGGATGATGCAGCAGAGTAGCGTAAGTATTTCCCTCAGTTTTTGAGAACCAAGGTATCAATCCAGTAGGAGACCACGCTCAAGTCCCTCGTACCTACACAAAGCAATAGCTACTCGCAACCAACGCGATTAGGGGTTGTCAATCCCTTCACGGTCACTTATGAGAGTGAGATCTGATAGATATAATATTTTTGGTATAAAGATGCAAAGTAAAAAAGTAAAGGCAAAGTAAAAAAGCAAAGCAAGATTAAAGTGTTGGAGATTGATATGATGAGAATAGACCCGGGGGCCATAGGTTTCACTAGTGGCTTCTCTCAAGAGCATAAGTATTCTATGGTGGGTGAACAAATTACTGTTGAGCAATTGACAGAATTGAGTATAGTTATGAGAATATCTAGGCATGATCATGTATATAGGCATCACGTCCGTGACAAGTAGATCGAAATGATTCTGCATCTACTACTATTACTCCACTCATCGACCGCTATCCAGCATGCATCTAGAGTATTAAGTTAAAAATAGAGTAACGCCTTAAGCAAGATGACATGATGTAGAGACATAAATTCATGCAATATGAAATAAACCCCATCTTGTTATCCTCGATGGCAACGATACAATATGTGCCTTGCTGCCCCTTCTATCACTGGGTAAGGACACCGCAAGATCGAACCCAAAGCTAAGCACTTCTCCCATGGCAAGAACTACCAATCTAGTTGGCCAAACCAAATGGATAATTCGAAGAGACTTGCAAAGATAACCAATCATACATAAAAGAATTTAGAGAAGATTCAAATATTATTCATAGATAGACTTGATCATAAACCCACAATTCATCGGTCTCAACAAACACACTGCAAAAAGAAGATTATATCAAATAGATCTCCACTAGAGAGGGGAAGAACTTTGTATTGAGATTCAAAGAGAGAGAAGAAGCCATCTAGCTACTAACTATGGACCCGAAGGTCTGAGGTAAACTACTCACACTTCATTGGAGAGGCTATGATGATGTAGAAGCCCTCCGTGATGACGGCCCTCTTCCGACGGAGCTCCGGAACAGGCCCCAAGATGGGATCTCGTGGATACAGAAAGTTGCGGCGGTGGAATTAGGTTTTTGGCTCCTCTTCTGATCGTTTGGGGGTACGTGTGTATATATAGGAGGAAGAAGTACGCCGGAGGAGCAACGAGGGGCCCACGAGGCAGGGGGGCGCGCCCCCCACCCTCGTGACCGCCTCTTTTGTTCCTTGGAGCAGGGTCCAAGTCTCCTGGATCACGTTTGGTGAGAAAATCACGTTCCCGAAGATTTTATTCCGTTTGGACTCCGTCTGATATTTCGTTTCTTCGAAACACTGAAATAGGCAAAAAAACAGCAATTCTGGGCCGGGCCTCCGGTTAATAGGTTAGTCCCAAAAATAATATAAAAGTGGAAAATAAAGCCCAATATAGTCCAAAACAGTAGATAATATAGCATGGAGCAATCAAAAATTATAGATACGTTGGAGACGTATCAGGCATCCCCAAGCTTAATTCCTGCTCGTCCTCGAGTTGGTAAATGATAAAAAGAGAATTTTTGATGCGGGGTGCTACTTGGCATAATTTCAATGTAAATCTTCTTAATTGTGGTATGAATATTCAGATTAGAAAGATTCAAGACAAAAGTTTATATTGACATAAAAAATAATAGTACTTCAAGCATACTAACAAAGCAATTATGTCTTCTCAAAATAACATGGCCAAAGAAAGTTATCCCTACAAAATCATATAGTCTGGCTATGCTCCATCTTCACCACACAAGGTATTCAAATCATGCACAACCCCAATGACAAGCCAAGCAATTGTTTCATACTCTAACTTTTTCAAAACTTTTTCAATCTTCACGCAATACATGAGCGTGAGCCATGGATATAGCACTATAGGTGGAATAGAATGGTAGTTGTGGAGAAGACAAAAAGGAGGGGAAGATAGTCTCACATCAACTAGGCGTATCAACGGGCTATGGAGATGCCCATCAATAGATATCAATGTGAGTGAGTAGGGATTGCCATGCAATGGATGCACTAGAGCTATAAATGTATGAAAGCTCAACAAAAGAAACTAGTGGGTGTGCATCCAACTTGCTTGCTCACGAAGACCTAGGGCAATTTTTGAGGAAGCCCATCATTGGAATATACAAGCCAAGTTCTATAATGTAAAATTCCCGCTAGTATATGAAAGTGACAACATATGAGACTCTCTATATGAAGAACATGGTGCTACTTTGAAGCACAATATATGAGACTCGCTATATCATGGTGCTACTTTGAAGCACAAGTGTGGGAAAAAAAGGATAGTAGCATTGCCCCTTTTTTTGGGCCTTCTTTTTTTTCTTTGGCCTTTCTCTTTTCTTTTTTTTGTTTTGGGACAATGCTCTATTGAATGATGATCATCACACTTTTATTTATTTACAACTCAATGATTACAACTCGATTCTAAAACAAAGTATGACTCTATATGGATGCCTCCGGTGGTGTACCGGGATATGCAATGAATCAAGAGTGACAAGTATGACGAAATTATGAACGGTGGCTTTGCCACAAATACTATGTCAACTACATGATCATGCTAAGAAATATGACAATGATGATGAACTAGATGGTGGAAAGTTGCATGGCAATATATCTCGGAATGGCTATGGAAATGCCATAATAGGTAGGTATGGTGGTTGTTTTGAGGAAGGTATATGGTAGGTGAATGATTCCGGCGAAAGGTGCGCGGTATTAGAGAGGCTAGCAAAGGTGGAAGGGTGAGAGTGCGTATAATCCATGGACTCAACATTAGTCATAAAGAACTCATATACTTATTGCAAAAATCTAGAAGTTATCAAAGCAAAGTATTACACGCATGCTCCTAGGGGGATAGATTGGTAGGAAAAGACCATCGCTCGTCCCCGACCGCCACTCATAAGGAAGACAGTCAATAAACAAATCATTCTCCGACTTCGTTACATAACGGTTCACCATACGTGCATGCTACGGGAACCACAAACCTTAACACAAGTATTCTTCAAATTCACAACTACTCAACTAGCATGACTTTAATATTATCACCTCCATATCTCAAAACAATTATCATGCTTCAATCTTTTCTTAGTATTCAACGCACTCAAAAGAAAGTTTCACAAATCTTGAATACCAAGCATATTATTATTAAGAAAATTACCATGCTATTAAGAGACTCTCAAAATAATTTAAGTGAAGTATGATAGATCAATAGTTTCTTTAAAACGAATCCACCATCGTGCTCTAAAAGATCTAAGTGAAGCACATAGAGCAAAATTATAACGCTCAAAAGATATAAGTGAAGCACATAGAGCAAAACTATCTAGTTCAAAAGATATAAGTGAAGCACATAGAGCAAAACTACTTAGCTCAAAAGATATAATTGAAGCACATAGAGCAAAACTACTTACCTCAAAAGATATAAGTGAAGCACATAGAGCAAAACTATTTAGCTCAAAAGATATAAGTGAAGCACATAGAGTATTCTATCAAATTTTAATTCATGTATGGCTCTCTCAAAAGGTGTGTACAGCAAGGATGATTGTGGCATACTAAGACACAAAGATACAAATAATACAAGACACTCCAAGCAAAACACATATCATGTTGGTGAATAAAAATATAGCTCCAAGTAAATTACCGATGGAAGTGGACGAAAGAGGGGATGCCTTCCGGGGCATCCCCAAGCTTTGACTTCTTGGTGTCCTTGGATTATCTTGGGGGTGCCATGGGCATACCCAAGCTTAGGCTCTTGCCACTCCTTGTTCCATGATCCATCAAAAGAATTCACCCAAAACTTGAAAACTTCACAACACAAAACTCAAAATAGAAAACTCGTGAGCTCCGTTAGCGAAAGAAAACAAAAGACCACTTCAAGGTACTGTAATGAACTCATTCTTTATTTATATTAGTGTTAAACCTACTGTATTCCAACTTCTCTATGGATTATAAACTATTTTACTAGCCATAGATTCATCAAAATAAGCAAACAACACACGAAAAACAGAATCTGTCAAAAACAGAACAGTCTGTAGTAATCTGTAGCTAGCGCAAGATCTGGAACCCCAAAAATTCTAAAATAACTTGGTGGACGTGAGGAATTTATCTATTAATCATCTGCAAAACGAATTAACTAAGTAGCACTCTTCAAATAAAAATGACAGCAGTTCTCGTGAGCGCTAAAGTTTCTGTTTTTTACAGCAAGTTCAACAGGACTTTCCCCAAGTCTTCCCAACGGTTCTACTTGGCACAAACACTAATTAAACACAAAAAACACAAAAAAAACAGAGGCTAAATAATTTATTTATTACTAAGCAGGAGCAAAAAGCAAGGAATAAAAATAAAATTGGGTTGCCTCCCAACAAGCGCTATCGTTTAATGCCCCTAGCTAGGCATAAAAGCGAGGATAGATCTAGGTATTGCCATAATAGTAAGATAGATTATTAAAAATCATTTCATATTCTCTACGTTCGGAAGCAAGCTTTCTTTGAGGCAAGCAAAAGTAATCAAAAGGACTAAATTTAACGGGACAAAAGTCCCCAAGATCAACCTTGGGAGGTATAGGTTCCTCCTTTGGTCCTTCGTAATGCACAACCAATTCATCATTATAAGCATTCTTTTGACAGAACTTTATAAGCCTATATTCAAGAGAATATCCTAGCTCATTATTTCGAATAGCCAAATCATCATTAAGTTCAGAAATTTTATCAACTAAAACATTGGTAGGAACCCTTCTTCTAAGATTTTCATTGAAAGCAACATAATCTAGGGATTGAAAACGCATTATATCTTCTTGATCAAAGAGGATAGTTTCTATGGGAGGACGGCAAGCATCCATCCTATAATGCGCAAAGATTTCTTTGGCTTCTCTTATTATGAATCTAAACTCATGAGCCAAAAAGATAGTAGTGGCACACTTAACAGAAGAATGCTCAATATTAGAAAATTCCAGAAAAATCCTTTGTATGGAAGGATGCATGTGCATGAATTGTCTTTCAAGTTCAACTACGAGCATGGCAATAGAGTCCGCAAGACTACTAGTTCTGTGAAGGATAGAACTACCCATAGAAGGTAAAGCACCGGCACAAGTAAAGAAATCTTGAATAACTCCTTTTCCAATAATATTACCACTACCAACACGGAATTTTTTTGTATGAAAGATGGTAGGTTCTTTAGCAGGAGCATCAGAATTTTCCATGATATTGTTATCGTCCATATTGGCGATAACTTCCCCAATTTCAGGCATAACGACAAGAGAGCAAACTAGCACACGAGCAAACAAGAGGCAAATAGAGAGGGAGGATAGAGAGAGAGAGGGCGAATAAAACGGCAAGGGTGAATTGGGGGGAGAGGAAAACGAGAGGCAAATGGAAAATAATGTAATGCGAGAGATAGGGATTGTGATGGGTACTTGGTATGTTGACTTTTTGCATAGACTCACTGGCAACGGCGCCAGAAATCCTTCTTGCTACGTCTTGAGCTTGCGTTGGTTTTCCTCGAAGAGGAAGGGATGATGCAGCAGAGTAGCGTAAGTATTTCCCTCAGTTTTTGAGAACCAAGGTATCAATACAGTAGGAGCCCACGCTCAAGTCCCTCGTACATGCACAAAGCGATAGCTACTCGCAACCAACGTGATTAGGGGTTGTCAATCCCTTCACGGTCACTTACGAGAGTGAGATATGATAGATATAATATTTTTGGTATTTTTGGTATAAAGATGCAAAGTAAAAAGTAAAGCAAAAGTAAAAAGCAAAGCAAGATTAAAGTGATGGAGATTGATATGATGAGAATAGACCCGGGGGCCATAGGTTTCACTAGTGGCTTCTCTCAAGATCATAAGTATTCTATGGTGGGTGAACAAATTACTGTTGAGCAATTGACAGAATTGAGCATAGTTATGAGAATATCTAGGCATGATCATGTATATAGGCATCACGTCCGTGACAAGTAGATCGAAACGATTCTGCATCTACTACTATTACTCCACTCATCGACCGCTATCCAGCATGCATCTAGAGTATTAAGTTAAAAACAGAGTAACGCCTTAAGAAAGATGACATGATGTAGAGACATAAATTCATGCAATATGAAATAAACCCCATCTTGTTATCCTCGATGGCAATGATACAATACGTGCCTTGCTGCCCCTTCTGTCACTGGGTAAGGACACCGCAAGATCGAACCCAAAGCTAAGCACTTCTCCCATGGCAAGAACTACCAATCTAGTTGGCCAAACCAAATGGATAATTCGAAGAGACTTGCAAAGATAACCAATCATACATAAAAGAATTCAGAGAAAATTCAAATATTATTCATAGATAGACTTGATCATAAACCCACAATTCATCGATCTCAACAAACACACCGCAAAAAGAAGATAACATCGAATAGATCTCCACAAGAGAGGGGGAGAACTTTGTATTGAGATTCAAAGAGAGAGAAGAAGCCATCTGGCTACTAACTATGGACCCGAAGGTCTGAGGTAAACTACTCACACTTCATCGGAGAGGCTATGATGATGTAGAAGCCCTCCGTGATGACGGCCCTCTTCCGGCGGAGCTCCGGAACAGGCCCCAAGATGGGATCTCGTGGATACAGAAAGTTGCGGCAGTGGAATTAGGTTTTTGGCTCCTCTTCTGTCGTTTGGGGGTACGTGTGTATATATAGGAGGAAGAAGTGCGCCGGAGGAGCAACGAGGGGCCCACGAGGCAGGGGGGCGCGCCCTAGGGGGGCGCCCCCCCACCCTGGTGACTGCCTCTTTTGTTCCTTGGAGCAGGGTCCAAGTCTCCTGGATCATGTTCGGTGAGAAAATCACGTTCCCGAAGATTTTATTCCGTTTGGACTCCATCTGATATTCCGTTTCTTCGAAACACTGAAATAGGCAAAAAAACAGCAATTCTGGGCTGGGCCTCCGGTTAATAGGTTAGTCCCAAAAATAATATAAAAGTGGAAAATAAAGCCCAATATAGTCCAAAACAGTAGATAATATAGCATGGAGCAATCAAAAATTATAGATACGTTGGAGACGTATCAGTATTATCCTCTTTCTCTCCCAACACCTCACCCATCCTCCTTTCCAGACCATCATACCTTGGTGACAAAACAGCCCTGGCCATGTTCGCCGAGGTCGCCTCATTTTCCAGCCAGCCTCCCCCGCCCTCCTGGCTGGGGACAAAGGCCTGTCAAGCTTCAACAGGGAGCAGGAGGGGCTTCGGGGCAGCAATGTTGAAGAAGGTACTGCCCCCAGGCCCCGTAGATGGAGAGCACCCTGGAGTCCCACCCACCGCAGCCAGTAGCAGTGCTCATTGGCCCTCCTGGCCAAAGTTGAAAGCAGAGATCACCCGGCCTGCCTGGCCGAGTAACCCCTCCTGTAGTGTGGATGCAGAAGCCAGCAAATCCTGGCCCTCCTGGCCAGAGCTCGAGATGTTGAGGGCGGGATCGCCTTGCCCCATGGCCTGGCCCTCCTGGCCAAGCGACAGGGCCCCTTGAGTGGCCACCAGTACCACCACAGTGGCAGTAGCAGAATCATGAGCAGATGTACCTCTGCCAACCGCTTTCTTCTCCAATTCTCCCTTCTCTAAGACCACTAGCTCGCGTACCACTGATGCCACCTCGCCGACCACCCCCTCCATAGCCTTAGGAGGATCCTTCCTGCTTGACCCTCCAAACTGAAGGGATCGCTGGACTGCACCTTGCTCTTTCAAGTAAGCATCGACGTGTAGATCATAGGGGTACATACTCTTTCTACTTTCTTTTTGTATACGATGGAATCTCTCCACATTGTGACCTACTAACCCACAACACTCACAGTACAGGGGAAGTTTCTCATATCTAACCTCAAAAGCTAATTCCTTGGAAGTGCCTAAGGTAGTGAAAACTACACCACTTTTGAGAGGTTCATGAAGCATAATCTCCACCCGCACTCGTAAATATTTGTCAACAATAATCTTATCACAGTGAGATACAGCAGTGACCTCCCCTAGATGATCCCCAAAAGTCCTCCCCATAGCCTCTGTTTTAAGCTCAAACGGTAGCCCATGCACCTGTGCCCAAATGGGCATGATCCCAAGATTAATGTCCGCCGGGTTCCCCTTTCCGTCGAAGAGGCGAAGATGATGTCGTCCCTCTTGTAATGCCACGATTGTGCCCTGAGCATGAACCGCTTGTCGCTGTCGGTGATGAAGTTGAGGATGAATGTCCCGTCGACGCTATCCACCTCCTAGATGGTCACCATGCCTTGGAGACGCTAAGCCGCTGTTCGAAGGAGTTCATCCACCAGGGTCTTCGGCCTCACTTGGAACGGCGACAGAAGCCGCCCCACCACCAGGCAGCTGCTCACAGCTTTGTGAGCGGTGTCCATGTCGATGACTGATGATCCACAAGTGTAGGGGATCTATCATAGCCTTTTCGATAAGTAAGAGTGTCGAACCCAGCGAGGAGCAGAAGGAAATGATAAGAAGTTTTCAGTAAGGTATTCTCTGCAAGCACTGAAATTATCGGTAACAGATAGTTTTGTGATAAGGTAATTTGTAATGAGTAGCAAGTAATGAAAGTAAATAAGGTGCAGCAAGATGGCCCAACCCTTTTTTGTAGCAAAGGACAAGCTTGGTCAAACTCTTATATAAAGGAAAGCGCTCCCGAGGACACATGGGAATTATCGTCAAGCTAGTTTTCATCACGTTCACATGATTCGCGTTCGGTACTTTGATAATTTGATATGTGGGTGGACCGGTGCTTGGGTACTGTCCTTACTTGGACAAGCATCCCACTTATGATTAACCCCTATTGCAAGCATCCGCAACTACAACAGAAGTATTAAGGTAAAACTAACCATAGCATGAAACATATGGATCCAAATCATCCCCTTACGAAGCAATGCATAAACTAGGGTTTAAGCTTCTCTCACTCTAGCAGCCCATCATCTACTTATTACTTCCCAATGCCTCCCTCTAGGCCCAAACAATGGTGAAGTGTCATGTAGTCGACGTTCACATGACACCACTAGAGGGATGTGATACGTCTCCATCGTATCTACTTTTCCAAACACTTTTGCCCTTGTTTTGGACTCTAACTTGTATGATTTGAATGGAACTAACCCGGATTGACGTTGTTTTCAGCAGAATTACCATGGTGTTGTTTTATGTGCAGAAAACAAATATTCTTGGAATGACCTGGAAATCCACGGGAGGTCTTAGAAAAAATAATAAAAAATCCTCGCCAAATATGAAGACCAGGGGGCCCACACCCTTCTCACGAGGGTGGGGGGCGCCCCGCCCCCCCTAGGGCGCGCCCCCTACCTCGTGGGCCCCCTGTTGCGTCTCCGACTCCACCTCCACCTCCATATATTGAGTTTCGATGAGAAAAAAACAAAGAGAAGAAATCATCGCGTTTTACGATACGGAGCCGCCGCCAAGCCCTAAAACCTCTCGGGAGGGCTGATCTGGAGTCCGTTCGGGGCTCCGGAGAGGGGGATTCATCACCTTCGTCATCATCAACCATCCTCCATCACCAATTTCATGATGCTCACCGCCGTGTGTGAGTAACTCCATCGTAGGCTTGCTGGACGGTGATGGGTTGGATGAGATTTATCATGTAATCGAGTTAGTTTTGTTAGGGTTTGATCCCTAGGATCCATTATGTTCTGAGATTGATGTTGCTATGACTTTGCTATGCTTAATGCTTGTCACTAGGGCCCGAGTGCCATGATTTCAGATCTGAACCTATTATGTTTTCATGAATATATGTGAGTTCTAGATCCTATCTTGCAAGTCTATAGTCACCTACTATGTGTTATGATCTGGCAACCCCGAAGTGACAATAATCGGGACCACTCCCGGTGATGACCATAGTTTGAGGAGTTCATGTATTCACTATGTGCTAATGCTTTGTTCCGGTTCTCTATTAAAAGGAGGCCTTAATATCCCTTAGTTTCCAATAGGACCCCGCTGCCACGGGAGGGTAGGACAAAAGATGTCATGCAAGTTCTTTTCCATAAGCATGTATGACCATATACGGAATACATGTCTACATTACATTGATGAATTGGAGCTAGTTCTGTGTCACCCTATGTTATGACTGTTACATGATGAACCGCATCTGACATAATTATCCATCACTAATCCGGTGCCTGCGAGTTTTCCATATACTGGTTCTCGCTTATTTACTTTCCCGCTGCTACTGTTACAATCACTACAAAATACCAAAAACATTACTTTTGTTGTCTTTACTTTTGTTGGTGCTACCACCACTATCATATTATTTTGCTACTAAACACTTTGCTGCATATACTAAGTTTCCAGGTGTGGTTGAATTGACAACTCAGTTGCTAATACTTGAGACTATTCTTTGGCTCCCCTTGTGTCGAATCAATAAATTTGGGTTGAATACTCTACCCTCGAAAGCTGTTGCGATCCCCTATACTTGTGGGTTATCAAGACTAATTTCTGGCACCGTTGCCGGGGAGCATAGCTCTATTCTTTGAGTCAATTGGGATTTATATCTGTTGGACACTATGAAGAACTTGAGAGATCCAAAAACCAAGATCTATCCCTCAACTATGAGGGGAGGTAAGGAACTGCCATCTAGCTCTGCACTTGATTCACCTTCTGTTATGAGTAAGTTTGCGACACCTACACCTGCTTCTGCTATTCGTTCTGATATGTCGCACGTTATTGATGATGCCACTTCTGCTATGCATGATACTTATGATGAAACTGCTTCTATGCCTGATACTGCTGTGCCCCTTAGTGAATTTCTTGATGAACAAATTGCTAGGGCTAGAGAAAAAGAAATTATTGAATCTGAATACGATGATGATAGTGATGATGAAAATATGCCTGTTATTCCTGAAGGTTATCTTTTTGATATGGAATCTTCTGCTGCTATTTCTGCTTGCAAAGATAGATATGAGTTTAAGAGGTTATTAATTAAATGGAACAAAGAATCACTTAGAGATAAAATGAGACCCGACCCTACTTTTGCTACTTCACCTATATGTGTTCCTGATAAATATTATGAATTCTCTATTGATCCTGATATAATTACTTTGGTTGAATCTGATCCGTTTTATGGCTATGAATCTGAAACTGTTGTGGCACATCTTACTAAGTTAAATGATATAGCTACCCTGTTTACTAATGATGAGAGATCGCGTTACCTTTATATACTCAAAATATTTTCGTTCTCATTAAAGGGTGATGCTAAGATATGGTTTAATTCTCTTGATCCTAGTTGTGTGCGTAGTCCCCAGGATATGATTTATTACTTCTCTGCTAAATATTTCCCTGCTCATAAGAAACAAGCAGCTTTGAGGGAAATATACAACTTTGTGCAAATTGAAGAAGAGAGTCTCCCACAAGCTTGGGGGAGGCTTCTCAAGTTACTTAATGCTTTGCCTGATCATCCTCTTAAGAAACCTGAAATACTTGATATCTTTTATCTCTCCCTAATAATAAAGCACGGATTGAGTCTCCGGGTTCACCGTCACAATACGCTTTTTCTCGTGAATTTATGTTTTCAGTTTGAATTTACACATATACGCGAGGTGGTACTAATTCGATTCGGGGAACCACATCGCAAAATTTTCGTAGTACGTGATCTGTCGTCCCACTACTACCTGGGCCTTGCCCTGAGACCGTCTCACGTGGCTGAAGCATTGCTACTTGGGCCTCAGCCCATCCGGCCATCCACTGCGCAGTGGCCCAAAAATCTGCTAAAAATCTGCCAATCTCCACCGGACGAGGAACGAAGAGAGGGAGGCGACGAGAGGCAGTCGAGGCCACTGTTGTGACGACATGCAGGGTCGGTTGGGCGTGTGACGGCGGCAGTTCGGCGGCCGATGCACAGTACTGCACGGAGAGTAGCTGACTCATCGGCGGGGTCCTGCTGCTACAGAGTCGGTCGGGCGTGTGACGGCGGTAGTTCGGAGTTCCATGAGGCGGCGCCATTGCTGCGGTGGGGGGAGCTATTGCTTCCTGTTCAAGATAAAAAAGAGAGGGTGAGGGGAGAGATGAGACCATGGATAGAAGCTAAGAGAAGCACGGGGCTCAGGCTCCCGTAGGCTGCACAAGAGGGGCGCCTGAGAGGGAGGCTGCGCTCGGGTGCGTGTGAGATTTCTCGAAGAGATTGTGAATTGACTTAATCCATCCGGATTATTGTAAACAGCTGGGCATCAACCGCCTTGCACGGGCACACACACGTCCACTGCTCGGTCCTACGCATCGCCTATATTACCTTCCTCCAAACCTTATCTCTTCTGGTCCATTCGTTTATTATCTACATCATCTCCATAGCACGCGTAGACAAAACAAGTTTACATTTGCTTAGCAACTGCAACATACACGAGCCTTCTTTTCCTTCAAAATACAAAGCTCAAATTTTGTATATTAAGTTGCACCAGTACTGAGTGTTTTAACAACCGATGCCGAATGAAATACTTCCTCCATTTTTTAAATATAAGTCTTTTTATAGATTTTAATGTGAACTACACGGATGTAGACGTAATTTAGAGTGTACATTCACTCATTTTGCTTCGCATGTGGTCCATATTGAAATAGCTAAAAAAATAAATTTAGAAACAGAGGGAGTATTACCTAGGCACCGAATTAAAATACTCCCTCCATTTTCTAAATATAAGGCTTCTTAGAGATTTTAATATGGACTACATGTGGATGTATGTAGAAGTAGTTTAGAGTGTAGATTCACCGAGTTTGCTCCACATATAGTCCATATTGAAATATCTAAAAATACATATTTAGAAACAAAGGAAGTAGTACCTAGGCATCGAATTAAAATGAGGTTAGTAGCCGATCATCCAAGAGAATATACCAAGATAGCTCATGCAAGGCATGTATTGGGTATTATTGCCCTTCCGATATTGTAGTGCATACGTGCAGAATGTCAAACATTTAGTACAAACTATAATTTGCTTCCTTCTTAAAATATAAAACCAACATAAACAAATTACCATCCTACAATAATCAAAATCGAGACTTCAGATCCTAGCAAATTATCATGCCAGTGATGGTTCGCAGCGAGCTGGATGCAACATTGTCGGCTGCTTTGACAATAGGTTACAATAGTAGTTGTTGGTATCGGTGAGCCGGCTACAACGACGAGGCACGTGAGGATAGATGAGGAACGACAAGTGTGATGACATGTCTGAAACTTACAACCAAAGTGTTGATGTATACAAGTCTCACTAAATCTATACCTACTAATAAAGTAGGGAACGCTTCTGCCCGTCCGTCGTGTCGTTTTGCAGAAAACCCCCTTATTTTTTCTTGAAATCAACCCACAATCCCCATTTAAGTGATTCTAGAGAAAACGATCACTATTTGCAAAAAAACCTGTTGTTTTCTCGAATCAACCAGTGTGCATGTTTTACTGACTCCAGAAAAACTATTTGTTCTTTGCGGAAAACACATTGGCATTTGGTTCAGGTAACCCGCATCCATATCATATGTTTTTCAAAATAGTCATATCTTTTAACTGTAACTTCAATTTTACCGTATTATATATGGAACGATTAAAAATATGTAGAATCTGAATATTATGTTTTTTTACTTGTTAACCATTTTAAAAATGTTATTAATGGTGCAACATTAATCAATAGTGCATGATCTTCCTCTCTTTCGTATCGGTGTAGACTCGGATTGAAAATGAATACCTCGGTAAAATTAGATTGACACGAAAGAAATTATCTATAACAACACATAGACGCGTCGGCAAAACCTCGCACGGGAAAAGGAAAGCAGATTTCTCATCTTATGCGGAGAGAGACGCCTTAGGATTGGCCACACTCAAATGCCTTGTGATTGTGTGAGCACTGAGGCGATCGTCAACTAGGGTGGGATATGAATAAGCGACAATAGAGATGGGATGTCGTGTTCAAATAAATAACATGGACCTATTGGGGTCTTGAGTCGCGTTATTGGGTTAGGGGCGTGTGTAATTTTTTTTCTCCGTTGTAATGCACGGGCTCTTTTGCTATCTCTCCCTAATAATAAAGCATGGATTGAGTCTCCGGGTTCACCATCGCGACATTTTTGCAAAAAAGTCCCTATTGTCTTAGAGAATTAACCCACAATCAATCTTTCCCTATAAGTCATCGAAGTGTTGCAACTCACCATGCGTCTATATCCGGCTCAGGAATCAGTCACCAAATAAGATAAGTTTAGTATGTGTATCACCGTTAGATAAAAAAACAACAGGAACCAGCCTCCGTAGGCGCACGCCACGCTAAAAAAAGTCTGCTACATAAATCGGGAGAAAACCAGCCGGGGCTGACCCGTCTCCTCTCCTCTCTTAGATTCGAGTTCCCCCTGTCCCAAGCGCTCCATCCCTGCGTGACCTCGTGCAGTCGCCGCCGATGCCGTGTTGCTTCGCTGCGCGAGCACGAACAGCCGTCGCCGCCGCTGTCGTGGTTGCCGTCTTGCGCGACCACGAGCAGTCGCCGCTGATGCCGTGTTGCTTCCCTGCCTGACCACGAGCAGCCGCCGACGCCGTCGTGGTTGCCGTCCTACGTAACCCAATAGCCAACACTCCCTGCGGAATTCACGATCATAGAGTCGCATGCCATGCATCTGTCTCCCATGCGTCCCCGCCTCCATGAAGTGCGCCGTCACGGACCCCCTGACTGTGCAACACGATCTGAGTTCACAAATTGTCCCATTGGTTGCCATGGACGGAGTCTCCATCAATCCTCATATCGATCTGGTCAATATCATGCTCATAAGATTCTCGATGGTTGATGCCATGACGTAGGTGTTGGGCTCAGCTCCAAGAAGAGTGTGCATGCCCATGGCTAGGTTGTGTCCGCCTACGCACGAGCTCAGAAAGACAGGAACATTGGCGCACTAGCTTACAGAGGCGGTGTGCACAGTCCAGGGACGGCGGTGACACGCGAGCTCAGCCCCGGCGTAGCTAGCGCAGCTGCAAGCCCCCACGCTGCCGATGAGGTGGTAGACAATGGTTGTCGGCGGAGGCCTCAGCGATTTACACGCCATTGACGACGGCCGGGTCGCTTCAGACCACGACTGCCAGCTGCATCTAGACACCATGGCGGGGTCAATGGGTTGGCTCACCTAAATGCAGGTGGTAATATGGTATCCATCAATGTTCTAATTCATCTACTTTGTTTCTTAAGTAACACGTTTTTTGTTCTATGAGTATTCACCTTCGTGGATGACATTATGCAACCTTTCAGTAATTAATCCACTAATGATGTCTCCTTTAATCTCTAGACGCGGTTGTGGCTGTGGTGGCAACCTTAATTAGGATCGTTAGGTGTAATGCAGTTGCAATGCAGTATCTACCCATGCATGGACAATCGAATCCGGTTGCAGTAGCTACTCTCAAAGGTGAATATTTTGGAGAACTATGTTCTGATCAACTAATCATCTTTTGTGGGGCCATTAGTTCTGACCTCATGTTAGCAGCAGTTGATATTATTAATCATGTGTGCATGCATGACCCCAGCTCGGGCTCATCTACTATATATCATAGTATATATCATAGTTCAACTTTGATTCTATATATGATGAGTTTGTCATATAATTCGAAATCATGTAAGTCTTATATTTGCTAGCTAGGCGTTGGTTTCATATGAGGCTATTTATGCCCTTTTGCTTTTACTATGACAACTGTATAGTGACTTTCTACATAAAGGGAAAATAATTTGAGTATATGAGGCTATTTGAATGCATAATGGCTCCCCTGTTTGTTGCATTGCATGGTCTGTGCGTCGCATGATGACATGCGTACGAGGTTCCAGTGCTACTGTATATTTTTTTAAATGGGTTGTTACTGTATCTTGATACGTGGTAGCAGTGCATCATATAATGGCTTTCTAAGAGTTGTCATGTTTCGGAGGGCAGTCGACTTATATGATTGGCGGTGATGGATCTAAATGCATGTGTTTTTCTCTCCCGGTGCAACGCACGGGCATTTTTGCTAGTAATGGACTAACCGATGCTTCCAGAGATTACCTGGATAGTTGTGTTGGTTCTCTTTTCAGGGAAAGAACACCGGATGAAGCTGAAATTCTATTGAATAATATGTTGACAAATGAAAATAATTGGGCACCTCCTGAGCCAGCTCCTGAGCCATCTCCTGCTCCAATTACTGAGCCTATTCCTAAACCAACTCCAAAGAAGAGAGGTAATCTATTTGTCAGTCCCGAAGATATGCAAGAGGCAAAGAAATCTATGAAAGAAAAAGGTATTAAAGCTGAAGACGTTAAGAATTTACCTCCTATTGAAGAAATACATGGTCTTAATATACCGCCTGTTGAAGAAACATATGATCTTAATTATTTATTTACTGAAGAACCTCCTGATCCCGATATCCCGACACAGGTAGTAAAGGTAAATTCTCTCTATAGATATGATAAAGCTGAAGTCCCTCCTACTAAAATTGCTAGTCAATGCTTGGATGAGTTTGATAACTTTATGTATAAGCAAGACGACTTCAATGCTTATTTTGGTAGACAATTAAAAGAAAATGCTTATATGATTAGACGCTTGGGTGATTATATGGCTAATATTAAAGGTGAACTTAAACTTGTTAGCAAACATGCTTCTATGGTTACCACTCAAGTAGAACAAGTACTTAAAGCTCAAAAAGAAGTGCTTAATGAAATGAATAGAAAGAAAAATGATTATGCTGTTAGAGTGGCTACTAGAACTGGTAGAATGACTCAGGAACCTTTGTATCCTGAAGGCCACCCTAAGAGAATCGAGCAAGATTCTCAAAGAAATAATATTGATGTTCCTAGTTCTTCTAAAAAGAAGAAGAAGAAGAAGAAGAAGAAAAATGATAGAACTGTGCAAACTTCTAGTGAACCTATTACTGAACCACCTGATAATCCAAATGATATTTCTATGTCTGATGCTGAAACACAATCTGGTAATGAACATGAACCTAGTAAAATATTAATAATGATGCTCATGATGATGCTCAACCTAGTAATGATAATGATGTAGAAACTGAACCTGCTGTTGATCTTGATAACCCACAATCAAAGAATCAACGTTATGATAAAAGAGACTTTGTTCCTAGGAAACATGGTAAAGAAAGGGAACCTTGGGTCCAGAAACCCATGCCTTTTCCTCCAAAACCATCCAAGAAAAAGGATGATGAGGATTTTGAGCGCTTTGCTGAAATGATTAGGCCTATCTTTTTGCGTATGAGATTAATTGATGTGCTCAAAACGAATCCTTATGCTAAATATATGAAGGATATCATTACTAATAGAAGAAAGATACCGGAAGCTGAAATTTCCACCATGCTTCCTAATTACACTTTTAAGGGTGGAATACCAAAGAAACTTGGAGACCCCGGAGTAGCTACTATACCTTGCTCCATTAAAAGAAATTATATTAAAACTGCTTTATGTGATCTTGGAGCCGGTGTTAGTGTTATGCCTCTCTCTTTATATCCTAGACTTGACTTGAATAAGCTGACACCTACTAAAATATCTTTGCAAATGGCTGATAAATCAACTGCTATACCTGTCGGTATTTGTGAGGATGTGCCTGTTGTGGTTGCAAACGTTACTATTTTAACGGACTTTGTTATACTTGATATTCCCGAGGATGATAGTATGTCTATTATTCTTGGAAGACCTTTTCTTAATACTGCAGGGGCTGTTATTGGTTGCAACAAAGGCAATGTCACTTTTCATGTTAATGGTAATGAGCATACGGTACACTTTCCGAGGAAACAACCTCAAGTTCATAGTATCAATTCTATTGGGAAAATTCCATTGATTATATTTGGAGGTTTTGAATTTCCTATTCCTACTGTCAAGAAGAAATATGATATTCTTATTATTGGGGATGTGCATATCCCCGTTGAGGTAACTTAGTGTTATTCGAAATTTCTCCGGTTTCATGATTATCGGGATGAGTTTGTTAACAAGACTTGATCAACCTTGTTAGTGGATTCTTTTTTATGAGCATGAGATGGATGAAACTAGAAGCACAAACTTCTGTACCCTCTTTATACTTTCTGTTATTTATATTAAATAAAGTAAAAATAGTATTTTCTATCTGTTTCCTGACTTATCTGTGCAATATAAAAATATCCCGAAAATAAAAGTCCTCAGAATGCCATGCCAATTTAATATGATTTTTTCGGGAATATTTGAGGATTTACTGTGCAAAAATTACCGCGGGAGGAGCTGCCACCTGGCCACGAGGGTGGTGGGCGCCCCCCCCCCCTATAGGGCGCGCCCCCTGCCTCGTGGGCCCATGGTGGCCCTCCTCCACTTATCCCAGCACCCATCTTCTTCCTCTATCTCACACAAACCCGAAAAACCAACTCAAGCACGAGTTCCAGCCACTTTTGCTGCGATTTTCGATCTCCTTGCTCAAAGCACCTCTCTCAAAACTGCTTGGGGAGATTGTTCCTTGGTATGTGACTCCTCCATTGGTCCAATTAGTTTTTGTTCTAGTGCTTTATTCTTTGCAAGTTTGTGCTGCATAGGTGACCATGTTCTTGAGCTTGCATGTCAAATTTATATGGTTCCAAGTAGTTCTAATGCTTGATATAGGCTCTAGGCACTTGTAGGAGTAGTTGCTATCAATATTATTGAGTTTGGTTTACTTTTATTTTGAAGTTACTAAAAATTTCAGAATTTTTCAGAGAAAAACAATATGTTTAGGAAGATGTTCCAAGGTGGTTCCTCTAAGAAGCAAGGACCTAGAATTGCTATGCGCGATGCTCACGAGGATCCACCAAGAGACGCTCCAGTACGGCCTTGCGAATGGCCGTCGGAAAATTTTATGGACCGTGCGGGAATTAAAGAAGAATTCAAATCATATTTGTGCAATGCCGGTCTTGAGGATTTTGAGGCTAACAAATGCCCTCAGTATCATGATCTCACAAGTTCATTTGTGAGGAGGTTTGAGTATTCATCTTCGCGTAATTCTCCTTCAGTCATGTTTGATCTTTATGACAAATCTTATACCATGGACCTAGAGGATTTCACTTCTGCTTGCGAACTTCCATCATGGGGCAGTATTAGGGATCCCCCTAAATCTGAATTTAGAAACTTTCTTGCTAGTATAACTGTGGGGGAATCCAGAGATATAACGCAAGCTACCATAGGGAGCATTCACTTTCCTGCTATACATTATTTTTCTCTTTTCATCGGTAGATGCATAAATGCTAAGGATGAAGCATGTCACATGTGTGTCCCTGATCTCAGCATTCTTAGGAGTGCTGTGTTAGGAGACCAATCTTATCATATGGGAGCCATTGTAGCTCGTAGGTTGCATCATAATAGACATAATGGAGATTTCTTTGGAGGAATTTATGCAACCCGCTTAGCTCATTTTCTTGAAATAGACATTCGTGAGGGTGATATGGAGTTGCCTCCTGCATATTTAGATTATAACTCTATGGCTTCGCACCAGTTTGTCGAGAGGCCTGAATCACCTCTCTTATATCGCTTAATTTTTGATAAACGATGTGTTTTCTGTATTACTCTCCCTGCTCCTGCCTTCTTTGATTCACAAACAAAAGGAAGATATGTTATTACCAGAGAGGAGGTAGAAGAGTACGAGAGGAGAGCGGAGGCAGCCCGACTCCACGCTGCAGCTCAGCAAGCGATAACTGTTGCACATCAGTATGATCCCAACTATCCTTCCTCATCATAGTACGACCCCAACAACTATTATTATGGATATCCGCCAGGCGATCCGTGGCCATAGACCAACTTAGGCCAAAAGCCTAAGCTTTGGGGAGTACGTATTTCTCACCGACATTACATTTAGGTTCACACACACTCATTGCTAGATGTCGGTGCTCATACTTTTTCACTGTAATATCCATGCTAGTTTATTTTCCTTTTCCTGCTTTCTTCTTGTGTGTTTGTTAAACCTTAAGAAAAACCAAAAAAATTAGTAGTAGTTTATTTTTCTGTTGTAGTAGTAATAATTAAAAAGAAAACCCAAAAATATTTCCCATTCTTCTTTTGCTTGTTGGGAGCTTTCCCGTGTAAATAGTTTTATTTCTTTTCTTCTATTTGGGGGTCAGTAGGAGAAGACCATAATTAAATTATTGAAGTGGCTCTTATATGCATTATTGTTGATTTAACCAAGAGCTCATATTGCCTTGTCTTCTCCTATTTATTGAATGCTCGCAGATTCCAGCTTAGTCCAATGCACGTGCACTCTTATTATTATTCACACCGTTCGGTCGTGCAAGTGAAAGGCAATTATGATGATATATGATGGACTGACTGAGATGAGAAAAGCTGGTATGAACTCGACCTCTTTTGTTTTTGTAAATATGATGAGTCCCTCGTTCTTGATTCATCTTATTATGAATAAACATGTTTGCAATAACAATTAGAGATCATAGTTGCTTGTACCATGCTTGATTAGCTATGAGTTATAATGATTTACCTTGTATGCCAACATTCTATTGAGATGGTTATGATGGGGTATGATGGGGCGGTATCCTCCTTTGAATGATTTAAGTGACTTGACTTGGCACATGTTCACGCATGTAGTTGAAACAAAATCAACATAGCCTTCACGATATTTATGTTCATGGTGGATTATATCCTACTCATGCTTGCATCCAATGTTTATTAATTTTAATGCATGTACATGGCTGTTGTTGCTCTCTAGTTGGTCGCTTCCCAGTCTTTTGCTAGCCTTCACCTGTACTAAGCGGGAATACTGCTTGTGCATCCAATCCCTTAAACCCCAAAGTTATTCCAGATGAGTACACTATACCTTCCTATATGCGGTATCTACCTGCCGTTCCAAGTAAATTTGTATGTGCCAAACTCTAAACCTTCAAATAATCATTCTGTTTTGTATGCTCGAATAGCTCATGTATCAACAAAGGCTGTCCTTATCTTCCGTGTTAGGCGGGTTATTCTCAAGAGGAGTGGACTCCGCTCCTCACTCACAAGAAATTGGCTGGTCACCGGGATGCCCAGTCCCATGCTTTATGCAAACTAAATCAAAATTAATTGCAAACAAAACTCCCCCTGGGACCTGATGTATGTTGGAGGCACTCGTTGTTTCGAGCAAGCCATGGATTGATGCTTGTTGGAGGGGGAGTATAAACTTTACCATTCTGTTTGGGAACCGCCTATAATGTGTTTAGCATGGAAGATATCGCCATCTCTTAGTTGTTACGTTGACAATGAAAGTATACCGCTCAAAATACAATTTATCTCTATTTTAAAACCGAGCTCTGTCACCTCTACAAATCCCTGCTTCCCTCTGCGAAGGGCCTATCCATTTACTTTTATGTTGAGTCATAACCCTCTTATTAAAAAGCACTAGCTGGAGAGCACAGCTGTCATTTGCATTCGTCACTATTAATCTATGTTGGGTGTGACTATGATTGGATCTCTTTTACCATGAATTACAATGTCTAGTCAGTCCTTGATCTTTAAAGGTGCTCTGCATTTATGTTATGCGGTCTCAGAAAGGGCTAGCGAGATACCATCTTGTTATATCATATTATGATTGTTTTGAGGAAGTGTTGTCATCCGAGATTTATTATTATGACTTGCTAGTTGATTATGCTATTGATATGAGTACTGGTGAGACCTGAGAATTATTGCAAATGTGTTTAGTTATGATCTATGCTGAAAACTTGAATGCTGGCTTGACATAGTTACAACGACAAGAGCAAACAGAGTTTGTAAAAGTTTTTATTTCTTTCTTTCAGTTTGTCAACTGAATTGCTTGAGGACAAGCAAGGGTTTAAGCTTGGGGGAGTTGATACGTCTCCGTCGTATCTACTTTTCCAAACACTTTTGCCCTTGTTTTGGACTCTAACTTGTATGATTTGAATGGAACTAACTCGGACTGACGCTGTTTTTAGCAGAATTACCATGGTGTTGTTTTATGTGCAGAAAACAAATATTCTCGGAATGACCTGAAACTCCACAGGAGATCTTAGAAAAAATAATAAAAAATCCCTGCCAAATATGAAGACCAGGGGGCCCACACCCTTCTCACGAGGGAGGGGGGCGCCCCGCCCCCCCTAGGGCGCGCCCCCTACCTCGTGGGCCCCCTGTTGCGTCTCCGACTCCAACTCCACCTCCATATATTGAGTTTCGATGAGAAAAAAATCAGAGAGAAGAAATCATCGCGTTTTACGATACGGAGCCGCCGCCAAGCCCTAAAACCTCTCGGGAGGGCTGATCTGGAGTCCGTTCGGGGCTCCGGAGAGGGGGATTCGTCGCCGTCGTCATCATCAACCATCCTCCATCACCAATTTCATGATGCTCACCGCCGTGCGTGAGTAATTCCATCGTAGGCTTGCTGGACGGTGATGGGTTGGATGAGATTTATCATGTAATCGAGTTAGTTTTGTTAGGGTTTGATCCCTAGTATCCATTATGTTCTGAGATTAATGTTGCTATGACTTTGCTATGCTTAATGCTTGTCACTAGGGCCCGAGTGCCATGATTTCCGATCTGAACCCATTATGTTTTCATGAATATATGTGAGTTCTAGATCCTATCTTGCAAGTCTATATTCACCTACTATGTGTTATGATCCGGCAACCCCGAAGTGACAATAATCGGGACCACTCCCGGTGATGACCATAGTTTGAGGAGTTCATGTATTCACTATGTGCTAATGCTTTGTTCCGGTTCTCTATTAAAAGGAGGCCTTAATATCCCTTAGTTTCCAATAGGACCCCGCTGCCACGGGAGCGTAGGACAAAAGATGTCATGCGAGTTCTTTCCATAAGCACGTATGACTATATACGGAATACATGCCTACACTACATTGATGAATTGGAGCTAGTTCTGTGTCACCTTATGTTATGACTGTTACATGATGAACCGCATCCGACATAATTATCCATCACTGATCCGGTGCCTACGAGTTTTCCATATACTGGTTCTCGCTTATTTACTTTCCCGCTGCTACTGTTACAATCACTACAAAATACCAAAAACATTACTTTTGGTATCTTTACTTTTGTTGTTGCTACCACCACTATCATATTATTTTGCTACTAAACACTTTGCTGCAGATACTAAGTTTCCAGGTGTGGTTGAATTGACAACTCAACTGCTAATACTTGAGAATATTCTTTGGCTCCCCTTGTGTAGAATCAATAAATTTGGGTTGAATACTCTACCCTCGAAAGCTGTTCCGATCCCCTATACTTGTGGGTTATCAGGATGACAACATACATCTCATCAAAATATCGAACAAATACCAAATTCACATGACTACTTATAGCAGGACTTCTCCCATGTCCTCAGGAACAAACGTAACTACTCACAAAGCATATTCATGTTCATAATCAGAGGGGTATTAATATGCATTATGGATCTGAACATATGATCTTCCACCAAGTAAACCAACTAGCATCAACTACAAGGAGTAATCAACACTACTAGCAACCCACAGGTACCGATCTGAGGTTTGGATACAAAGATTGGATACAAGAGATGAACTAGGGTTTGAGATGAGATGGTGCTGGTGAAGATGTTGATGGAGATTGACCCCCTCCCGATGAGAGGATCGTTGGTGATGGCGATGGTGATGATTTCCCCCTCCCGGAGGGAAGTTTCCCCGGCAGAATAGCTCCGTCGGAGCCCTAGATTGGTTCCGCCAAGGTTCCGCCTCGTGGCGGTGGAGTATCGTCCCGAAAGCTTGCTTATGATTTTTTCCTCGACAAAAGACTTCATATAGTAGAAAATGGGCATCGGAGGGCCACCAGGGGGTGCGCCCAGGGGGGTAGGGCGAGCCCCCACTCTCGTGGCCAGGGTGTGAGCCCCCTCTGGTACTTTCTTCGCTCATTATTTTTTATTAATTCCAAAAATGACTTTCGTGAAGTTTCAGAACTTTTGGAGCTGTACAGAATAGGTCTCTAATATTTGCTCCTTTTCCAGCCCAGAATTCCAGCTGTCGGCATTCCCCCTCTTCATGTAAACCTTGTAAAATAAGAGAGAAAAGGCATAAGTATTGTGACATAATGTGTAATAACAGCCCATAATGCAATAAATATCGATATAAAAGCATGATGCAAAATGGACGTATCAACTCCCCTAAGCTTAGACCTCGCTTGTCCTCAAGCGAAAGCCGAAATCAAAAAATATGTCCACATGTTTAGAGATAGAGGTGTCGATAAAATAAAATACGGACATGAGGGCATCATGATCATTCTTAGAACAACAACATATATATATATGGGAAAAGTATATTTTTCGTCCCTTAACTCTATCGAAAGTATAGAAACGGTCCCTCAACTCCAAAACCATAAAATCTTAGTCCCTTAACTTTTGAAACCGGATAAGTTTAGTCCCTCATACTGCTTGAGCTGGTTTCGTGTGACGTGGAAACGGTTTTGACCAAAACTTGACACATAGTCCAGTTTTGACTGAGAAGATGACGTGTGGGCCACACATCAATCTATGGACAGATGAAATAAAAGTACAAAATAAGTAGGAGGTTTGTGTTTAAACACGAGACATCCAATCAGGTCAGCTTGCATGAAACTAGCTCGAGGCAACAATGGTGGTCACCGGCGAGCGAGCGCCTGCTCCGCCTTATTTTTTCTTTGAGTCTCTCCATTTGGAAATTTAGAGTACAAGAATCAACGTCCTCCCTGAGCAGCCCCTAATCCTCGACCTCGTCCCGACGCCAGCCTGTGCTCAGCCTCCCACTGTCGTCGATGCAACCATTGCTTTGGTGCTTCCTTGCCGCGTCCGAGCATGCGTACATACTCTTAGTGATACGCTGGTTATTTCTCTGCTCTCCCGAAGCCTCTTCCCCGTGCCATCTAGCTGCCTGCATAGCGCCACCCGTCACCTCAGCTGGAAGCCATCGCCGGCAAAGCTTCGGCCGTCCCGCGTGCCCATGCTTGCTTTCCAAGCCATGCGGACACCCAGCTCGCTCCCCAAAAGCGTGCAGCCTCTCCGTACTTGCTCCTGCACCGTCTAGAGCGCTGAGCGTAGCCGTCGTGCCCGCTGCCAGAGTTCCTCGCTGCGCCCAACAAATGTTTGTGTAAATGCTTGACTGCTTGGTGTGTTGGGTGCTCCATGAGATAGTGACGTGGCGGTCAAACCTGGAGTATGTGTCAAGTTTTGGTCAAACCCGCTTACACGTCCGATGAAAACCACCTTATAAGCAGAAGGAGGGACGAAACTTATCCGGTTTCAAAAGTTGAGGGACTAAACTTATCCGGTTTTAAAAGTTGAGGGACTAAGATTTACTGGTTTTGGACTTGAGGGACCATTTCTATATTTTTGAGAGAGTTGAGGGACGAAAAATATACTTATCCCCATATATATATATATATATATATATATATATATATTGTCATATGATCTCTTATGCTAAAGTAACAATTCATTCACATACTCAAGTATGAATCAGAAACTTCATTGAAAACTAACAAACTATAATCTCAGTCATTAAAGCAATTGCAATTTATCATAACATAGGAAAGAGTCAATATAAGAGCTTCTCAACAAGTCCACATACTCAACCATCTTTTAGTCTTTCATAATTGCTAACACTCACGCGATATTTATGGTTATGAAGTTTTAATCGGACACAGAGAAAGATAGGGGCTTATAGTTTTGCCTCCCAACGTTTTATCTCAAGGGTAATGTCAACAATAATAGTTCATGAAAACTCACATCCAATTAGCTATATGTATCAGGATCTTTCCAACACATTGTGCTTGCCAGAGGATAAAATGTAAAAAGGAAAGGTGAAGATCACCATGACTCTTTGCATGAAGTAAAAGACAGGAATAAAAGATAGGCCCTTCGCAGAGGGAAGCAGAGTTTGTCATGTGCTTTTATGGTTGGATGCACAAAATCTTAATGCAAAAGAACGTCACTTTATATTGCCACTTGTGATATGGACCTTTATTATGCAGTCCGTTGCTTTTATTTCTTCCACACCACAAGATCGTATAAAGCTTATTTTCTCCGCACTAATAAGTCATACATATTTAGAGAGCAATTTTTATTGTGTGCACCGATGACAACTTACTTGAAGGATCTTACTCAATCCATAGGTAGGTATGGTGGACTCTCATGGCAAAAACTGGTTTAGGGATATTTGGAAGCACAAGTAGTATCTCTACTTGGTGCAAAGAAATTGGCTAGCAAGAGACGGAAAGGCAAGCTCAACATGTTGGATGATCCATGACAATATAATTTATCTCAGATGTAAGAAAACATAACCCATTACGTTGTCTTCCTTGTCCAACATCAACTCTTTAGCATATCATACTTTAATGAGTGCTCACAATTATAAAAGATGTCCAAGATAGTATATTTATATGTGAACCTCTCTTTCTTTATTACTTCCTATTAATTGCAACGATGACCAAAACTATGTTTGTCAACTCTCAATAATTTTTATTCATCATACTCTTTATATGTGAGCTCATTACTCTCCATAAGATCCATATGATCTCTTTATTTATTTTTATTTCTTCTCTTTTATTTTATTCCCTCAGGATCATAGCAAGATAATCAAGCCCTTGACTCAACACTAAACTTTATTATATATAGCTCACGGACTCGATTACATAGGAAGATCATAAAGCAAAACTCACAACTAGATCATACTAAAACTTTATTCTACTAGATCAAGATATTACCAAAAGGATCAAACTAAGAAAAACGGTAAAGAGCAAAGTGATGGTGATACGATACCGGGGCACTCCCCCAAGCTTGACAGTTGCCAAGGGGAGTGCCCATACCCATGTGTTTATATCTCTTTTGCCGGTGAAGGACATGGAGTTGCTGATGATGTAGGCTTGTCGTCCCTCTTCCAAGGCATAGGCTCACCATCATAGAAGGATGATCGAGTCTCCGGGATCCTCAAATCTGCAGCCAAACTCATCCTCTTGAATCTGTATTCATACTCACAGTTTTGGTTTTGCAGGTCATAGATCTGGGCTTGGAGGCGCTCGATTTTCTCGTGAATCTTGAAGATGGTCTCCCCAATGTTCTTGTCATCCAGCTTGTGGTTGTTGGTGAACTCCATGATCATTATATGATTGGAGTTGAGTCCACGTTCCACCATCTCTTGGCACTTGAAAACTTGTTTCTCCAATGCCTCGAGCCTTGTCTCCACGCTTCCGGTCCTCCTTGGTCCCTCCACATCACGGATATGCAGCAAACCCTCACGCATCTCAATGGTTTGAGGGTGTTGTAGCACCTCCGCAAGGTAGGGGTTGATGACCTTCTCGAAGAACTTGTCCTTGGGGGCACTTGAAGAAGCCATGGCGATCTAGATCTATCAGAAAAATAGCTCGAAACAAAGGCAGAGGATATTTGAGTGATACGTTGGTCAAAACCTTCGGGAGATTATATAATGAATTTTTACCGACCAAAAGAAGTATCATGCAAGAAAACGGAGTCCGGAGAGCACACGAGGTGCCCACGAGGCAGAGGCGCGCCCTCCATCCTCGTGGAAGCCTCGTTTCCTTCCTGGACTACTTCTTATTTTTCCTATTTTCTTAAATATTCCAAAACGGAGAAAAATTGCTATTAGAACTGTTTTGGAGTCGGTTTACATACCGTACCACATACCTATTCCTTTTCGGAGTCTAAAACGTTCTGGAAAGTGTCTCTTATGTATTCCTCTGGGGTTACGGTTTCAATAATATTAGTTTCAACATTTATGGGATTACCTGAGATATAATGTTTGATTCTTTGACCGTTCACCACCTTCGGATTTGTGCCTTCGAAGTTGTTGATTTTTATAGCACCGGAGCGATAGACCTCCTCGATAACGTAAGGACCTTCCCATTTATAGAGAAGTTTGCTTGCAAAAAATCTTAAACAAGAGTTGTATAACAATACATAATCACCTACATTAAACTCACGCTTTTGTATCCTTTTGTCATGCCATCTTTTAACTTTTTCTTTAAACAGTTTGGCATTCTCATAAGTCCGGGTTCTCCATTCATCAAGTGAGCTAATGTCAAATAACCTCTTCTCACTGGCAAGTTTGAAATCATAATTGAGCTCTTTGATGGCCCAATGTGCCTTATGTTCTAATTCGAGAGGTAAGTGACATGCTTTTCCATAAACCATTTTATACGGAGACATACCCATAGGATTTTTATATGCGGTTCTATATGCCCATAATGCATCATCAAGTTTCTTGGACCAATTCTTTCTAGATCTATTGACAGTCTTTTGCAAAATTAATTTAAGCTATCTATTGCTAAGTTCTACTTGACCACTAGACTATGGATGATATGGAGATGCGATTCTATGATTAACATCATACTTAGCAAGCATTTTACGAAAGGCACCATGAATAAAATGTGAACTACCATCAGTCATTAAGTATCTAGGGACTCCAAACCTCGGAAAAATAACTTCTTTAAGCATATTAATAGAGGTGTTATGATCAGCACTACTAGTTGGAATAGCTTCTACCCACTTAGTAACGTAATCAAGAGCAACTAAAATATGAGTATACCCATTAGAGGAAGGAAACGGTCCCATATAATCGAAGCCCCAAACATCAAATGGTTCAATAACGAGTGAATAATTCATAGGCATTTCTTGACATCTACTAATATTACCAATTCTTTGACATTCATCACAAGATAAGACAAACTTACGGGCATCCTTGAAGAGAGTAGGCCAATAAAAACCGGATTGCAGTACCTTATGTGCAGTTCTATCTCCAGCATGGTGTCCTCCATAAGCTTTGGAGTGACACTTGCGTAGGATATGTTCCTGTTCATGCTTGGGTACACAACGTCTAATAACACCATCTACTCCTTCTTTATAAAGATGTGGGTCATCCCAAAAGTAATGTCTTAAATCATAGAAGAACTTTTTCTTTTGCTGGTATGTGAAACTAGGTGGTATAAAGTTAGCAACAATGTAATTAGCATAATCAGCATACCATGGAGCAGTACGAGAAGCATTTATGACAGCTAGTTGTTCATCGGGAAAGCTATCATCAATAGGTAGTGGGTCATCAAGAATATTTTCTAACCTAGACAAGTTGTCTGCAACGAGGTTCTCAGCTCCCTTTCTATCAATAATATGCAAATCAAATTCTTGTAGCAGGAGAACCCATCTAATAAGTCTAGGTTTAGCATCTTTCTTTTCCATAAGATATTTAATAGTAGCATGATCAGTGTGAATAGTTACTTTAGAATCAACAATATAAGGTCTGAACTTATCACAAGCAAATACAACTGCTAAGAATTCCTTTTCAGTAGTAGCATAATTTCTCTGGGTGTTGTCTAGAGTTTTACTAGCATATTGAATAACATTTAATTTTTTATCAACTCTTTGTCCTAGAACAGCACCTACAACATAGTCACTAGCATCACACATGATTTCAAAAGGTAAATTCCAATCAGGTGACTGAACAATAGGTGCAGAAATCAAGGCTTTCTTAAGTATTTCAAATGCTTCTACACAATCATCATCAAAGACAAAAGGGACATCTTTTTGTAAGAGATTAGTCAGAGGCCGAGAGATTTTAGAGAAGTCCTTAATGAACCTCCTATAAAAACCGGCGTGACCAAGGAAACTTCTTATACCTTTGATGTCCTTAGGACACGGCATCTTTTCAATAGCATCAACCTTAGCTTTAATAACTTCAATACCTCTTTCAGAAAGTTTATGCCCCAAGACAATACCTTCATTAACCATAAAGTGACACTTCTCCCAATTCAAGACAAGGTTAGTTTCTTCACATCTCTGCAAAACTCGATCAAGGTTGCTCAAGAAATCATCAAAAGAGGATCCATAAACAGAGAAATCATCCATGAAAACTTCACAAATCTTTTCACAAAAGTCAGAGAATATAGCCATCATGCATCTTTGAAAGGTAGCAGGTGCATTACATAAAACAAAAGACATACGTCTATAAGCAAAGGTACCGAAAGGGCAAGTAAAAGTAGTCTTTTCTTGATCATCAGCTGACACATGTATTTGAGAGAAACCAGAGTAACCATCTAGAAAGCAAAAATGTGTATGTTTGGATAATCTTTCTAGCATTTGATCAATGAAAGGCAAAGGGTAATGATCTTTTTAGTAGCTTTATTTAGTTTGCGGAAATCAATTACCATCCTATAACCTATAATAATTCTTTGTGGGATCAATTCATATTTGTCATTAGGAACAACAGTGATACCTCCCTTCTTAGGGACACAATGGACATGACTTACCCACTGACTATCAGCAACGGGATAAATTATACCTGCCTCAAGGAGTGATGTCTACTACACAACCTTCTTCTTGTAGACGTTGTTGGGCCTCCAAGTGGAGAGGTTTGTAGGACAGTAGCAAATTTCCCTCAAGTGGATGACCTAAGGTTTATCAATCCGTGGGAGGCGTAGGACTAAGATGATCTCTCTCAAGCAACCCTGCAACCAAATAACAAAGAGTCTCTTGTGTCCCCAACACACTCAATACAATGGTAAATTGTATAGGTGCACTAGTTCGGCAAAGAGATGGTGGTACAAGTGGTATATGGATGGTAGATAAAGGTTTTTGTAATCTGAAAATATAAAAACAGCAAGGTAACTAATGATAAAAGTGAGCGTAAACGGTATTGCAATGCGCTGAAACAAGACCTAGGGTTCATACTTTCACTAGTGCAAGTTCTCTCAACAATAATAACATAATTGGATCATATAACTATCCCTCGACATGCAACAAAGAGTCGCTCCAAAGTCACTAATAGCGGAGAACAAACAAAGAGATTATGCTAGGGTACGAAACCACGTCACACTACTAGGAAAAGGGCTACTAGTGGCGCACCAGTTTTGCCTACTAATGGCGCACTACTGGTGCGCCACTAGTACCACGCCACTAGTATATTTTAGTAATGGCGCACCACAGGTGCCATTAGTATCTGGTATACTAATGGCGCACCACAGGTGCGCCATTAGTATCCCACAGATGCGCCATTAGTATCTAGTATACTAATGGCGCACCACATGGAAGTGCGCCATTAGTAACAAATTTTTTTTAAAATCGTTTTTTTCTTAATCTCAGGTCACTATTTCACATATGAGATATCCAACAAGCATCCATATAACAATCATATCCAACACACAAGTTTCATCATATATACATACATAGCCAACACATAGTTCCATCGTTACATATTACAAAAGTTTCACATTGTTCATCATCCAACACCGTTATCTATCAATTCACAAAAGTTTCACATTGATACAAAATAAAAACACAAATGGAAAAGAAGCACTCCATCCATGCAAGCTTCCGTGAATTAAATCAAATCTGCAAAATGATAAACAAGAAGTTAGAAGAAGAAGAAGAAGAAGAAGAAGAAGAAGAAGAAGAAGAAGTAGAAGAAGAGAAGAAGAAGAAGAAGAAGAAGAAGAAGAAGAAGAAGAAGAAGAAGAAGAAGAAGAAGAAGAATAGAAGAATACTAGAAGAAGAAGAACACTAGAAGAATACTAGAAGAAGAATAAGAATAATAAGAAGAAGACTATAAGCTTATTATGTAAACTTGATCATTTTGTGCTAACATAAGTAATTTTGGAGCTAACCTATAGGAAACTAAGCATATAAGCTCTAAGTTAGCATATTAGAGCCAACTTAGGTAAAATGAAGCTAACCTATGTCATTTTGGAAAAGAAGAAGAATAAGAAGAATAAGAAGAAGAAGACTATAAGCTTATTATGTAAAGTTGATCATTTTGTGCTAACATAAGTAATTTTGGAGCTAACCTATAGGAAACTAAGCATATAAGCTCTAAGTTAGAATATTAGAGCCAACTTAGGTAAAATGAAGCTAACATATGTCATTTTGGAAAAGAAGAAGAATAAGAAGAAGACTATAAGCTTATTATGTAAACTTGATCATTTTGTGCTAACATAAGTAATTTTGGAGCTAACCTATAGGAAACTAAGCATATTAGAGATAACATAGGTAACTAAGTATATATATATATCATTTTGGAGACCTGACATACCTGTCATAGTTCAGTTCTCATTGTTCTTCTCCTTCTCCTTCCTCAGCCTGATGCGCCAAGAGCGGCGAAGCGGTGGAGGCAGCTATGGGATGTAGTCTTCTACCACAATTGGCATGGTCATGTCGCCCAGCTGTGGGATCGCCGGCGCCACCACTGGTGCGTGGTCATTGTCAGGCACAACCACCATCGCGAGGCCACCTTCAGGCAGGATGGGCACGACCATCGCTAGGTCATCCTCAGCCACCACCATCTCTTGCCCATGGTCAGCCACCACCATCTCTTGCCCATGGTCAGCCACCACCATCTCTTGCCCATGGTCAGCCACCACCATCTCTTGCCCTTAGTCAGCCACCACCAGCGCTAGGTCATCCTCAGCCTGATGCCCATCGTCATCCTACAGATCCTCATCCCCACTCTGCTCCTCTTCTCCCCCACTCCAGTCTGGATCATCCTTCTTGTTGTCAGAATCGTTGCTGCTTTCGCTAAAACCAGAATCGCTGTTGCTTTTGCTACAGCCATAATCGCTGCTGCTTTGGCTGTAGCCAGTGTTGCTGCTGTTGCTCCCATTGCCTGTCCAAATGCAACAATGACCGTTAACAATCGATGTGAGACAAAGCCAAATGTAGAGGAATAAGAAGAGGCAGAACGCACTGGCATCTTCATCGTCAGCGTAGCGCATGCGACACATAGTCGCGTTGAAAACCATCACAATGAGCATTGTGGCGTCATCGTCGTACCTGAAGAGAAGAAAGTACCCGGTCCGCAGGTCGTAGGCACTGTAGAACTTCTCCCAGCCACGGCACAGGTACATGTGGCCCTCCTCGATCACCAACTCCACATCCCACAGCCTGCGAACCCCGCTGCCGGCCTGCCGGAGCTTCACATTATCTAGCGGATCTTCACCCAGCATGTTCATAAAAGTGTCAGGAAGCCTCTGCAATTTGGGACAAGGAGTGATGTAGCAAACAACAGAGTTATCATAATGAGATGGGTGAAGGGGAGATCTCTTGTTTTATATACCTGCCTCGTGGCTGATATTGAAGTCCCAAGTATGATACCGAAGAACTCAAAAGCATCCAACTCGTACTCCGGTGAGGCAGAGCGGTGGTGGCTACTTCCCCCCATCTCTGATAAGCAGCAGAAGAGACCAATTAGTACACTTACAACATTATCATACAACATTATAGCAGCATAAATTTTGAGCAGAAGATAATCAACTACACCGATGCACTTGTGGACATATGATGGCTCTAGTTGAATTTATTAGTACCACTAGTCGTCAAAAAATGCAAAGTAGGCAACTAGCTAGCAGTATAAAAACATTCATCTAAAGAAAAGAAAAAACTAGCTAGCAGTATGATGGCTCGGTCAGTATACATGGACTGAGACTTCAGAATGGGACATCAGTGCGACAATTTTTTTTGCTGAATATTGTATCTAGCTTATGGTCTGGAAGTTTGCATTGTATACCCGAGACAAAGTTGCTCACCTATTATTCTAAACTTAGCAATTATAGATGGTTTTTCTTAGGCAAGGCCATGATCTCCAGCACTCTTTATAAGTAGAAGAAACTTGTTTGGTTATTTATAAATAAAAGGACAAAAACCAGTTTAGATAAACATCAAGGAAAAATACATGCAAGAGGTTGTAGACAGAGTTAGTCTAGGTAGAAAGCAAAATCAAGGTGCATTATCCGTAAGCGCAATTACAATTTTACAAATAGCATCAGTAAAACAAATAAACTCAAATTATGAGGCGAGATAAAGCTGCATAGGTATGAAAAGAAGTAGTCTGCACTGTCAAAATTCAGAGACTAATTACCGTTAGACACATCAGCTATTTCGGTGTCACTAGGTTCAGCAGCAATGTCATCTTTAATCACATCACTAGATTTAACAATTCTAGAAGACTTGTCTTCCTCTTGATATCTTGGAACTAGAAACTCAAAGTCTGTATTTTTTTTCTGAATGAACTCTTCCGTTGCAGCCTCCAACTTAAGCCAGACAGCCAGGTCACCCAACTCATGAATGGGTTATCATCCCTAACTAATGCCAAGAGATCCTGGTGTGCACCTTTCCAAGAAAGAGAAAAAATTACCACTGATACTTGCTGCACTGCGTCTGCTTTCAGGCTGCTTAGCTACGTGTTATGCATTCCACCGGTTAGATTTACACACATTTGTAAGGCCGCTACGAAGGAGAGATCTATGTCTTACAGAAACTGCATTTTGCCAACAAGTAACGATCTCAAGGTACAAAGGAACCCACAAGATTGGCAGCATGTTTAAGTTTTACGACACTCATCCTACCATAATCAGTACTAACTCCCTACCCTTGCACCCTACAATTTACGCTAACCAAGCACCTGCATCTACAGATGCTCCATCCACTTATGCAGAATAGAATCGATCACGCAAGACACAAGGTTAAGCAGAATAGAATCGATCACACACACATACACGAGAAATTTGCACTAAAAACAATGGCTGGACAAAATACATAGTGGAGGCGCGGCCCGAGTGTAGTGGAGGCGCGGTCGCGGTGCGGTGAGCGCCCCTGGGCGGGGCCAGGGCACGGCCAGGGGCCGAGGGGAGCACGGCCACGGGGGGCGGCAACCAGGAGCTGGGGCGCGGTGGTGCGACACTCTACGGCGACGAAATCGAAGGGGGGGAAAGGGGAACCGATGCAGCTCACCAAGAGGAAGACGATGGCGAGCTCGTGCGGGGCCGGGGTTGACGAGGTGACGCGGATCGACGATGAGGCTGCGGTGGCCGGAGGTGGAAGAAGGCGCAGACGCCGTAGACAGTGGAGGCGTGGTGTCGTAGAGGCGTCGGAGACCTTGCCCTGCGAGACAGAGAAGGGGCCGTCAGCCCCGGCGCAGGCGGGGGCAAGGGGAGCAGGAGGGCCGGGGGGCGTACGGTGCTGCGTCGCTGCTCGGTGTCGACGGCGAGGAGGAAGGCGAAGACGTTGAGGAGTTCGGTGGGGGTCGGCAGGGGACGACAAAGATTGGGCGAGAGCCGTGACCGGTGCATTATAGCGTCGTGCTGGTTTCATAGATAAGACCTCTGTCAGTACGGGAGGGAGAAAGGCGATAGAACTGGAGGAGTTCGGATGGGAAGGTCGGGGGCGTGAAGAGGAACAAGGGGGTGGGCGCCGCGGGGGCGCTCCATATGGGGGGGGTGGAGTCGCGCGCGGGGGTCGGGACGGCGTCGGGCAGTTGGCGGGTGGTGGGGGCGATGGGGCGAGGGGCGATGGGGCCAGGGGGCGGTGGCGGCGGCGGCGGGTGGTTGGGACGGTGGGGCGACGGGGCGAGGGGAGGTGGGGCAAGGGGGCGGCGAGGGGAAGGGGGCGACGGGGCGAGGGGAGGTGGGGCTCGGCATTACTAACAAATTTTTTTATTTATTTTTTCAAAACTACTAATGGCGCACGGTGGGTGTGGTGCGCCATTACTATGTCAACTAGTAATGGCGCACTATACCACAGTGCGCCATTAGTAACAAAAAAAATTTAATTTTTTTTCAAAACTACTAATGGCGCACCACACACCAAGTGCGTCATTAGTAATATATTACTAATGGCGCACCAACACATGATGCGCCATTAGAATATAGTAATGGCGCACCACATGTCTGGTGCGCCATTAGTGGCCATATCATCTATATCCCTTTTCCTAGTAGTGTCAAAGTTATTTTTTCCAATCAATCCATTGGGCTATTCCTATAAGTGTCACAAACAGCCCTAGAGTTCGTACTAGAATAACACCTTAAGACACAAATCAACCAAAACCCTAATGTCACCTAGATACTCCAATGTCACCTTAAATATCCGTGGGTATGATTATACGATGTGCATCACACAATCTCAGATTCATCTATTCAAACCAACACAAAGTACTTCAAAGAGTGCCCCAAAATTCTACCGGAGAGTCAAGACAAAAACGTGTGCCAACCCCTATGCGTAGGTTCATGGGTGGAACCCGCAAGTTGATCACCAAAACATACATCAAGTGTTCTCAAATCCTTAAAGACTCAATCGATAAGATAACTTCAAAGGGAAAACTCAATCCATTACAAGAGAGTAGAGGGGGGAGAAACATCATAAGATCCAACTATAATAGCAAAGCTCGCGATACATCAAGATCGTACCACCTCAAGAACACGAGAGAGAGAGAGATCAAACACAGAGCTACTGGTACATACCCTCAGCCCCGAGGGAGAACTACTCCCTCCTCGTCATGGAGAGCACCGGGATGATGAAGATGGCCACCGGAGAGGGATTCCCCCTCCGGCAGGGTGCCGGAACGGGTCTAGATTGGTTTTCGGTGTCTACGGAGGCTTCTGGCGGCGGAACTCCCGATCTATTGTGCTCCCCGATGGTTTTAGGGTATATTGATATATATATATATAGGAGGAAGAAATACGTCAGGGGAGCCACGAGGGGCCCACGAGGGTGGAGGGCGCGCCCAGGGGGGTGGGCGCCCCCCCTGCCTCGTGCCTTCCTCGTTGCTTCCCTTACGTACACCCCAAGTCTTCTGGGTTGCTTCCATTCCAAAAATAAGTTCCGTGAAGTTTCAGGTCAATTGGACTCCATTTGATTTTCCTTTTCTGTTATACTCTAAAACAAGAAAAAAAACAGAAACTGGCACCGAGCTTTAGGTTAATAGATTAGTCCCAAAAATAATATAAAAGTGCATAATAAAGCTCATAAACATCCAAAACAGATAATATACTAGCATGGAACAATCAAAAATTATAGATACGTTGGAAACGTATCAAGGAGCTTTGATATTTCCTTTCTTACCACTTCTTTCATCTTAGGGTTTTGCCGTCGTTGGTGATCAATAACTGGTTCGGTGTCTTTCTCCAAATTTATTTTGTGTTGACATAGAGTGGGACTAATGCCCTTAAGATCATCAAGAGTATATCCAATAGCAGCACGGTGCTTCTTCAGAGTTTTCAATAATTTCTCTTCTTCATGCTCTGAAAGATTAGCACTAATAATAACAGGATATATCTCTTTCTCATCATGATCAGCATATTTAAGAGTATCAGGTAAAGGTTTAAGCTCAAACACGGGATCACCCTTGGGTGGAGGAGGATCCCCTAGAATTTCAACAGGCAAGTTGTGTTTTAAAATAGGTCCCTGTTTAAAGAATACTTCATCTATTTCCCTTCATTCTTTCATTAACATATCATTTTCATGGTCGAGCAAATATTGTTCTAAAGGATCAGTAGGAGGCACGGCAATAGAAGCAAGACCAATAATTTCATCTTCACTAGGCAATTCTTTATCATGGGGTTTTCTACGAAATTTAGCAAAATTAAATTCATGAGACATATCCCCTAAACCAACAGAAACAATATCCTTATTGCAGTCTATCTTAGCATTAACAGTATTCAAGAAGGGTCTACCAAATATAATGGGACAAAAGTCATCTTATGGAGAACCAAGAACAAGAAAATCAGCAAAATATTTAACTTCCCCACACAAGACTTCAACATCTCTAACAATCCCAACTGGTGAAATAGTATCTCCATTAGCAAGCTTAATTTAACATCAATCTCTTCTATCTCAGCAGGTGCAATATCATGCATAATTTCTTGGTATAAGGAATGAGGTATTGCACTTGCACTAGCACCCATATCACATAAGCCATCATAGCAATGATCCCCTATTTTAACAGAAATAACAGGCATGCCTACAACAGGTCTATGTTTATTTTTAGCATCAGGTCTAGCAATTCTAGCAGCTTCATTGCAGAAGTAAATAACATGCCCATCAATATTATCGGCCAAGAGATCTTTAACCATAGCAATTTTAGGTTCAACTTTAATTTTCTCAAGGGGTTTAGGTGTCTTAATATTACTTTTGTTAACCACACTTGAAGCTTTAGCATGATCCTTTATTCTAACAGGGAAAGGTGGTTTCTCATTATAAGCCGTAGGAACAACAGGATCATTATAAGTGATAGTCTTTTCTTCAACTTTAATAGGTGCAACTACTTTTACTTCAGTGGGAGGATTATATTTAAACCACTTCTCCTTTGGGAGATCAACATGAGTAGCAAAGGATTCACAGAAAGAAGCTACTATCTCAGAGTCAAGTCCATATTTAGTGCTAAATTCACGGAAAGCATCGTATCCATAAAAGATTTAACACAATCAAACTTAGGTGTTATACCTGACTCCTTACCTTCATCGAGGTCCCAATCTTCAGAGTTGCGTTTAATTCTTTCCAATATATCCCATTTGAATTCAATAGTCTACATCATAAAAGATCCAGTACAAGAAGTATCGAGCATGGAGCGATTACTGAGAGAAAGCCGAGCATAAATTTTTTGAATAATCATTTCTTTTTGAGAGCTCATGATTGGGGCATGAATATAACATTGACTTAAGCCTCCCCCAAGCTTGAGTGATGCTTTCTCCTTCACGAGGCCAAACATTATATATATAATTACGATCACGATGAACAAGATGCATAGGATAAAACTTCTGATCAAATTCCAATTTCAATCGTTGGTAGTTCCATGATCCCATATCATCACATAGCCTATACCATGTCAATGCCTCTCCCTTCAAAGATAAAGGGAATACCTTCTTCTTGATAACATCATCGGGCATACCTGCAAGCTTAAATAATCCACAAACTTCATCCACATAGATTAAGTGTAAATCGGGATGCAATGTTCCATCTCCTGCAAAAAGATTAGCTAGCAGTTTCTCTATCATAACCGAAGGAATTTCAAAGTAAACATTTTCAGTAGGTTCAGTAGGTTGAGGAGCAACTCTTTGCTCTACTGGTCGGGGTGAAGATACCCCAAACAAGCCCATCAAAGGATTATGTTCCATAGTAACAAGTGACAGTAAATTTTAGCACACTATATAAATTTTTCCTTACCAAATTCCACCTACCAAAGGCGCTTCACTCCCCGGCAACAGCGCCAGAAAAGAGTCTTGATGACCCACAAGTGTAGGGAATCTATCGTAGCCTTTTCGATAAGTAAGAGTGTCGAACCCAATGAGGAATAGAAGGAAATGATAAGCAGTTTTCAGTAAGGTATTCTCTGCAAGCACTGTAATTATCGGTAACAGATAGTTTTGTGATAAGGTAATTTGTAACGAGTAGCAAGTAATAAAAGTAATAAAAGTAAATAAGGTGCAGCAAGATGGCCCAATCCTTTTTATAGAAAAGGACAAGCCTGGACAAACTCTTATATAAAGGAAAGCGCTCCCGAGGACACATGGGAATTACCGTCAAGCTAGTTTTCATCACGTTCATATGATTCGCGTTCGGTACTTTGATAATTTGATATGTGGGTGGACCGGTGCTTGGTTACTGTCCTTACTTGGACAAGAATCCCACTTATGATTAACCCCTATTGCAAGCAGCTGCAACTACAACAGAAGTATTAAGGTAAACCTAACCATAGCATGAAACATATGGACCCAAATCAGCCCCTTACGAAGCAACGGATAAACTAGGGTTTAAGCTTCTGTCACTCTAGCAACGGATCACCTACTTATTACTTCCCAATGCCTCCCTCTAGGCCCAAACAATGGTGAAGTGTCATGTATTCAACGTTCACAGGACACCACTAGGGGGATGACAACATACATCTCATCAAAATATCAAACGGATACCAAATTCACATGACTATTTATAGCAAGACTTCTCCCATGTCCTCAGGAACAAACGTAACTACTCACAAAGCATATTCATGTTCATAATCAGAGGGGTATTAATATACATAATGGATTTGAACATATGATCTTCCACCAAGTAAACCAACTAGTATCAACTACAAGGAGTAATCAACACTACTAGCAACCCACAGGTACCAATCTGAGGTTTGGATACAAAGATTGGATACAAGAGATGAACAAGGGTTTGAGATGAGATGGTGCTGGTGAAGATGTTGATGAAGATTGACCCCCTCCCGATGAGAGGATCATTGGTGATGACGATGGTGATGGTTTCCCCCTCCCAGAGGGAAGTTTCCCCGGCAGAACAGCTCCGCCGGAGCCCTAGATTGGTTCCGCCTCGTGGCGGCGGAGTTTCGTCCCGAAAGCTTTCTTATGATTTTTTTCCTCAACGAAAGACTTCATATAGCAGAAGATGGGCATCGGAGGGCCACCAGGGGGCCCGCGAGGCAGGGGGCGCGCCCAGGGGGGTAGGGCGCGCCCCCACCCTCGTGGCCAAGGTGTGGGCCCCCTCTGGTACTTTCATCGCTCAGTATTTTTTATTAATTCCAAAAATGACTTCCGTGAAGTTTCAGGACTTTTGGAGCTGTGCAGAATAGGTCTCTAATATTTGCTCCTTTTCCAGCCCAGAATTCCAGCTGCCGGCATTCCCCGTCTTCATGTAAACCTTGTAAAATAAGAGAGAATAGGCATAAGTATTGTGACATAATGTGTAATAACAGCCCATAATACAATAAATATCAATATAAAAGCATAATGCAAAATGGACGTATCAATGATGAGAAGCTAAAGATCCCCCCGGTGACGCTGAGCAGAGACCCTCCCTTTCCCCAGCATGGGTGGCGGAGCGAGGATCATAGCAGCGCCCGCCCCCAGCGTAGGCGCCGATGACCGCAGACCCGGCGGCGGCGAGGGGCTTCCTCCCTCCCTAGTTCCCTTCTCCTTCTCTCCTTGCATACTTTTCCCTAGAGCTAACTTTTCAGACTTGGGTGGGCTCGCCATGAAGAAACCAAAAGAGGAACAGGGTGCTCTCTAGTTCGTGTGAAAGGGAATTGGGAAGGAAGAAATCATCTGGGAGAAGAAATAGCCAGCCTTCCCCGTTGATTCCTCCACCAATAACTCGACTTCCAACCGAGGAATCAATTCTCCATCAATAGAAATAAAACTCGGATCAAGCAGTTTCCCCTCTTGCAGGCCTGAAATCTCGCCCGGTCCCCTTTCCAAAATGGCAAGAACATGCCCCTGAAATCCCTCTTTCTTATGTGAATTAGCCAGATCCCACTCACCAGACAACGACTCCCCTGAAATCTCGCCCGCCTTGCTGCACTTCAACCCCGAAAAAATCGCCAGGAGATCTCCTGCTCTCTTATTCATTTGCTTCAAACATCTCTCCCGGTCCCGCGATGAACGCCAGATCCGCAGCGCCCTCTCTCTCAAAACTGTCCTCTCTTGGCCTCCGAAGAGGCTTACTTCCTTCCTCCCCTCCAGCACGGGCCGGAGCTCCGCCATGGCCGGCACAATCGCCGCCATCTCTCTCTTGCGATTATTTTTCCTCTCTCTCTTAACTAGAGCGGCAGGACCTACCTCCCCGCCATCTCGTGGCTGTCAGGCTTTGCTTTCGGGGAGTTTCTGCAATTTGTTCGGATTTACAAAATCCTCTTTTTTTTCATAGCTTTGTAATTAGGTGAGTAGTTTCTTCCCCTCCCCCTTGTTTCCTTTGTGGGTTACTCTTGGTAACCCTTGTACATATTGTATATTTTTGGAATGAATTTGCAATGGATGTGGGGAGTTTCCCTGCAGTACTCAGTCAAAAAAAATCTTGTGTCCGTGTTACCATTGCTCCAAGATGCCTAGGTTAGGACCCCTACCTCTAGATATGTCGGATTTAGCACCGATAGTCATGAACATATATTTGAACGTTTGAAACATTTTCAATGGTATGGAACATCTCTTTAAAAACACACAAAGAATTTTCTAAATTTCATAAACATTTTCAAAAAAAGTACATGCGCATATTTTTAAGTGCGTAGACATTTAAAAATACCATGAACATATTTTTAAACATGTGAAACGTTATTAAAGTGTCATAAACATTTTTCTTTGAATTTTACTTAACAACTTTCAAACATTTTGTGAACATATTTTTTACATTTCATGAACAAGTTATTTAAAATATTAAAAATGTATTTTTAAATGCTTGAACATTTTTAAAATGTTTTGAACATTTGTTTGAATGGTTTGATCATTTTTTACAAACACCATGAAAAACTATTTACATTTTCATTATTTGTTTTTTCTAAAAATGTCATGAACATATTTTAAACGTGTGATTTTTTTTAAATGTCACAAGCATTTTGTTTTAATTTTGATATCATTGTCCAAAACCACATGAAAAAACTTAACATTCCACAAATATTTTTTAATGTGTGGTACAACAAAATATGATTTATATGCTAGAAAAAGTGTACTATTAGATTCATATTCAAAAGAGGATTCACACCGTATGTTTTTCTTATACATAGTTTATGTTTTATTAGTTAAATTTATAAGTTTGACCCAAAATACGAGTGGGGCCAATAAACCTAAACAAACGAAGTAACTAAAGTGATTAGGACATGCTAATTGAGTATGGCACATCTGTTTTTTTTGTCTACGGGTGGTGCGATTCAGGAATGCCATAATTGTTAACATGGCCACAGGCGACCACATGAGCATGTGTCGCACCGTCTATTTATACTCCACACAACCCTTCCAGAACGGTCGGCATCATGCTGTGTAGCCACCAACTTCGACCCTACCATCACAAGAAACGCTCCATGTTCACATTTATGCCTAATAACACCACCATAGTCAGTTTGCATCACAATGCCAATATGCATTCAACAACTCCCCCTCTTCTAGGACCCAACAAAAACTACAATTTTCATTTTCCGGCACACAAGCAATAAGTGATATCGCCATGTGTCGCTTGTATGCCATAATTGCCTACCTGAGGATGCGCCACATCTATCAACACTACACACAACCCTTGCCAGCCTGGTCGGCGTCATGGTGTGCAGCCACCAACCCTGACCTACCTACAGAAGCATGCAGTGCGTTGTGTTCACATTTATGCCTAAAACCACCACCCTAGCCGCTTTGGGTATTCGTCAAGGTGCCAATATGCATCCAACAACTCCCCCTTCCCAAGGCTCCAACCAAAAATGTCAGTTGTTTCTTCCTCATACACAAGCAACAAGAGATATGAAGCACCAAAAGTCGGAGGATATTGGAGGACAAAGTGCCCAAGGTAGGAGTTTTAGAACCAAGTGATGTATAGGCTCTTTGGCAGCCTATTACTAAACAGTATAACAGAGCCACCTACAAGCCTTCACAGCGTTTTAAGCGTTTTAGCCGTCGGATTTCTCCAACCTACGATGTAGATCAGCTCAATCGTCCCAGGTTGTAGCCACGCGATCCAGTCACCGCTGGGCCGCTACTCCGCAGAACAACCTCCCATTTCCCTCCGTAAGCGGGCTGTTGAAGGCCCAGGTTTTCCTCCTCGCTAACAGCCCAGTCTTCCTACTCGCCAACAGGCTAGGTCGTCCAATTCCAGTGCAATCTTTCTAGAACACCTCTTCTCCTCCTTCCTCCATGATGATGCGTCGCCTCGTCTGCGATGCGCCGCCGGCGTGGGGCGAACTTCTACTGCGCGTCTGCCTCCCACCCGTCCTATACTCTTCCATCGCAGTCCCTTCTTTATTATTTTTTTAATTTCGTAATCTTTTTAAGGCTGCGTTCCTCCATGGCAGCTGCGGCCGCCACCGCGTCGTAGGCATCCATCGCAGGTTGTCCTCCTCTTGCATCCGCGTCAATGCCTTGCAGTTGTACCATGCATTGGACACTCTCCTCCTGAACCTCCCTTTACTGGCGACCTTATAGGCTAGAGCGAACCCTCACAACTCAAACTCTAACATCTTTTTTTTGTTGAACTAAATGTTTAATTTATGCTATATAATATTGATTCTTTTCAATCATAGGGTCTTCCATGAAAGCAAAATCAATGAGATAGGTCAAGAAGATAGCAGGATGAGTTGCATATGCCAAATGCACGGCTAAGGCAATGATTCCCTTTTGGGCTATTGACAACATTGTAAAAGCTATGTTTCATCGCTTACGTACACCGTATATGAAACCACCAGAAACTGCTAAGTAATTTAATTTTCAATTTTGAGTTTACAATTGTTCATGAGAAGAAAACTTCAGTTTTAGTTTACAGTAATCACCCCACTATTATGATTCAAGAATAGTTACATCATGTATTATGAGAAGAAAACTTGAGCTATTAATCAATTGATGAGCATTACTTTTACCATTCTTTTGCTCCATTAGGTTGTTAGATAGCTAAATTCTGGTATTTAGTGGGAAATTTCATGTTCTTAGAAGGTCTGTAGTAGGTTTCCCTTTTTTCCAGTTTGTTCTTGCAAAATTCAGAGGTTTCTTTGATGCATATTATGTTAGGCTTCTCTAGCTACGAGGGTTCAAGGACGGGCGCGGCAAAGCGCGCCTGCATGATCTAGTTTGACTCTGATGACAAGGTGAAAGACTAAGCAAACGGTGGTCACGAGGTCACCGGTGTGAACGCCAACAACCACGCTAGTGGTGATGACGATCACCGGAACCACAAATGTCGCAACCGCCTTCCAAGCCTTGCCAAAACAGAGCACACATACAAGTCTAGTAATCGCCGCCTCCATGACAACCGATGGGTAATTTCATCCCTGTGAGATCTAATTGTTTTTTTGTGTTAATGATTAGAATATGATTTAGAGGGACAACTATGGGATCTGACTCCTAAGGCATCTAGATATTTCTACAGTTGCACATGTTTACTCATTTTAGTGTTTGTAGGTTTGGAAGTTTCTATTATCTATTTAACTTCCTATGTAGACAAAGATCTAACCAGCAAATTTTGATGTGTCATGGATGTTGGAGTAATTGTTGCTATACCCATGAGAACACACAGGTATGTTGTTTGGTTGTTCAACATGTCTATCGGAGAGAAGTTTTTGTGCACACACCAAGTCATTGGTTCTAATATATTAATTCTCAAATCATTGACATATGCCTATCGGACGAGGTAGGCTTATGTTACGAATTTGTGTACAGAGATCGTAATGACAATTGGTTGGTGTGACACTTTTTTTAAACGGGGCAAGGCTCATGTATTAACTAAGGAGAATATAGAGTCAAAGTTCAAAGAGAGAGAGAGAGAGAGAGAGAGAGAGAGATAATGGAGTTTGTTGTAGAGTGTGAATAGATCTATTCTCATAAAAGTGGAGATATAAATATGAAATGAAGTATAAACGACTTTTCTTTACAAGAGGCTCCTGAAACACACTAACTCTGAGTGAATGGATAATTATTGTGTTTTTTGCTTTGTTGAGGATGTTATTGATTATTCACTATGTCTTCTACAAACTCCTCATCTACATGTGCTACATTTTTCTACATTGTAAACTCCTCTAATACTTGAGAAACAATGTATTGGATTTATCTAGGAAGATGGGAAACCTAAAAGCCGCGGGACTGCAAGCTTAGCCAAGCAAAGTGTAGGTGAAGTTTATCATGTCATCCTTGGTTACCAAAAAATAAAAAGGAAGGCCGTCACCAAAGGACAATAACTAGTAGAACAAGGATTAATTCCTCCGAATTCAGGGGATCTAAATACATTAGCAACATTTGTTCTTGTGATTGCACAAGAACAAATGTAAAGACGAAGAAGTCAAACGAACAAGAAAAATAGGGTAATAAAATTAGCTTATTTGTTCTTATGCATTTAATATGTCACATGATTGCTAAATAGATGACATTCATAGTTGTCAATTCAAGTGGTCACACTTTCCGCTGGCAACGGAGTTGGTTTATGTTCCCTGCATTAACTTAACTCTCTTACTTTTTTGACTCTAAGTATCTACTTTGCCAACCTCCACTGCTAATAGAGTAAAGAGTCTCCATCTAATCTTGCAACATGCCAATAGAGGATGAACTACATGAACTTCTTTGTAATGTTTTTGGTGGTAGTGATGACAATGGAGTCGCCTTATGTGACCCTGGAGATGTCAATGTGATAAGACATAAGAACACACTTTTTAACTCCACTTTTTCCTTGTCCATGAGTATTTACATTTGTAGCTCGATGTGAGTGGGCTGGTATATATATTATAATTATCTAGACCGACGGTACATGGTTTATAAATCATTTACACCATGGCATCAGGACAATCTGTGCATTTGGGAGTGAACATGATACTTTTCTGTGGGTCATGTTCATGCAAAAATGTAAGCAACGAACCTACATAAAAAAATACCAGGCTAGACTGTAAAAGCATTATATGAAATCAACCATGTATATATGGAAACTAATTTTCTACTTAACTGCTAATACATAAAGAACTATTTTTTATTCAAAAGTTGTAGGGGAGTTCGTGAAAGTTTCTATTTTCGTCCAACTTTGTGTTTTGGACATCTGCACAAAAATACAATGTGTTCTCAAAGTGATTTCCCCCTTATGAAAGTTAAACTTGCTTGGGTTGAGATGTCATCATTTTGTCCCACATGTTTTGCTTGCGTGCACTATATGGTAGTTGTATGTTTTTAACCGATAGTTTTTTAAATATTATTAACATGTGTTGCCCATGTATGTTTGTGGAGCCTTCTAAACCGATCAATGTACCTAGAAAAGGCTACTTATTTTTTAATCTTACATTTCTTCTTGTAGAGATCGCTTACAGAGGGAGAAGGTCATTGTGCGAATTTTTTAGAACCAAAGGACATAACTCGTGGAAAAGATATGTGTATGAATAATGGTCCAAACGTTGTCTAAATGGTCATCCGCTGAACTTGGTGGTTCCACATATACCACCACCCGGTCAACCTGATCGAGTGAGTTGATAATATTTGGAAGTATGTAATCTCCTCCATATTTGTCCATGCACTCATGATATGAACTCATCGTTTTTAATCTGAATTCTTGATGTTCCCAACGTTTGTCATCTATGATGCCAATTGGGGGTTCATATCTGAAACTAGCTAATTCTGGTTTGTCCCTTCTATGAGTATATAGTGTATCTTCGATAGCAACAATTTCTAGTTTGATTGTTCTCATGAACTTGTGTGCCTTGTTGGGCTATCATATTTCCTTATTCCCGCATCAATTTGCTCTACTCCTTATGTTTCTCAACTTGCACTAGCATAGTTTAATGTTCTTGCTATTAATTAACAACTATATGGTAGTATGTTGTGTTATTAGGCTAATGTGTTTATGTCTGTCATCATACATGTAGCGACCAGACCTCAAACAGTCTGATCTCTGTACTCCGGTGTCATCCCTGGATCAGTAATGCTGACACCACACAGTACTCGGAGGATTTATAACAGAGTAGCAATCACACACTTATTACATCGAGTGTCTCAATAAAGAACTTATTACAATAAATATGGCTTGAGGCCATCTAATAACGATATCAGCGGAAGGCTTGGAAGATAAGCGAGTCCATCAACTCCAACGGCATCACTGAGTATAGAACCACGACCTAAAAACTCCTTAATCGTCGTCTGAAAAGTCTGCAACATTAACGTTGCAGCCCGAAATGGGTCAGAACATGGAATATGCTGGCAAGGTAACACATAGAGAGTAATGGAATGAAACAGCTATACTATATGCATATTTGACTGGTGGAAAGCTCTATGGTTACAATTTTGCGTAAAGCCAATTTTTCCCTACTACAAAGGAATAAATTTATTTAACTATCATGGTGGTTGTTAAACATTGAGAATGGTTGACAGCATCCTCAATCCCAATTAAGCATCATCATTTACAAAACCCAACAGAATTAATTTAGAGTAACATGTTGAGATTCACATGATTATCCAAGTACTAGATACTCAAAACGTCCATAACTGGGGACACGGCTAACCATGATTAGTTTGTATACTCTGCAGAGGTTTGTGCACTTTTTCCCACAAGACTCGATCGCCTCCATTTGGTTTCTCGCACTACATGGTGTTTGAGAAGACGGATGACCGAGACATAGTCTTTCAGAAGCGCTAGCACCTTACAATGGATAGACCGTTACACCTACTTTCCCCTACATCTGCTAGTCTACCCTGTAAGAGTTCGCACGACATAATCAACTATACCAGAGCCCATAATGGCTTGTGGCTGCACACGAAAGTTTCTAGTATGAAAAATCTCATGATCCCTTTGAGCCTGGGTGGCGGTCCATAAAAAAACAGGCAATCCTGGTCTACCCAGGTGCCTAGACAGGCAATGCTGGAATACCCAGGTGCCTCAGTCCACCCAGATGTGTGTTTAAGTTGCCACCTTAAGTAAACCATTAATTAACAAACTCACATATGTCATGGATATCATTCACCCAATCCACGTCTACTAGCATAGCATGGCATAATAGGCAAACGTAGAAGTAACTCCCAAAGGTTTGATAATATAACAGGTAATAGGTACTACCTCAACTACTTCCCATCCCACAATTTAATTAGATCCTAATCATGCAATGTTTGAGGATTTGATCTAATGCAATAAAACTGGGTAGTAGAAAAGATATGATCAAAGTGTTACTTACCTTGCTGATGATCCGCGAAACCTAGAGATTCGAAATAACACGCGGCGCACTCCGGGTATTCTATCGCAGACAAACAAACAAGCATACAATAAGCACTCATCTAATGCACAGGTAAAAGTCAAATAAGAGAACTAACCAGAAAGTTCAACTTAAGAACTCCGGTTTACAAAAAGAATCAAATCGAACGAAGCAACGAAAGTCAAACGGCGAAAAAAACAACTTCGTTCTACTAATCTGGATCTAAGTCAAATTTTACAGTGGCAAAAACATGTTTAAGTTGGTTAAACGTATAGAGGGTTTCGAGACGAAACTCTAGGCGTTTGAATCGCCTGATTCCGATAAACGAGCGAAAAGTTATACTAAAACGAAAATCGGATCAGAAATCGCGATCAGAAAATAATCATGGAAAATCCGAGAAAAAGAAAAACGACGAACGGATTAACGAACGAACGTTCGTTAACCGGATCTAAACGATGAGAACGTTTCGTTAAAACGAACGAACGAGCGAACGCTCACTAATTAACCTAAACCGAAAAAAAAACGATCTAAAAAAACGAAAACTAAAAAAAACCGACGGAAAACCGATCGGTTTTTTTAAAAAAAAACCGGCGGCACGGGTTACGATGCGAACCTCGGGCGGCGGGTCGGCGAGGTGGCGGCGCGGCGGCTCCGGCGACGGCAGGCGGCGGCGTGCGGCGCTGGCGGCGGCGGGGTCGGGCGCGGCACTAGGGTTCGGGGGCGCGGGGCTGGGCTGGCTTCGGGGGTCCCCCCCCCCCCCCCGCTTATAAAGCCTACGCGGGCCGGAGTTCCGGTCGGACACGGCCCGTTGGTCGGTGCGATTTTTTTTAAAATAATTACACGCAGAAGAAAAAAATAAAAAGAAATACTAAACGGACTCCAAAAATCCCGAAATAAATTTTCCCCGACTTCTAAAATCAAGCCGGACAAAGTGAACATTTATTTGGGGCCTAAATGCAATTTTGAAAAACGCATATTTTTCCTAAATTCAAATAAAATATCGAAAAACTCCGAAATAAAATCTTGTTTGATTTCTTTATTAAATCCTCAATATTTCTTTATTTTGGGAAAGTCATTTTATTCCCTCTCTCATAATTTTGTAATATAAATAATTGATGATAAAATAAATAAAATTAAATGATCCTATTCTCAATTTTTGAGAAAACTCAAATATGAAAATAACGAAATCCCCAACTCTCTTCGTGGGTCCTTGAGTTGCTTAGGATTTCTAGGATCAAAACCAAAAGCAAATAATATATGATATGCATTGATGATCTAATGTATAACATTACAAATTGAAAATTTGGGATGTTACAATACATGTTTGCAAGCAAAGAGGAAAGATCATGTACTTTACTTGAACTCTTTACCGCTGGAGATTTGAAATCTGATAAATGTCTGGCGGTAACATTATGAAAGAGTCCTATTAAATTATTTATTAGTTATAGTCTTCTTTCCTAAAAGGAGTCAATCATAACAGTACGATCCAAAGATGTGTAGATTATTAATGTCATTTTTTTCTCAAACATGCGTAGAGCTCAGTATCAGTTCATTAAGAAGAATAAAAAGGTACAGCAGTTTCATTTTCAGAATTTTCCTTTTATTTTTTTGTTTGTTTTTCTAACCTTTTCTTCTTATTTTTCCTTTCTACAATACACCTTAACATTTTTTAAAATACACGTCAAATTTTTATTGAGACATGGAAAATATTTTTTGGATCCGCAACAAATTATTTTCAAGTTCATGTTGAACACTTTTCCAAACACATCTAGGACATTTATCAAACACTTGTTAAACATTTTATAAATACACGATGAACGTTATTTAAACACACAATGAACATTTTTCAAAAATGTCATGAACATATATTTGAACATTTTAAACATTTTAAAATGTCATAAACATTTTTTAAGGGTATGGAACATCTGTTTAAAAACACGTGAACAATTTTTTATGTTTCATGAACACTTTCTAAAAATGTCATGCACATATTTTTAAATGTGTGAACATTTAAAAATGTCATGGACATATCTTTAAACATATGAAATGTTATTGAAGTGTTATGAGCATTTTTCTTCGAATGGTACGAAACAACTTTGCAAAATTCAGCAAACATTTTTTTACATTCCATGAACATTTTCTATAAAATATCATAAACGTATTTGTAAATGCGTGAACATTCTTTATAAACTACGTGAAAAGGTATTTTCATTTTCATGCATTTTTTCTGAAAATATCATGAACATATTTTTGAACTTATGGAAATTGTTTAAATGTCGCATACTTTTTAATTTTATGATCATTTTCTAGAACAACATAATAAAATTTAAAATTCCAAAAATATTATTTAACGTGTGGTACAACAAAATATGATTTATATGCTATAAAAAGTATAATGTTAGATTCATATTAAGAAGTGGATTCCCGTCACATGTTTTTGTGATATATAGTTTATGTTTTATTAGTTAAATATTTTAAGTATGAACCAAAATATGAACAAAGCCAATAAACCCAGAGAAAGTAACTAAAGTAATTAGGACAGGCTAATTGAGAATGACACATCAGTTTTTTCCCGTCAACTAGTGGTGCGATTCAGGAATGCTATTGATGACATAAATAGTTTTATTGAATTAGGAGGTTCATGGAAAGGAAAGGAGTTAAAAACATTGTTTATAAAGCGCGCTGCCTTAGATGCTTAGGCGATAAGGCGCCCTCGCATCGCCTTGCAAATATGCTGCTTTGGGCGCTTAGGCCTTAGCGTGGATGGTGCTCGCCATAGGTCTCCTTATTGCTTATAAACGGTGGCTCCAAAACAAAACATGTAGCATGAAATCCTTCATCTTTTTTGCAACACGCTGCAACCAAAGTGATAACCCTTGACCCCTACCAGAGTACAAAATAAGAAATTCTTATCTAGATAGTAAATCTAGACCTAGCTTCTCGGAGCCCTTGCAGACGAGGGTTTTATCGCGAACCTTCCACAACAAATCTACAACCATGCGGGTTTTCTTTCTCGTCCTCCTTGCTATTAAAGTCGCCCTTTCTCATCAGGTCCCTCCTCAATTACCTCAACCATTGCCACCACTTGCTGGTGGTAGTGGGAAGAAGAGAAAAAACCCGAGGAGGAAGAAGGAGGGCATGGAGGTCAGAGATAAAAGTGGGGGCTGGTGAGGAGGAAAAGGGTCCGAAAGAGAACACCTTGTTCCTTCCTCGGCTGAGTGGTCCAATGAAACGAAGGATCACCGAGCAGCATTTACGGTTGTTTGAGGTGGTTGGAGGTATCGAGTTTTCTTTCGCCAGGTTGATGCCTTTTTTTCTAGGTTCTCTTGCGCATCTTAAAATTGATTTGAATGTGGAGGTTGGTGTTATTTGAGTGCATGCTGAAAATATTTACATTTACATTTCCTCACATTACATATGCCCCCTTGTGTGTCTTTGTAACATACTCAAAGTTTGAAATTTATTCAGGTGGGGTGCCTCCCCTCCCCACTGACATGCAATTTTTATCTTGTGAGTTATTTATTAGGTTGTTGTCATCTTTTCATGACATCTACTGCAACATAGATGGGTTGAACAACCTAGCTAATATGATGAGCGCAAAACAAAGGGACGCGCGGGATATCAAGGGCAAAACAGAAAAAAAAAATAAGGGTTTGGCATGTTTATAATTTCAGTGACCACTTCCATAAGAGAACAACTAGCAAATTGGCCGTTGCAAATGTGAGTGCACCATTTTTAGTGCGCGGGCATCATCTTTATATCACACGTAAAATACTACAAATGGTAAATAACAAATTTTTAATTGTATATGTCTAATGTGCCTAGTCCATATTATCTATCTATATTGATATTATGCAGTATATAATATTAACTTAATACAGGGTTTAGTGGTCTATTCATATTGTTTCAAAGACTACAAATTGCGAAAGGACCTAGATATCTTGTAGTATTTACATACATCAGTCTAATTTAATATCATTAATTGATTGCACATAACTAAAATCATTTTTTTGGAAAAGGAGAAGGACACATTGCCTCGGCTCCAACCAATACAACCATCCATTTGTGATACCTAGTTTAGTTAGAAGTACATAACAAATAAAATAACAGTTGCTTCCACAAATTGGTTGCGTTCAGAAATTCCCATGGGTAATTTATATTGTCAAATTTTATCACATGTGTTTTCCTTTATATCCACTAAGTTCCGCTTTCAATATCGTCATTAGAAGGTTGCAATAAAACCTCTTGCTTCACACCAAATTTTCTAAGAGGTCAACCTATTTATAATTTGGGATAGTTATGTAAAATATTTGTAACATCTTGCACGAAGAAATATTTATAGTAATAAGCCAGAAAAGGTGCAAACATGTCATCGAATAGCACATCAAGTCTTCAAAAACTATACTGACCTCATTGTTTCCACAACGTGCCGTAAAAATTATTTTCTTTGAAGACCATAAATTTTAGAAGAAAATAGCTTTTCTATAGCCCTTTTGTAGTTTCTTTGATAGTTTCAGTACCAGTCCATCCAGCAAACATTTCATTCGAGAAAAATCCAACTAATTAAAATTTGAGTATATATTCATTTCCTTCACTTTATGGACAAGAATTGACAAATTGAACCGTTATTTTCCATATAATTATTCAGCATAGAAAACTATAGCTTTTGAATAGATAGTTTGGAGTACTCATATGGACCTTCCCAACATAAATATCAAGTAAGACATCATAATAAGCTACTGTAGCTAAACATAAGTCTAGAAGGTATTGTGAGACCAATACAGCTCTCCCCTACAAGTTTGACCAAACGGGCCGGTCCAACGGATGTTGTATGTGAACGGTTTTCAGAAGTTTCCTTATAAGTAAGGTGGTTATTAGTTTTAGGAAAGTTTCATCAAGTTTTTTCCTTTGTTTTTTCAACTAGTTTGCCGGTTTTCATTTTCAGTTTTTCCTTTTAAATTCTTGTTCTTTTTTCTAACATTTTCTTCGTATGTTTCCTTTCTGCAATACATAGTGACATTTTTACAAATACAAGTCAATTTTTATTGAATACATGCAAAATATTTTTTCAAATCCATAACAAATTATTTTCAAGTTCATGTTGAACACTTTTCCAAATACATGTTGGACATTTGTCAATAGCATGTTAAACATTTATAAATACACGACGAGCATTGCTTAAACACACACTGAACATATTTCAAAAATGTCATGAACATATATTTGAACATTTGAAACATTTTTATATGTCATAAACATTTTTTAAGGGTACAGAACATCTTTTTTTCAAACATGCAGAGAATTTTTACATTTAATGAAAACTTCCCAAAATAAATGCGTGCACATATTTTTAAATGGTTGGACATTTAACAATATCATGAACATATCTTAAACATGTGAAACGTTATTGAAGTGTTATGAACATTTTTATTTCAATTGTATCGAACAACTTTAAAAAGTTTTGTGAACATTTTTTTTACATTTCATGAACATTTTCTTTAGAATATCACTAAAAATTTTTTAAATGTGTGGACATTTCTTAAATGTTTTGAACATTTTTTACAAACTACATGAAAAATTATTCACATTTTCATCATTTTTTCTTAAAATGTCAGGAACATATTTTAAAATGTACGGAAATCTTCTATATCTAAATAGGGGCACCCCACTATGTGATTTTCCTGCCTTCTCATGAAGCCACGTCACCCGAATTGTTCTAGCCGTTGATGCAGCATAGATCAGTAGTCTACAGCTGTCCGATCAAGTGTTGGTCCAATTTACTAAGAGTTGCCACCGCCGAGTGAAAATATACGGCTTCGTACTTACTGCTCGCTGCTGGCCCCCCGACGCCATCTTTTGGGTTGGGCGTAAGATTTGCTAACAGGGCTGTTCGTGCGAGCCCATGGGAAATAAAAGCCCGTGGACATCAAGCTAGCCCATATAACTGCTCGCAGTAGGTTTCTAGGGTTCATCTTCCAGTTCCTCTCGCCTCCGCCGTCGCTCTCTCTTCATCTCAACGCTGCCGCTATCTCTTCCGCAAATACACATGAAGCAGCAACATTCATTGCCCTTCAATACCTCACCTTCCATTACCTTGCAAATGCAACCGGCCGCGATCTTTAAAGGGACATCATCGACCACAGAAGACTGCTCGGGTCCTCCTACCCTCCAAGCCAGCCTCCAGACGTCAACTCTGGTAGGTGAATGCTTCCTATTGTCAGCCACTGTCAACCTTTCCTTTTCCCGAGCTCATGGTTTTTGAATTTACCATCTTGCACTTCGGATCCAAAGGTGTCCGCCGCCAGGAGCCCTCCCGGTTCCGGAGTCATTGTGCCACGACCCACCCTTCACCGGACAGACGATGTCGCCCCCTACAAGAAGCACCCACCGCCCATGCTCCCCCAAACCAGCCATCGCTACTATTCCTTCCGCCGTCAGCACCGTCGGATCCCCGGTTAGCCGTCGCTGAACAGATGTGCAGTGCCACGCGCTTCGACAAAGGATTCCTCCGCTACGCCCGACGCGCTCCCGGTAGAGCGCCACGACCGACGTTGCCCATGGCCAGCCACTGTAGGTAACCCCAACATCACCAAGCCCGATGGTTCCTCTGCCAGCTACCGCCGCTATACCTTCCGTCGCTTGCCAGATTCGTTAACTCCATCTTATTCGTTCATCTTCGTGATGCCATTTTTATTGCTGCACATCAGGTGTCTCTGAATTTTTCTACCCTCAACATTATGCTTTTGAATTTCAGGTCATGTTATGGATGAAAAGGTGCTCAGCGTGTTAGATCTTTTGCTGCTCTAATTGCCTACTTCACAGGTCGTATGCTATTGTGACAGTCATTATGTTGCCGAGAGCCGAGAGGCCTTATGTAGGTGTGTGTTTTCACATAACAAGCTATCCCGGTTATCCTATAAATTTGTATTATTTTCCTGCTGATTTTTCTAGCTTGATTTCCCGCAGCAACGCGCGGGGCATCATCTAGTTGCATAAATGTCTCAAACATTTTCTTTAATTTTACAATCATTTTCTAAAACCGCATGAAAAAAACTTAACATTCCACAAAAAAATTAACATGTGATACAACACAATATGATTTATATGCTATGAAAAGTATACTGTTAGATACAAACATATTCAAAAGAGGGTTCCGCCACATGTTTTTGTGTATATAGTTTATATATTTTGTTCATTAAATATTTTAAGTTTGACCTAAACTACCAAGACTGCCAATAAACCCGGATAAAGGAAATTAATAAAGAGATTAGGACATGCTAATTGAGAATGACACATCTTTTTTTACGTCACCTCGTGGTGCGATTTAGGAATGCTATTGATGATATCAACAGTTTTATTAAATTGGGAAGTTCAGGGAGAGGAAAGGAGTTCTAAGCATTGTTTATAAAGCGTCCCGCCTTAGATGCTTAGACGATAAGGCGCCCTGGAAACACCATACGAATACGTCCGCTTTAGGTGCTTAGGCATCGGCGCAGATTGTGCTAGTCTTAGGTCACCTTACTGCTTATATATGGTGGTTCTAAACGAAACGTGTAGTGTGAAATCATCCATCTTTTTTGCAAATATGCTACAAGCAAAGTGATAACCCCTCACTACTGGGGAATGCGGTAATTACAAAAAAAATCCGACGCACACGCAAGATCATGGTGATGCATAGCAACGAGAGGTAAGAGTGTTGTCTACGTACCCTCGTAGACCGTAAGCGGAAGCGTTATGACAACGTGGTTGATGTAATTGTATGTCTTCTCGATTGACCGATCCTAGTACCGAAAGTACGGCACCTCCGCGATCTGCACACGTTCGGCTCGGTGACGTCCCATGAAATCACGATCCAGCAAAGTGTCGGGGAAGAGCTTCGTCAGCACGACGGCGTGATGACGGCGATGATGATGCTACTGGAACAGGGCTTCGCCTAAGCACCGCTACGATATGACCGAGGTGGATTATGGTGGAGGGGGGCACCGCACACGGCTGGAAACAATCAACTTATGTGTCCTTGGGTGCCCCCTGCCCCCGTATATAAAGGAGCAAGGGGGGAGGCCGGCCGGCCCTAGTGGCGCGCCAAGGGAGGAGGAATCCTCCTCCTAGTAGGAGTAGGATTCCTCCTTTCATAGTCCTACTAGGAGGAGAAGGGGAAGGAAAGAAGGAAGGGAGAGGAAGAGAAGGAAAGGGGGGCGCGCCCCCTCCCTAGTCCAATTCGGACTCCCTATAGGGAGGGGGCGCGGCTACCCCTTGTGGGCTGCCTCCCCTCCTCCCTATGGCCCATGAAGGCCCAACTTTCCCGAGGGGGGGGGTTTCGGTAACCCTCCGACACTCCGGTTTTCTCCAAAATCACCCGGAACACTTCCGGTGTCCGAATATAACCGTCCAATATATCAATATTTATGTCTCGACCATTTCAAGACTCCTCGTCATGTCCGTGATCATATCCGGGAGTCTGAACTACCTTCGGTACATCAAAACACATAAACTCATAATACCGATCGTCACCGAACGTTAAGCATGAGGACCCTACGGGTCTGAGAACTATGTAGACATGACCGAGACACGTCTCCGGTCAATAACCAATAGCGGAACCTGGATGTTCATATTGGCTCCCACATATTCTACGAAGATCTTTATCGGTCAAACCGCATAACGATATACGTTGTTCCCTTTGTCATCGGTATGTTACTTGCCCGAGATTCGATCGTCGGTATCTCAATACCTAGTTCAATCTCGTTACCGGCAAGTCTCTTTACTCGTTTCGTAATGCATCATCCCGCAACTAACTCATTAGTCACATTGCTTGCAAGGCTTATAGTGATGTGCATTACCGAGAGGGCCTAGAGATACCTCTCCGATACTCGGAGTGACAAATCCTAATCTCGATCTATGCCAACTCAACAAACACCATCGGAGACACCTGTAGAGCATCTTTACAGTCACCTAGTTACGTGATGTTTGATAGCACATTAAGTGTTCCTCCGGTATTCGGGAGTTGCATGATCTCATAGTCATAGGAACATGTATAAGTTATGGAGAAAGAAATAGCAACAAACTAAACGACCATCGTGCTAAGCTAACGGATGGGTCAAGTCAATCACATCATTCTCTAATGATGTGATCCCGTTAATCAAGTGACAACTCATGTCTATGGTTAGGAAACATAACCATCATTGATTCAACGAGCTAGTCAAGTAGAGGCATACTAGTGACACTCTGTTTGTCTATGTATTCACACATGTACTAAGTTTCCAGTTAATACAATTCTAGCATGAATAATAAACATTTATCATGATATAAGGAAATATAAATAACAACTTTATTATTGCCTCTAGGGCATATTTCCTTCAGTCTCCCACTTGCACTAGAGTCAATAATCTAGATTACATTGTAATGATTCTAACACCCATGCAGTCTTAGTGTTGATCATGTTTTGCTCGTGAGAGAGGCTTAGTTAACGGGTCTGCGACATTCAGATCCGTATGTATCTTGCAAATCTCTATGTCTCCCTCCTTGACCTGATCGCGGATGGAATTGAAGCGTCTCTTGATGTGCTTGGTTCTCTTATGAAATCTGGATTCCTTTGCCAAGGTAATTGCACCAGTATTGTCACAAAAGATTTTCATTGGACCCGATGCACTAGGTATGATGCCTAGATCGGATATGAACTCCTTCATCCAGACTCCTTCATTTGCTGCTTTCGAAGCAGCTATGTACTCCGCTTCACACGTAGATCCCGCCACGATGCTCTGCTTGGAACTGCATCAACTGACAGCTCTACCATTTAATAAAAATATGTATCCGGTTTGTGACTTAGAGTCATCCGGATCAGTATCAAAGCTTGCATGGACGTAACCATTTATGACGAGCTCTTTGTCACCTCCATAAACGAGAAACATATCCTTAGTCCTTTTCAGGTATTTTAGGATGTTCTTGACCATTGTCCAGTGATCCACTCCTGGATTACTTTGGTACCTCCCTGCTAAACTAATAGCAAGGCACACGTCAGGTCTGCTACACAGCATTACATACATGATAGAACCTATGGCTGAAGCATAGGGAATTACTTTCATTTTCTCTCTACCTTCTGCAGTGGTCGGGCATTGAGTCTGACTCAACTTCACACCATGTAACACAGGCAAAAACTCTTTCTTTGCCTGATCCATTTTGAACTTCTTCAAAACTTTATCAAGGTATGTGCTTTGTGAAAGTCCAATTAAGCGTCTTGATCTATCTCTATAGATCTTGATGCCTAATATATAAGCAGCTTCACCGAGGTCTTTCATTGAAAAATTCTTATTCAAGTATCCTTATATGCTATTCAGAAATTCAGTATAATTTCCGATCAATAATATGTCATCTACATATAATATCCGAAATGCTACAGAGCTCCCACTCACTTTCTTGTAAATACAGGCTTCTCCAAAAGTCTGTATAAAACCATATGCTTTGATCACACTATCAAAGCGTATATTCCAACTCCGAGAGGCTTGCACCAGTCCATAAATGGATCACTGGAGCTTGCATACTTTGTTAGCACCTTTTGGATCGACAAAACCTTCTGGTTGCATCATATACAACTCTTCTTTAAGATATCCATTAAGGAATGCAGTTTTGACATCCATTTGCCAAATTTCATAATCATAAAATGCGGCAATTGCTAACATGACTGCGGTTGAGAAGGTCTCATCGTAGTCAACTCCTTGAACTTGTCAAAAACCTTTTGCAACAAGTCGAGCTTTGTAGACAGTAACATTACCGTCAGCGTCAGTCTTCTTCTTGAAGATCCATTTATTCTCTATGGCATGTCGATCATCGGGCAAGTCAACCAAAGTCCACACTTTGTTCTCATACATGGATCCCATCTCAAATTTCATGGTCTCAAGCCATTTTGCGGATCTGGGCTCATCATCGCTTCCTCATAGTTCGTAGGTTTATCATGGTCAAGTAACATGACCTCCAGAACAGGATTACCGTACCACTCTGGTGCGGATCTTACTCTGGTTGATCTACGAGGTTCGGTAGTAACTTGATCAGAAGTTTCATGATCATCATCATTAGCTTCCTCACTTACTGGTGTAGGAATCACTGGAACTGATTTCAGTGATGAACTACTTTCCAATAAGGGAGCAGGTACAATTACCTCATCAAGTTCTACTTTCCTTCCACTCACTTCTTTCGAGAGAAACTCCTTCTCTAGAAAGGATCCATTCTTAGCAACGAATATCTTGCCTTCGGATCTGTGATAGAAGGTGTACCCAACAGTCTCCTTTGGGTATCCTATGAAGACACATTTCTTCGATTTGGGTTCGAGATTATCAGGTTGAATCTTTTGCTTTAAGAAACGACAACTTGGGTTTCTTGCCAAACCACAGTTCATAAGGCGTCATTTCAACGGATTTAGATGGTGCCCTATTTAACGTGAATGCAGCCGTCTCTAAAGCATAACCCCAAAATGATAGCGGTAAATCAGTAAGAGACATCATAGATCGTACCATATCTAGTAAACTACAATTACGACGTTCGGACACACCATTACGCTGTGGTGTTCCGGGTGGTGTGAGTTGCGAAACTATTTCGCATTGTTTCAAATGAAGACCAAAGTCATAACTCAAATATTCTCCTCCACGATCAGATCGTAGAAACTTTATTTTCTTGTTACGATGATTTTCCACTTCACTCTGAAATTCTTTGAACTTTTCAAATGTTTCAGACTTATGTTTCATTAAGTAGATATACCCATATCTGTTCAAATCATCTGTGAAGGTGAGAAAATAACGATATCTGTCGCGAGCCTCAATGTTCATTGGACCACATACACCAGTATGTATGATTTCCATTAACTTTGTTGCTCGCTCCATTGTTTCGGAGAACGGAGTTTTAGTCATCTTTCAATGAGGCATGGTTTGCAAGTACCAAGTGATTCCAGAAGTCCATCAGAATGGAATTTCTTCATGCGCTTTACACCAATATTACCCAAACGGCAGTGCCACAAATAAGTTGCACTATCATTATCAACTCTGTATCTTTTGGCTTCAATACTATGAACATGTGTATCACTACTATCAAGATTTAGTAAAAATAGACCACTCATCAAGGGTGCATGACCATAAAAGATATTACTCATATAAATAGAACAATCATTATTCTTTGATTTAAATGAATAACCGTCTCGCATCAAACAAGATCCAGATATAATGTTCATGCTCAACGCTGGCACCAAATAACAATTATTTAGGTCTAAAACTAATCCCGAAGGTAGATGTAGAGGTAGTGTGCCGACGATGATCACATCGACTTTGGAACCATTTCCCACGCGCATCGTCACCTCATCCTTAGCCAATCTTTGCTTAATCTGTAGCTCCTGTTTCTAGTTGCAAATGTTAGCAACTGAACTAGTATCAAATACCCGGGCACTACTGTGAGCATTAGTAAGGTACACATCAATAACATGTATATCAAATATACCTTTCACTTTGCCATCCTTTTTCTCCGCCAAATACTTGGGGCAGTTTCGCTTCCAGTGACCAGCCCCTTTGCAGTACAAGCACTCAGTCTCAGGCTTAGGTCCAGACTTGGGTTTCTTCACTTGAGCAGCAACTGGCTTGCTATTCTTCTTGAAGTTTCCCTTGTTATCCTTACCTTTTTTCTTGAAACTGGTGGTCTTGTTGACCATCAACACTTGATGCTCCTTCTTGATTTCTACCTCCGCAGCCTTTAGCATTGCGAAGAGCTCAGGAATCGTCTTATCCATCCCTTGCATATTATAGTTCATCACGAAGCTCTTGTAGCTTGGTGGCAGTGATTGAAGAACTCTGTCAATGAAACTATCATCGGGAAGATTAACTCCCAGTTGAGTCAAGTGGTTGTGGTACCCAGACATTCTGAGTATATGTTCACTGACAGAACTATTCTCCTCCATCTTGCAGTTGTAGAACTTATTGGAGACTTCATATCTCTCAATCCGGGCATTTTCTTGAAATATTAACTTCAACTCCTGGAACATCTCATATGCTCCATGATGTTCAAAACATCGTTGAAGTCCCGGTTCTAAACCGTAAAGCATGACACACTGAACTATCGAGTAGTCATCAGTTTTGCTCTGCCAGGTGTTCACAACATCTGGCGTTTCTCCTGCAGCGGGTTTGTCACCTAGCGGTGCTTCCAGGACGTAATTCTTCTGTGCAGCAATGAGGATAATCCTCAAGTTACGGACCCAGTCCGTGTAGTTGCTACCATCATCTTTCAACTTAGCTTTCTCTAGGAACGCATTAAAATTCAACGGAACAACTGTGCGGGCCCTCTATCTACAACAACATAGACATTCAAAATACTATCAGGTACTAAGTTCATGATAAATTAAAGTTCAATTAATCAAATTACTTAAGAACTCCCACTTAGGTAGGCATCTCTCTAATCATCTAAGTGATCACGTGATCCATATCAACTAAACCATGTCTGATCATCACGTGAGATGGAGTAGTTTTCAATGGTGAACATCACTATGTTGATCATATCTACTATATGATTCACGTTCGACCTTTCGGTCTCAGTGTTCCGAGGCCATATATGCATATGCTAGGCTCGTCAAGTTTAACCCGAGTATTCTGAGTGTGCAAAACGGGCTTGCACCCGTTGTATGTGAACGTAGAGCTTATCACACCCGGTCATCACGTGGTGTCTCAGCACAATGAACTGTAGCAACGGTGCATACTCAGGGAGAACACTTATACCTTGAAATTTAGTGAGAGATCATCTTATAATGCTACCGCCAAACTAAGCAAAATAAGATGCATAAAGGATAAATATCACATGCAATCAATATAAGTGATATGATATGGCCATCATCATCTTGTGCCTTTGATCTCCATCTCCAAAGCACCGTCATGATCACCATCATCACCGGCTTGACACCTTGATCTCCATCGAAGCATCGTTGTCATCTCGCCAACTATTGCTTCTACGACTATTGCTACCGCCTAGTGATAAAGTAAAGCAATTATATGGTGATTGCATTTCATACAATAAAGTGACAACCATATGGCTCCTGCCAGTTGCCAATAACTGTGTTACAAAACATGATCATCTCATACAATAAAATTTAGCATCATGTCTTGACCATATCACATCACAACATGCCCTGCAAAAACAAGTTAGACGTCCTCTACTTTGTTGTTCAAGTTTTACGTGGCTGCTATGGGCTGAGCAGGAACTGTTCTTACCTACGCATCACAAACCACAACGCGATATAGTGATTGCTTTTTGATCTTCAGAAAGAACATTGTTCATTGAATCCGATTCAACTAAAGTTGGAGAAACTAACACCCACTAGCCACCTGTGTGCGAAGCACGTCGGTAGAACCAGTCTCGCATAAGCGTACGCGTAATGTCGGTCTGGGACGCTTCATCCAACAATACCGCTGAATCAAGAATCAACTAGTGACGACAAGCAATATGTATATACCCACGCCCACAACTCATTTGTGTTCTACTCATGCATATAACATCTACGCATAAACCTGGCTCGGATGCCACTGTTGGGGAACGCAGTAATTTCAAAAAAAATCCTACGCACACTCAAGATCATGGTGATGCATAGCAACGAGAGGGAAGAGTGTTGTCTACGTACCCTCATAGACCGTAAGCGGAAGCATTATGACAACGCGGTTGATGTAGTCATATGTCTTCTCGATCGACCGATCCTAGTACCGAAACTACGGCACCTCCACGATCTGCACATGTTCGGCTCGATGACGTCCCACGAACTCACGATCCAGCGGAGTGTCGGGGAAGAGCTTCGTCAGCACGACGGCGTGATGACGGTGATGATGATGCTACTGTAATAGGGCTTCGCCTAAGCATCGCTACGATATGACCGAGGTGGATTGTGGTGGAGGGGGGCACCGCACACGGCTGGAAACAATCAACTTGTGTGTCCTAGGATGCCCCTTGCCCCCGTATATAAAGTAGGAAGAGGGGAGGCCGGACGGCCCTGGTGGCACGCCAAGGGAGGAGGAATCCTCCTCCTAGTAGGAGTAGGATTCCTCCTTTCCTAGTCCTACTAGGAGGAGAAGGGGAAGGAAGGAAGGGAGAGGAAGAGGAGAAGGAAAGGGGGGCGCGTCCCCCTCCCTAGTCCAATTCGGACTCCCTGTAGGGAGGGGGCGCGGCTGCCCCTTGTGGGCTACCCCCCCTCTTCCCTATGGCCCATGAAGGCCCAACTTTCCGCGGGGGGGGGGGGGGGGGGGGGGGGGGGGTTCCGGTAACCCTCCGGCACTCTGGTTTTCTCCGAAATCATCCGGAACACTTCCGGTGTCCGAATATAGTTGTCCAATATATCAATCTTTATGTCTCGACCATTTCGAGACTCCTCATCATGTCCGTGATCATATCCGGGACTCCAAACTACCTTTGGTACATCAAAACACATAAACTCATAATACCGATCGTCACCGAACGTTAAGCGTGCAGACCCTACGGGTTCGAGAACTATGTAGACATGACCAAGACACGTCTCCAGTCAATAACCAATAGCGGAACCTGGATGTTCATATTGGCTCCCACATATTCTACGAAGATCTGTATCGGTCAAACCGCATAACGATATACGTTGTTCCCTTTGTCATCGGTATGTTACTTGCCCGAGATTCGATCGTCGGTATCTCAATACCTAGTTCAATCTCGTTACCGGCAAGTCTCTTTACTCGTTTCGTAATGCATCATCCCGCAACTAACTCATTAGTCACATTGCTTGCAAGGCTTTTAGTGATGTGCATTACCAAGAGGGCCCAGAGATACCTCTCTGATACTCGGAGTGACAAATCCTAATCTCGATCTATGCCAACTCAACAAACACCATCGGAGACACCTATAGAGCATCTTTATAGTTACCCAGTTACGTTGTGACGTTTGATAGCACACTAAGTGTTCCTCCGGTATTCAGGAGTTGCATGATCTCATAGTCATAGGAACATGTATAAGTTATGGAGAAAGCAATAGCAACAAACTAAATGATCATCGTGCTAAGCTAACGGATGGGTCAAGTCAATCACATCATTCTCTAATAATGTGATCCCGTTAATCAAGTGACAACTCATGTCTATGGTTAGGAAACATAACCATCATTGATTCAACGAGCTAGTCAAGTAGAGGCAAACTAGTGACACTCTGTTTGTCTATGTATTCACACATGTACTAAATTTCCGGTTAATACAATTCTAGCATGAATAATAAACATTTATCATGATATAAGGAAATATAAATAACAACTTTATTGCCTCTAGGGCATATTTCCTTCACTCACATCCAACAGAGTACAAAAAGACATTCTTATCTAGAAAGTAAATCTAGATCTAGCTTTTTGGAGCTCTTGCGAGCGAGGGTTTCATCACAAACCTTCCACCACAGATCTACAACTAAGTGGTTTTTCTTTCTTGGCCTCCTTTGAATTAGTGTCATCCTGTCTCATCAGGTCCCACCTCAATCACCCTAACCATTGCCACCACTTGCTGGTGGTAGTGGGAAGAAGAGAAAAAACCTAAGGAGGAAGTATGAGGGCATGGATGTCACACATAAACTGGTGGATGTTGAGGAGGAAAGGATCTGAAATAGAACACCTTGTTCCACCCCCTGCTGAGCGGTCCAATGAAAGAAGGATCACCAAGCAACATTGTTGGTTGTTTGAGGTGTTTGGTGGTATTGAGTTTCCTTTCACTAGGTTAATGCAATTTTTTTCTAGGTTCTCTTATGCATCTTCAATTGATTTGAATGTGGAGGTTGGTGTGATTTATAACATTCTTAAAATATTTACAGTTACATTTCTTCAACTTCCATGTTACCCCTTGTGCATCTCTGTAACAAACTCAAAATTTGGAATATATCCAGGTGGGATGCCTCCCATCCCCACCAACATGCAATTTTTATCTTGTGTGTTATTGATTAGGTTGTTGCCATCTTTTCAAGACACCTACTTCAACATATATGGGTGGAACAACCTAGCTAATCTAATGACTGCAATCAAAGGCACTCATGGGATATCAAGGGCGAAACAGTCAAAATAAATGAGGGTTTGGCATGTTTACAATTTCAGCGACCACTTCCATTCATGAACAACTAGCAAACTGACCGTCACAAACGTGAATGCAATGTTTGTAGTGCATGGGTATCATCGTTATATCACACGTACAAAAACTACAAATGTTAAGTAAGAAATTTTATTTGCATATGTCTAATGTGCCTAGTCCATATTATCTATCTATATTGAAACTATAAGGTATATAATCTTAATTTAATCCGGGGATCAATAGTGTATTCATGTTGTTTTATAGACTACAATACTATGAAGGAACCAATATATTTTGTATTATTTCCATACACCAGTCTGATTTAATCTAATTAGTTGATTGCACATAACTGAAATCATATTATTTTTTTGAAAAGGAGATGGACCTATGGCCTCGACCCCAACCGATACACACATCCATCTATGACACCTAGTTTAGTTAGAAGTACATACCAAATAAAATAATAGTCACTCCCACAAGTTGGTTGCATTCACAAATTTATATTGCGAAATTGTATCACGTGTGTTTTCCTTTATCTACACTAAGTTGTGGTTAAATTTAATTAGGCTTTGATTATCCTTAGCAGATGGCTACAATAAACTTCTTGCTTCACAACAACTTTTGTAAGTGGTCAACATATTCGTAATTAGGGATGGTTATGTAAAATATCTATAACATCTTGCACAAAGAAAGCATTTATAGTATTAAGCCAAAAAAGTGCAAGCATGTCATCGAATAGCACATCAAGCCTTCGAAAATTATACTCACCTCGGTGTCTCCACAATGTGCCGTAAAAATATTTGATTTTCTTAACACCGTTAGTTTCATAAGAAATAGCTTGTCTATAGCCCTTTTGTAGTTTCTTTGATAGGTTCAGTACCAGTCCATCCAGCAGACATTTGTTTCGAGCAAAGTCCAATTAATTAAATTTTGAGTATATATTCATTTCCTTTATTTTAGTATCAAGAGTTGACAAATTTAACCTTTCTTTTCCATATAATTATTTAGGGTAGAAAACTATACCTTTTGAATTAATAGTTTGGAGTACTCATATGGACCTTCCCAACATAAATATCAAGTAATACATAAAAATAACCTATCATAGCTGAACATAAGGCTAGAACTTACTGTGACACTAATACAACTCTCCCCTACAACGTTTGACCGAACAGACCGGTCCAACGGATGTTGTGTGTGAACGGTTTTCAGAAATTTCCATATAAGTATGGTGGTTATTAGTTTCGGTAAACTATCATCGAGTTTTTTCCTTTGTTTTTTCAACTAGTTTATCAGCTTTGATTTTCAATTTTTTTCTTTTAAATTTTTGTTCCTTTTTCTAAACTTTTCTTCTTATGTTTCCTTTATGCAATACACGGTGACATTTTTACAAATACACGTCAAATTTTTATTGATACATGTAAACTATTTTTCAGATCCGCAACAAATTACTTTCAAGTTCATGTTGAAAACTTCTCCGAACACACGTTGGAAATTTATCAAATACTTGTTAAACATTTTATAAATACACGATGAACATTATTTCTTTGATAGTTTCGTTACCAGTCCATCCAACAAACATTTGTTTCGAGCAAAGACCAACCAATTAAATCTTGAGTATATATTCATTTACCTCATTTTAGTATCATGAATTGATAAATTTAACCTTTCTTTTCCATATAATTATTCAGAATGTAAGTCTATAGCTTTTGAATTGATAGTTTGGAGTACTCATATGGACCTTCCCAATTTAATTAAATATCAAGTAAGACATCATAATAACCTACCATAGGGGAAGAAAATTCTAGAATTTACTGTGTGACCAATACAACTCTCCCCTACAACGTTTGCCCGAACTGGCCGGATCTACCGATGTTGTGTGTGAATTGTTTTCAGAAGTTTCCATATATGTATGGTGGGTATTAGTTTCGGGAATGTTTCATCGAGTTTTTTCCTTTGTTTTTTCAACTAGTTTATCGGTTTTCATTTTTAGATTTCCCTTTCAATTTTTTGTTTTGTTTTTTCTAGCCTTTGCTTCTTATTTTTGGTTTCAGCAATACACGGTGACATATTTACAAGTACACATCAACTTTTTCTGATCACGGTAAAATATTTTTAAGATCCACAACAATTTCTTTCAAGTTCCCGTTGAACACTTTTATGAACACATGTTGGACATTTGTCAAATGCACATTAAACATTTTATAAATACACAATGAACATTATTAAACACACGTTGAACATTTTTCAAAAATGTCATGAACATATATTTGAACATTTGAAACATTGTCAAATGGCATAAACATTTTTTAGTGGTACAAAACATCTTTTTAAAAATGCACAAACAATTCTTTACATTTGATGAACATTTTCTAAAAATGTTATGCGCAAATTTTTAAATGTGTGAACATTTACAAATGTCATGCATATTTTAAACATGTGAAACGTTATTGAAGTGTCATGAACATTTTTCTTGGTTGGTATGTAACGATTGTGCAAATATATTTTTTACATTTCATGAACATTTTCTTCAAAATGTCATAAGCATATTTTTAAATGCTAGATTTTTTTATTGTTTTGAACATTCGTTTGAATGATTTGAACATTTTTTACAAACTACGTGAAAAAATATTTACATTTTCTTGATTTTTTTTCTCTAAAAATGACATGAATATATTTTAAAATGTATGGAAATGTTTAAATGTCACGATGTCTTTAAAAAAATTACACCCATTTTCAAAAACCGCATGAAAAAACTTAACATTCTGCAAAAAAATTTGGACCTATGGTACAACAAAATATGATTTATATGCTATAAAATTATAATGAAGGAGGATTGCCACCATATGTTTTTGTGATATATAGTTTATATTGTAGTAGTTAAATTTATAATTTTGACCAAGAATATGAGGAGGCCCAATAAATCCAGACAGAGGAAGTAACTAAAGAGATTAGGACATGTTGATTGAGAATGACACGTCTATTTTTCCCGTTAAATGATGGCGCACTTCAAGAATGCTATTGATGACATCGATAATTTTATTGAATTGGGAAGTTCATGAAAAGGAAAGGAGTTCCAAACATTGTTTATGAAGCATGCTCCCTTAGACACTTAGGCGATAAGGCGCCCTGTCAACACCTTACAAATATGCCATTTTCAGCGCTTAGGCATCAGTGCGAATGGTGTTTACCTTAGCTTGCCTTATTGCTTATAAACGGTGGTTCGAAAAGCAATGTGTAGCTTGCTCCATCTTTTTTGCAAACACGCTGCAAGCAAAGTGATAGCCCCAGACCCCCACAAGTGATATCTTGTTTGGAAAGTACACTTAGATCTACCTTTTTGGAGCTCTAGCGAGCGAGGGTTTCATCGCAAACCACCCACCATATATCTACAACCATGCGGGTTTCCTTTCTCGTCCTCCTTCCTATTAATGTCATCATGTCTCATCAGATCCCACCTCAATCACACAAACATCGCCATCACTTGCTGGTGGCATTGGAAAGAATAAAAAAACCCGAGGAGGAAGCAGGAGGGCATGGATGTCACATATAAACCGGGGGTTGTTGAGGAGGAAAATGGTCCGAAACAGAACACCTTGTTCCTTCCCTATCTGAGTGGCCCATGAAACAAAGGATCATCAAGCAACATTGTTGGTTGTTTGAGTGTTTGGTGGTATCGAGTTCTTTCACTAAGTTGATGTAATTTTTTTCTAGTTTCTCTTATGCATCTTGAATTGATTTAAATGTGGAGGTTAGTCTTATTTGAGTGCATGCTAAAAATATTTGAATGTGTATCCTTGTAACAAACTCAAAATTTAAAATATATCCAGGTGAGGGTGCCTGCACTTCCCGCTGATATGCATTTTTTTATTTTGTGTGTTATTGATTAGGTTGTTGTCATATTTTCATGACACCTATTAAAACATAGATGGTGGAACGACCTAGCTAATCTGATCAGCGCAAATCAAAGGCATCCGCGGGATATCCAAGGAGAAACTGTCAAAGTAGGGTTTGGCATGTTTACAATTTCAGCGAGCACTTCCATTTGGGAACAACTAGCAAATTGGCCGTCGCAAATGTGAATGCACCATCTTTAGTGCGCAAACATCAAATTTATATCACCTGTAAAGTACTACAAATGGTAAATATAATATAAATATTTATTTGTATATGTGCAATGTGCCTAGCCCATATTATGTATATTGATATTATAAGGTATATAATCTTAATTTAATCGGGGGATCAGTAGTGTATTCATGTTATTTTAAAGACTACAATATTGTGAAACGACCTAGATATTTTGTAGTATTTCCATACAACAGTCAAATTTAATCTCATTAATTGGTTACACATAATTGAACTCCAACACATACTTCTGTTAAGGACCCCTGGCCTTGGCCCCAACCACATCCATCAATGACACCTAGTTTAGTTAGAAGTAGACAAAAAAATAAAATAACAATTACTTCCACAAGTTGGTCACATTCATGAATTCCCATGAGTCATTCATATTGTGAAATTTTATCACATGTGTTTTTCTCCACCAAGTTGTGGTTAAATTTAGCTATTCTTTGAATACCCTTACAAGAAAGCTACAATAAAACTTCTTGCTTCACACTAAAATTTATAAGACGTCAACGTATTTAGAATTTGGGATGGTTATGTAATTTTTTGTAAGATCTCGCACGAAGAAAATATTTATAGTAATAAGCCAGAAAAGGTGCAAACATGTCATCGAAGAGCACATCACATCTTCAAAAACTATACTCACCTCAGTGTCTCCACAACATGCAAAAATATTTGATTTTCTTTGAACACCGTTAATTTCACAAGAAAATAGCTTGTCTATAGCCCTTTTGTATTTTCTTTGATAGTTTCGGTACAGTCCATCCAACAAACATTTGTTTCTAGCAAAGACCATCTAATTAAATTTTGAGTACATATTCATTTCCTTCATTTTAGTATCAAGAATTGACATATATTAAACCTTTATTTTTCATATAACTTTTCAGAATGGAAGTCTATAGCTTTTGAAGTGGTAGTTTGGAGCACTCATCTAGACCTTCCCAACATAAATGTCAAGTTAGACATCATAATAACCTACCATAGAGGAACATAAGTCTAGAAATTATTGTGATACCAATACATCTCTCCCCTATAACGTTTGCCCGGAAGGCCGGCCCAACAGATGTGGTGTGTGAACGGTATTCAAGAGTTTCCATATATGTATGGTGGGTGCTAGTTTTGTGAATGTTTCATCTAGTTTTTTCTTTGTTTTTTCAAACTTGTTTATCGGTTTTCATTTTCCTTTTTTCCTTTTAAATCTTTGTTAGTTTTCTCTAACCTTTTCTTCTTATTTTTATTTTCTGCAATATACAAATACATTTTTATCAATACATGTCAATTTTTTGAATGCATGTAAAATATTTTTCGGATCCACATCAGTTTTTTTTTCAAGTTCATGTTGAACACTTTTCCGAACACATGTTGGACATTTGTCAAATATACGATAATCATTTTATAAAATATGACATGGATATGGCCATGAACTTGGTCATTTGGCTTGAAAGCCATGAACATTCATAGATGGTAGTCCATTTTGTGAACACCTTTTTTAAGAAATCATTGTATTCCTAGTTTATCATTTTTCCTGGAAACAAGTTCACATGAAAGGACTCCATGCAAAAGGATTCCATTTTTTATTTATTTTTCAATTTTTCAAAATGGAGTACGAATTATCAACATGGCTATTCAAAGCAACCGGTTGAATCTTTAAACTTTTTTGTGAATACTACATATAATCCTATCTCAGTACCTTAAAATATTTTTACCAGTTTCTGGAACCAAACTATAACACACTTGTAGTTCAATTTTGATTTTTTAAGAAATGCCCATAATTTCATTAATCAATGGAATATAGCAAAAAAGCTCAAAAATTCAAATCTTTCGAAAGTAGGCATCCGATATTGTCCAATTTGTGTGAAAATTGCGAAAGTTCAATGTTCAATCTTATTTGTGGTACTTGCTTCACAAAAAAAATATCTTTTGGCACTAGAAAATGATTTATTTATTTTTGTAACAAAAATACAGAAACTTTGTGTCTAAATTAAAGATATTTTGGGACTGTAAAAACGTAGACCATATAGGAGACTCTCATTTTGTGCACTAAAAACTGAAAACTTTGGCACTCCCATTTTTTGCATTGAGAAATGGGGGAAAATCTTTAATAAGTTAACAATAACATTTAAACAAATGAGAGTGCCAAAGTTTTTTTTACAAGCGTTAACAATATTTGGACATTCTTAAGGAACCATCTTGGTCTTGAATTTAAATCAATATTGTATTTGAATTTGGATTTATATTCATATAGATTGGAATATAAGTTCAAAACCACTCAAATAATTTATTGCACTTGGATGGGTGCACATGAGTCACGTTTAAAATTTCAGATGAGTTGGCATTAATTTGAATACTAAACATTTTCAAATCAATGGCAGCAACAGGAAATAAAACCAAAAAAATTAAAAGAGAGATATTGATTTAAATTCAAGACCTTACCTTGCAAATGGCCAGCCCACCAGAGCCCACTTGAGCCGAAGCGCCTTCAACCTTGTGCTAGTAGGAATGAGGCCGTGTCGGCGCGCGCGCCCGAGGTTGCCACCTCCTTCCTGTTTGCTTGCTCCTCCCCGTCCCCGTCTCCTTCATGTGCAGGCTCCCCCTCTGTATTGCTCCTCTCTCCCTGGCCTCACTCCCCTCCTCTAGCTCGCGTTCTTGTAGACTTCGCCGCTGGGGCCCGATCGCCGCCACCACCGATTCGACACCGCCAGGTCATCCCCGAGCTTGTCATCTGCACCATCAGCACTACTATGAGCATCTCTCTCTCTTTCCCCTATCCTATCTAGCTCGAGCATGTCCTCTAGCCAAATTCCCCCGCCGTGATTGATTGCTGCCGCCGCCACGCTTGCCGTCACCATCGCAAGCAACCCAGCCTGAGAAAACCGAGCGCAGTCATGCTAGAGAAAACCGAGCCGCCGCCTCATAGTAGATGCCTGAGAAAACCGAGCATGTCCTCTTCGAACCCAGCCCTTTCTAGCGCACTGCCTCATCGTTTCCGTCGATTCCGGTTACCCCTCGGCCTCCCTTTTGATCCCGTAGACGCGCGCCAGTGTGAGCTGCAGTTTGGTGCCCTCAGCACAACGATCTGCCGCTCGCAGCGCCATTCCAGTGAGCATCCGCCGCACACGGGTGACAGCCATCATAAGGGACAAATTAACCCGCTAACCAACCCCCTCGGTCACTGACACCAGGCCCCACCAGCTAATTTATGTCAGGTTAATTTTTAGTTACGTTTAACCCTGAGTCACGGACTTATGGGCCCCTCCTCTGTTAATGATGTCGTTAGGGTCAATTAAACGCTAATAGCCTATTAGTTGATGACATGTGGGCTTTGTTGTAAGGTTTGACTTGGCACAATAAGCTATTGACTTGACCCACTAGTTAGGCTGGTGATAGTGAGGAGTAACTTATAATAGTATCATGCATATAACACTAGTCTAAGTTACTACCTTCATAATGCAAAGTATCATAAAAGTGGTGTCATAGATAGCTTTATTTATTAGCCTATAGACTCATTTTATCTCGGGAAGCGCTATGTTACAGTAACATATTATGTTACTTCAAACATCTTTTAATACTTGCCACATAAACAAAATTGCCTTGAGGTGTGTTAAGTTACTATCTAAGTTACCCCCACTATAACCAGCCTTAGAGACTCTGGATGATGCGACCAGGCCTCACTTGTTAGCATTTTTATTGGTCCCACTCATCAGGAACACATCCTAATAATGGTCAATGGGCTTTGACCTAATGAAAATGCCCTGTTTGGACATTTGTTAGGCTTGGCGAAAAGAGGAGGGAAAAAGTAAGAAACGTTAAGACAGTGGGGCAAAACTAAATAGTACTAAGGAATCATATGCATGCAAATAGAAATCCTAATAAAGAAAGTAGATATGGCATAGTTTTCTACCCATATGATGGCCTGAACCTTGGTAAGAGCAACTCCAATGGGGCGATACATTTCGTTCGCGGGCGTCTGTTTGAGTCGGCACGGACAGAAAAATCAGCCCAACGCGTCGACCCAAACAGACGTGCGTCCGCTTTTCGTCCGCCTGCCGACTCATTCGCGGTCCATTTTTGAGCTGGATTTGCGTCGGCACAGACACAAGACGGACGCGCGCGCTCGCCTTCTCATTTCCCTGAGCCTGCTGGTCGGTGGCAGCCTCCACCATTTCCTTCCACCCCTCCCCCTCCCAAAAAAAAACCCTCTCGCCCGCATGCGCTCCCGTCCCCGTCATGGACGACGACCTCGACGCCGCCGCTGACGTCGCCTCCCTCGCCTCGTCCGGCATGGCGACCGCGCCCTCTGGCAAAGGCAAGCCTCGCGGCCCCCGCAAGTCCGCCGCCGCGGCCAAGCCGAAGAAGACGCTGACGCCCGAACAGCGAGCAAGGGAGTCGGCCAAGAGGAAGGGCCGGAGGCACGTGGCGGCCGTCGTCGCTGTCGCCGCACAGCAGCAGGTCACGAACGCCCGCGTCGCCGCGGCAACGAGGAAGGCGTTATATACACTACTAGGGAAAAGCCTATACACAGAATTTTACCAGTAGCACTGTACAAAATCAAGCGCTGCTGCTACTTAGTAGCAGCGCGCGTAAATAAACCGCGCTACTGCTATGACTTTAGCAGTAGCGCGTACTAGCGAAAAGCGCTGCTGATATGTTTGAACTGGGCGCACATGGCTAGCCCAACCTAGCAGTAGCGCGTATAATGGCCCAGCGCTACTGCTAATCGCTATAGCTGCAGCGTGTATTCCAGAACGCGCTGTAGCTAACGTAGCAGCAGCGCCCTTTCTGGAACGCGCTACTGGTACTTCTGACTTAACCACGCGGTTCGTCCTTCCCCACGGCCACTTCATCCCCCAATCAACTCCACTCTCGTCGCCGCCGTCGCCCCTCGGCCGCCGCGCGCTCTCCCCACACCGCCCCCGACCCCAGATTCAACGCCGGCCCCGCCCCCGACCTCAACGCCGCCCGGGACGCCGCCCCGGGCGCCGCCCCCGCCCCCCGACCTCAACGCCGCCCCGGAGCCCCGACCACGACCTCGACGCCGCCTGCCCCTCCCTCGTCGCAGGCACCCGAGGTGAGCACGCCTGCTCCTCCCTCTCCCCTACCTCTGCCTAGGGTTTCTACCTCCATCAAATTAGTTAGGGTGGAAACGAATCGGATGCGGATGCGGCTCAAATGAGTTAGGGTTCATGTAAGGGTGGAAACGAATCAAATTTCTAAGATGAATCATAAAACGAGTAAAATTTGACCACTTATTTCACTTTATAGTTGGAACTAGTTAGTAAGAACTAGGTACTAATTAGGTACTAGAATATTTTTATTTATAGTAAGTTTATTTTTAGTAAGAACTAGTTGAATTAATAGAACTAGTTAGTAAGAACTTGTTGCTATTTTTTTAGTTAAAGCAATTTTCCCGCATCGACGTGGACGATGCCTATCCCGCATCCTCGTCGTCGAGTCGGCGGAGGACGACACCTGCTTGACCAGATGGGCCATGTCCGGGACTGGGCTCCGCCGGGGTGGTACTGGGAGGCGCTACCTACCGGGGGGCGCAGGTTGGTGAGGAGCCAGCCTGTCGTTGACCCGAACCTTCTTTGGTGGTGGTCGCGTGGGCCAGTGATGGTCCAGAGGCTCGAGGACTCCGCGGAGGTGGTGCGTCACCGTGTCAGTGAGGAGGACGCGCACGTCCGTCGCTACTTGTTTGCGTTGGAGCACAGGTTCTCCAATACCTGGCAGGTTCTCCAGGGATCTCACTGGAGCTATGATCCCGTGATGGTTCCTTCTCTGTGGGTGTCCACCGCCCGCGCCGATACCCGTCGTGTGCTAGGGTTTTAGTTGTACTAGTGATGTTATATGTATGACACTATTCGGGATGTATTAGTGATAATATTCGACGATGTACGGACGCATGAGATGATTTACTTTTGCTTATTGAATGCATGCTAATTTGAGTCTTATAAGATATTTTGAAATGTATATCTTGTGTTGCTCAATATCCAAGTGGCCGGTCATGTTTGCAGGTTACACCTCCGAGTGGCCTATGTTTTGCCGAGTGTTGATTCATTTCCGTTCCGGCAAATTTCAGGCGCTCGATATATCCTATTTTAGCAAAGGTCATGCCGGATTTTTCCGTGAATTTTGGCATGACTTTTGCCAGAATATGTAGGAAATATCGAGTGCCCCGGATTTGTGTGTTGAGTATCCTGGTAGTTGTCTTCTATCGATTTTCAATTAATGTTTTAACTATGAACATAGAAAATGTCTGACGACAAAAAGGATTTCGGTATTTGCAAATACTGCGAAGACGAGCGCGGCCTGTGCGACGGAATCTTCCTAGATGATGATAGGCGCTTCAGCATCAAGCTAGACGAGAACTTCGAAGTGGATACAGTAAGTCACAACGACAAGTCTTTTTTCGTAATTAAGCATGACATCTGCTTCATTTGCTTCAACTTATATTTTTTACTATTCTACTAGCGTATCCCCTGCCATGCAAGAGTTTTTGAATTGGATAAGATAGGTTTCAGTCATACTATGGAGGTAAAGAAAGTTTATTTAAAGACCGAGCATGGTTATATTTTCCACGCAAAATTATACAATTCAGACGACTACACCTATTTTGGATGCAAAACATGGCGAGCACTATGCAAGACTTATGCATTTCAGCCTGATATGGTTATCACCTTTGATATTCGTCCGGAAGATGATATTGAAGGTAATACCGACATCTGGGTCGATGTGCAGACGCCTCCAGTTACACCAAAATGTAAGTTTCTCAACCATATTTATGTCTTTGATATTGTTTATTCAAAAATAGTTGACAACTAATTTGTATTGTCAGCTTATTTCGGTGCAAGCAAACATGTCCAGCGCTTGGTAGACAAGACCTACTACTGTCCCGAGGCTGAACTAAACTGCGAGGAGCTAAGTCATTATGTTTCATGGCTTAAGGATCTTGATACCGTCAAGACAAATTTTCTTCCTGGACTTAGAAATCTTAGTACTGAAAACGTGCGACCAATAGTGTTCGTCATGAACTACGGTCACATCTATTTAGGAAGGATGGTAAGATTTTTACTATTTGTCCTCAGTGCATCTTTTCCATACATTATTTGTGAAGCTAAACTTCATTGCTAAGTATGTGACCATACGATGTTCTTCAACAGGGACTCCCGGTGAATGTTGTGCCTTATGGGATCGAGACTAAAGGTACCATGAGTATTATTAGCTTACGGCCAAGATATCCTACATGTTACTTTAGTGCATTCAAGATCAGCGATGAATGCTTAATAGTGCAAGACTGGACCAGATATGTGATGGGGGAGCGCAGACAAGTACTAGGGGGCAGCAAACAGATGTGCTACCCAAAATTAGGAGACAGGTTCATCGGAATGCTCCAACTTGATCAAGGAGGAGAGCTACACATGTTTTATATTGTTTTATCTAAGAGAGAGCAGCAGGAGTGATTAGCTAGAAATGAGTTTGAGGATGATGATGTGCTACACTATTACTATGATGATAAAATAGCTAGTGTTGGTGGTGATGACTGATGATTATTATTAGCTAGTGTTAGTGGTGATTAAATAAATATTGTTGGTGCTAATGATTATGATGATGATTAAATAGCTTGTGCTGGCGGATTAGATTCAAGTGGAGGCAACATGTGGTGCACATCGAAAGTACTACTAGTCCAAACTAGATCAAGTTTGGATTAGTAGTATACTTTTGACATGCACCACATATTGCCTCCATTTGAACCTAATCCACCTTTATTTGACACACTGTTATGGACATAATGATGTAAAGCTCATACCTGGTATTGTATCAATATTTGTACGATGGCGCATAAATACACTAAAAATAAAAAATAAAAAAACAATACTAATAGCGATGGAAAGAAAACACGCTGCCAGTAGTTACATTAGCAGCAGCGTGGGAGTGAACAAGCGCTGCAGCTATTTGTCCTAGCAGTAGCGCGTGCGGCACGCGTTACTGCTAAGCAATAGCTGTAGCGCCTTATTAGTAGCGCGCCTACCTGTGCTACTAGTAAGCACAAAACCAGCGCTACTGCTAGGGTTTTCCCTAGTAGTGATATGTTAGGGTTAAACCCTAGCCAGCACGGCCCCGTCAACACCGCCGTGGCTGCGGCCAGCACCGGCTCATCCGTGTTTCCTCAGATGGTGCCGCCCGACTCGCCCCGCACATCGGCTTGCACCCTGATGGCTGGCTTCCACGTCTACTCACAGGCCTCCCACCTCTGCGAGGAGTGCTCGTCTGAGGTGAGCGTGGTGGCGTCTTCCACGCCTGCGCTCGCGCCCATCGACCTCAACGCCACACCGGTGGCCGGTGGCTCGTCATCCGGAGGCGCGAGGAAACGCGTGCGGCACATGCCAGCCGACGTGCTGCCGGGCGCATGCAACCTGTTCGACGGAATGCCGGCCTCCGACGACGACGACTACATGCAGAACATCATCTTCGAGGGTGGTGCGCCGGCCGCTGGCGGTGCCGCCTGGGCTGGCTACGATCCCAATGAGACACAAAGCCAGGACGGCTGAGGGGCGTTCATGCCGTCCACCTTTGATCAAAATCAGGCGGCCTTCATGCATGATCAGGTCGGCCTGGACCTAGACGGCTTCCCACTTGACCACGAGTTTTCGGAGGACTACGGGCAAGAGGAAGAGGACGAGTGCGACATCGAAGGGGAGCCTTTCTTCGAGGACGAGCTCGCCAACCAAACCGCCGGGGTGAAGCCGAAGCAGAAGAGCAAGCGGACCAAGGCATACACGGCTGCCAAGGACAAGCTTATTTGTGAGTTTTGGAGAGACATTGGGCAAGACCCCAAGACAGGCACCGAACAAAAGCATTCAACTGTTTGGATTCGTGTCCACTGTGAGTTTCATGAGCGCAAGAAGTTTCCTCCGTACCAAATAGTAAGCACGCACGGGTGGGTGTCCATTTCGAAGCGATGGAGGGTGATCCAACAAGAATGCAACAAGTTTTGTGCCATTCTTGAGAGCATCAAGACTCGCCCCATGAGAGGCATTGGCATGCAAGACATGATATGCTAGCAAGCCGCCCTCTTTTGTGTCATTTCGTTTACGCTTGTGTGATCATTTGCATACCATTTGCCAATATGCTTGAATGAAATACATTTGTAGGCATTTCAAGCATTGGAGGCATTCAAGTGCTTCAACCTCTCGCATTGCTTTAGGGTCATCAAAGACGAGGAGGAGTTCAAGGCGCAATATGCCACCCTCAAGTCACATGGGGGAAGCAAGCCATGGAGGAGGTTGGGGACGGCGAGAAGGCACGGCCGTGGGGGAAGACCAGCTCCAAGAAGGAGGACAAGCGGGATGCGGTGTCGAACACCTTGATCGCAAACGTGGAGGGCATGATGAGGAATAAGGACTCAAGGGAGGAGGAGCGACGGCATTACAAAGAAGAGCAAATGAACGCCTTCATGAAGATCCAAAGGAGGAGGCTTAAGATGGAGGCGGAGAAGCAAGCCAAGATGGTAGAAATCGAGGCCGCCAACGCCAAGACCAAGACCAAAGAAGTGACCCTCGCGAGCATGATGATCGGGGTGAAGATCATGAAGGTGGATCTCAACACCGTGTCGCCAAGAAAGAGGCTGTGGTTCGAGAAGATGCAAGCCGACATGTTCAAGTTTGACGTCGAGTGATCTATAGCGGCAAGCGTCATCCTTTTTTTTTGTATGCCGGCATGACCACGGGGCCGCTATGGCGTGGTCGAACTCAAGTCCCACCCCTATTTATGTGCTGGCATGTGTGCCGGCCGCTGACGAGTGCGCCAGCATGAACTGTGTGCTGTTATTTTGAAGCCGACATTGTATGCTGACGCTGACATGGTGCCGGCATGAGACATGCCCGCTAGCATGATCCATGACCGCGGATCTTTTTTAAAAATTACGTGAGGACATAAAATGGGTTGGCGCGTTGGACGCACTGCCGACTCAAATCTAAAACAGGATGGACGCCCGACGGGCGGCCGACCCAAACAAATAAAAAAAACGAACAAGTGCCGTCCGTTTGAGTCACCCCGTTAGAGTTGCTCTAAAACCATTGTGTATATTCGAGTTTCTTGGGCAGCATCCTCTTTCTACTTCAACCTAAGTTTGATAAGATCGGTGAATCATTACACTATAATGGAAGGAAAGGAACGAGTACATCCTCATACTTCAACATAAGAGTTTGGTAAGATCGGTGAATCATCATTACACTAATGGTAGGAAAGGAACGAGCACATCTTCTCGTACTTCAACCTTAGTTTGGTAAGATCGGTGAATCATCATCGTTACACTAATGGAAAGAAAGGAATGAGCACATCTTCTCGAACAAGCAATGCGCTACCAAATGATGATGGCTCAGCTGCAAGACGACGCGGCGACCATGATGAGCTCGAGTGCAGCGATTTCTGTGGCAAGCTGTGACTTAAAAGCTCGTGTGGTGTGAGTAAGACCGTTGGTATACTTGAAGGCACCACTCTTTCTTCCCTCTCTTTTCTTTTGTTCCTCATTATTATTTCCTTTCTCCACCGCTGGGCCACTTGTGCGTTTCCCTTCTTATACTCCACTAACGAAAATCAGCAAACTTGCTCCTTTTTCCTCATTTTTTTAAGTGCAATGTTCGACTTCGTTTCACTACAATTTTTTTAAGTAGGAACTTGTTGCATTTTATTAAATCGCCGAAATTCTGAGTTTACCGTTGACTTAACATTGTCAGGTGGTATCCAAAACCATGTTTTACACAACTTATTCATGCAATCTTCCTTAATGTGTACAGTGCCATTAGCAAAACGACACATCCAACCGACTTGGCCTCTCCAACTACCAATATCAGGCCATCTCTAAGGCGGATCTCCAAATCACCCGCATAAGTCCGGGCCATGCGGTTCGGATATGGTTTGTCATCCAATGCGGATCTGTATCGGTACGCCGAGCGGTCGGCATACTTTATTTGGCAAACCCGAGACAAACGTGGGAAGCTTTGCAGGAGTCCGGACAACAGCCATGTAGAAATCGACACCCCCGGCCATCCAAAACCCTTCCCAGACCCCGCGCCTCCATCCTCCCTATTTTCTCTCCTTTCTTCTTTCTCTTCCACCTTTGCCATCGCTCCACCACGCCAGCCGCCACGCCACACCTCTTCCGGAACCTACGTCTCCATCACCTCGAGCGTTCCATCCGGGTTCCAGCCCGCTTCTCCTCCATCGTTGTTCAACTCCTCTCCTCCGACCGCCCTGCAGGTACCATTCGCTATTGCTATAGTCAACATGCCTGGCAACTGTTTGATGAATTGCCAGAGGTAAAAATTTGTTCCTTCTTTCAAGCAATGGGTTCCGATTTGGAGTACATATACAAGCACTATGTTGAGTTGTCCCATGGCTTGTTCGATGAGGAGGACTGCCCAGATGAGACCACGATGATGCAAGCGGTCCTTGAAGACGCGGAGCGTGTGGAGGAGCATGTTCTCAATTTCATGGGATCAATCAAGGGTCATCGAGTGCTCAACCGCAATAGGGCGTGCGACCATTTGACACTGATGAACGACTACTTTGCCCCGGATGCACTCTTCGCTAACCATTTTCGTCGGCGTTTTCAGATGCGCAAGACTGTCTTTGATCGTTTGTATCATGGCGTCCGGTCCTATAATGACTACTTCATCTTAAACAAGGACACCATGAGAACGATTGGGTTCTCTAGTTACTAGAAGTGCACATCCGTACTCCGAATGCTTGCATATGGCACGACCGCTGATTCGTGAGACGAGTACCTACGGATGTCTAAGAGCACATGCGAAGATGCTATGGTCAGGTTTGCAACTGTCGTGGTCGAGCTGTTTGGACCTCAGTACCTAAGAAAACCAACTGTGGTAGACAACGAGAGCCTCTGGCAATCTCGGAAGCAAGAAGGTGGCCATGTTTGCTCGGATCTCTTGACTGCATGCATTGAAAATGGAAAAAACTGCCCGAAGGCTTTACAAGGGCAATATCATGGTCATGTTAAGAAGCACACCATCATTCTTGAGACAGTTGCATCACATGATCTTTGGATTTGGCACACTTTCTTTGGCATGCCCGAGTCTCACAATGAAATCAATGTGCCGAAGTGATCACCATTGTTTGCGAGGCTGATTAAAATAAAATCTCATCCTTGCCGCTATACTGTCAATGAACATGAGTACAGCGTGGGCTACTATGTTGTTTACAGTATCTATCCTCTGTGGGCTTCCTTTGTCGACACCATCTCTAACCTAGTTGACCAGAAAAAGTCTCACTTTGCCCAAAGACAAGAAGCAGCTAGAAATGATGTCGAGAGGGCATTTGGAGTTATGACCTTGTGGGAGGTGATGACATGTGTTGTGATCCTGCACAACATGATCGTCGAGGATGAGGGTGAGGATGCTCCCGCGTCTCTAGAATTTGAGAACATGGTTGATCCTATCGAACTTTCAGACCAGAATCCGACCACACTTGAAGAGTTTATTCAAATGCATCAATAAATTCGGCATCGAGCAACTCGCAAGCAGCTGAAGGAAGATCTGATTGAGCATCTATGGGGCAGTTAAGAGGACAATAGTGTTGGAATGTAATATTTGAACGTCTGTACTATATGTATGTGGCCATTTAAACGTGTGTACTATATATATGCGGCTATTTGAACATGCAGACTTTCAAAAAAAATAGAGGCCGGATGTATGCGGGCAGTGTTGGATGGTCGCCTCCTGCATTCGTGTCCGCGGACTGGTCTCGCTCTGTTCACGGGCAGATGCCAGAGGAAATTTGCGGGTCGTTGTTGAAGATGCCCTTATTGATCTAAGTGATGGAGACGAAAGAAACTATTTAAACATTTTTGAATGAGAAAAATGATCTCATCTACCTGTATTATTGAACTAAGTGGTTGAGAAGAAAGAAAGATTTGAACATTTTTGAATGAGAAAAATGATCTCACCTGGACGGGGACCATTATTTCTGATGAACAAATATCATTATTATCTCTGAAGTAAAAATAGCAACTGTATTGTAGCAGTTGAAATTAGGTTGCGTTTTTAGCGAGTAAATTGCAGGAAACCATCACTTTAAAAACTAGATTTGCAGAAAACACTATATTATATTTTTTTTATAGAAAACATCATGTCTTGTGTAATTTTTTTACAAATACCACTGATCGGCGGATTTGGATCGTTTAAGTATATTTATGACAGATGGGCTCCGTCTGTCAGAAGCTGACTTGGAAAAAACCGCCACGTACTGGTCAAGATGCCCAAGATGCCCTTCCACGATCTGGATCGAACTGCCGCAGTGCCGCTACCCCTGTCCCCGATCTGGATCGAGCGCCGCTGCCCCCCGCCGCTACCCCTGTCGTCGATGTGGATCGAGCTTCCACAACCATGTTCTCTTCTCCGCCCCACGACGACGACCAACGGCGGGGCCCAAACGACGACTACATCCCCTCCATGTGCTCCTTCCCCTGCTCCTCCCGCATTGCCATGAACGGGGCGGCGCCTACAGGCTGCTGCTGCTCCCTCGTCGGGGTCAATAAGGAAGAAAGAGTCAGTCAGGAGAGAAGGTTCGACACATAGAGAGGATCCCTCGGGGCAACTCCACCGCCGGTGAGCCGTCGGGGTCGTTGGGGAAAATGCGGCCAAGAAAGAGGATTCGACACGAGTAATTGATGAGGCAGGCGATTCGGGACGGAGGCAACAACTGCTGCGTTGGCGGCGCCGGTGCCATGGCTCGCGCCCACGCTACCGGCGGCAGCCTGTATGCCGAAGAGAACCAGCCGGGCGAGCCCCACGCCGCCGAGCAGGTGGTGCCCTGCCATGAGGGGAAGCAGCTGGTTCGCGCCGATGCGGAGCTCAGCGGGCAGAAAAGAAGTGGTTTTCTGCAATTTACTCCGTCCTCTGAAAACGCGAGTTGAGCCACTTTTTTTTTCAGCACATGACCCACCACTTCTATCCGTCCTCTGAAACGCATCTTCTCCTTCCTTCCTTCCCTATAAATACACGAGTGCCACTTCCTCAGGAAAACCACAGTGATACTTCCGTTTGGCAACCTAACACACAACAGATACTCTTTTAGCCAGGAGACACAAATCTCACGCCCTCTCGAGGCACTGCAAGCCCGGCGACGATGATCGGCGAGATGGACGCGGACATGGTCGTAGGATACTTCGGCGGCAAGAGCATGCTCATCACCGGTTCAACTGGGTTCTTAGGAAAAGGTATGTGCTCATGCATGGCTAATCGTTCAGGATGTGCGCTGCGTTTTAGCTGATCAGCTCAGAGAGCTATACTCTGGTTGTTTTGATGCGAGGGCAGTTCTCGTGGAGAAGATTCTGAGGGTGCAGCCTGATGTCAAGAAGCTCTTCCTCTTGGTTCGTGCTCCCGACATCGAATCCGCAAAGCTTCGGATTCAGACTGAGGTGAAGTCTCTCGTCGTAGCCTCTGTTTTTTCGGCCACATGTCTCGTAACTCCATCGCGTCTGGACTTTCATCGCCATTTTGTTCTTGACAATGCAATCCTTGCTTAGTTTCTGAACTTTTCTCTACCATTCAAGAAGAGAGGGAACTTCTGTCCAGCATTCAAGAATAAATAATAGAGGGAACAATTCATTCTCTTCAAGAATAACTAATTGTGTGCACGTGCGCAAATATAGGTGGTGTCAAAACTCATACTGCACGCAACTCATGCACACCTTATGCACATTCTCGAAGCTTTGCTCACAAAAGATTCATGGGAGTTCCCTGCCCATTTGGTTTAAAGTAGATAGGCACTTGATTAAAGAAAAGAGTCTTGACTTCTTTTTCGAAAAGGAGAGAAAGCCCCCGGCCTCAGCAACATTTTTTTTTGGCTAAAAGATGTTTGTTGTATTGATCAATAATTCAATATCACAGACTGTTTCTATAAAATGTATTTTCTACAAATCAATACCACAGTTATTTGTTTGCTAGATATATCAAGCAATTCCTTTACTTCAATCAGCCATACACCAAAATTCAGGTCAGCATAAATGCATCTTGCTGTCCACCGATAGAAGTAGGGTCATGAATGAATCATGTGAAGACAATTAAATTTACTCCACCCATTCACTCACGAGATGGATGTTTCTTATTGAGCAATTCTGCGGTGGAAGCTGCAGAAATCCTTTCAGTGGAGTAAAGACAGTAAGAGTAGGATGCAGTGGAAAATTACCGCAAATATCCGCGGGGAAATGAATGGAAACAGAGCACGAAAAAGGGAGAAGGATGTGAGATACATTAACACGGTAGTAGTTGAGGCTTCTCCGGCGCACTTGACAAATAAACTGAAAAAATTGCAGGTTTTCTGAATCTAGTAACAAGTCTGCAACTGGGTTAGCAGCATTCACTTCTGAGAAAATATGCTTCCTCCCGAGAGTAATTCTAAAACTGCATAGTACTGTAACAGTAATTTATGAACGCTGTTTCGGTAATTTTCAGGTCACAGGGAGGGAGATCTTTCTAGTTCTGAAAGAAAAACATGGTATGGGGTTCGACGATTTTATCGAAGAAAAGATCTGCCCTTTGGCAGGAGACATCATGTATGAGAACTTTGGACTAGACACTGCCAACCTGAGAGAATTGTCCAAGGACATAGACATCATCGTCAACATAGCTGCCACTACAAACTTCTCTGAAAGGTTTGAGCCGGACTTTTCTTGTAAGATACTGTATTAGTTTTTCTTTCAGCGTGAAACGGTAGGAATTTCTTTCCCCCACATGTATTTGTAAGAGATTATTAGTGACAAAACATACACGCTGCTTGAGATAATTGATCAAGATTTGATGCCTTTTCAGATACGACGTGGCTTTCGATGCTAATGTCTTGGGAGCGAAGCACGTCTGCGCGTTCGCAAGGAAGTGTACGAAACTCAAGATGCTGCTTCATGTTTCAACTGGTGGGAATCAAGCTCTGTACTGTAGTATAAGACTATGATCTATGCACTGTGGTGCCATGCATCATGAATTCTACTAGCTCATAAATAAATTACATGATTTGAACAGCCTATGTAGCTGGTGAACTAGAGGGGCTAATACTAGAGAAGCCGTTCTTGATGGGTGAGACACTAAAGGAGGGCACACATTTGGACATCGAATCCGAGCTAAATCTGATCAGAGAGACCAGGAGAGAGCTGAAGGCTAACTGTTCTTTGGAGAAGGCTGAGAGGAGAACCATGAAGGAGCTTGGCCTCAAGAGGTCAGACATAAACAACAACATACACATACTTGTGTGCGTCTTTCTGCTACAACTGGTACTTAACATTGTAAAGCTGACACTTTCATATATGTATGAATGAAGGGCTCGGCAGTTTGGGTGGCCAAACACATATGTCTTCACCAAGGCAATGGGGGAGATGCTGCTGGGGCATCTGCGAGGGGAGCTTCCCGTGGTCATCCTCCGGCCGAGCATCATAACCAGCATCCTCAAGGAGCCATTGCCTGGATGGATGGAGGGAATCAGGTGACAGAAACTCTGTTTCTTGATTCTTTTCTCAGGACAGTATGTAAACTGCAACAATAAGCATTAGTTGAATGAACATCTTCATGTTCCGCTTCCGCAGGACGATCGACGCGGTGGTCATCGGCTACGCCAAGCAGACCTTGCCATTCTTCCTGGTCGACCTCAGTTTGATAATGGACGTGGTAATTAAGTTTGCTTATTACAAAGTTACGCAGATCAATGCACGTACGTACCCAGTACGTTACCCAACTGTTCTTGACAACAGATTCCGGGGGACATGGTGGTGAACGCCATGATGGTGGCCATGGCGGCGCACTCCGAGGAGCGGGCGCAGACCATCTACCACGTGACGTCGTCGCTGCGCAACCCGGCGCCCTACGCGATCCTGGCGGACACGGGGCACCGCTACTTCTACGACAACCCGCCGCGCACGGGGAGGAAGGGCGAGCCCGCCCGGCTGAACAAGATGCGCTTCTTTAGCACGGTGGCGCGGCTGAGCCTGTACATGGCCGTCAGGTACAGGCTCCCGCTCGAGGTAAATTCAAAATTAGCTCGCCATTTCAACATGCGAGTGAGATGAGGATGAGATCACTCAATCAATCTGCTGGGTTGGTTGGATGGAGAGCAGATGCTTCGTCTGGTGAACATTGCGCTCTGCGGCGTCTTCTCGCGGCGCTACGACGACCTCAGCAGGAAGTACAGGTTCATCGTGCAGCTCATTGAGCTCTACGCGCCCTACAGCTTGTTCAAAGGATGGTACGTAGCGTACCTACGCGTCAAAATGTAGTAACATTTTTACAGTAAGATAAGGCTCTTTGACTTGGTTTGTTCTCGACCGTGTGAAGCTTTGATGACATGAACACGGAGAGACTAAGGATGGCGATGAAGAAGGAGCAAGATGAGAACGGTGCAGAAGAATATTACTTCGATTTCGATCCCAAGTCCATCAACTGGGACAGCTATTTCTATGGTGTTCACATCCCCGGTGTGCTCAAGTACATGCGTGATTGAGTTTTTTTTTTCTTTTTTTTTTTGCGTGATTGAGTTATATTTAACTACGCAAATTTCCAGCCAAGTTGGTAGAATCATTGAAATTTGAGAATAATTGTCTCTCTTTTTTTTGAATGATTTAAACATTGATGACCATGCCTACCGAGCGGTAACAATTGTCTCCCTTTGTTATGCAGCTCTTATTTATTTCTTTGCGGGGTTTATTATGCAGCTCTAATGAATATCTATTTTACTCCACTAGTTATGCAACTCCCACCGCCACGAATATATTAGAAAATGTCTTTTTTTCAAAGAAAAGGAAGTTGATACCCATGACCACTGCATCGTGTGGTGCACATATATACATCTTTATTAGCGCCATACAACCAACATCTGAAGAAGTACAAAATGCAGAAAATAAAACCAATCACAACCAACCGATAATAGGATTACACTCATATACATAATCTCTTATTGGACTGCCATCCATTGTATCCCGTGCGACCGTTGGTTGGAAACCAGAGGCTATAGATGTATGATTCTCCACACATTATAAAGAGCATCCTATACGGATTCATCCTGTAGATCAAAAGATAACCTTCTTCTATTACAAACACTAGTAATTATGATAATTTCAAATTGCTCACAACAAGACACACGCTTCCACATGGACCCCCACCAACCAGTCCCGAACGTACTTTTGTATGATGGTAGGTGGAGACAGATGAATAGCTACGTGAATCGTATGCCAAGTGAGAGCAACAAACATGCATGAAATAAAAAGATGTTGAATTGATTCCCCCTGTTCACAAAACGAAATTTTCCGCATCCCTCCATAAACGCTTAGTCAAAATAGCACCATGATTGAGATATCACATTAAAACATTGATCAATAAGGGTACTTTTAATCTTCGAAAGAGACTTCATACTGAAAGCTACCTAAGAGTCCATAAGATGGGTGTGCATTTTTTTTTCGAAAAGGAGGAATACCCCCGGCCTCTGCATCTGGACGATGCATACGGCCACATAAGATGGGTGTGCATGGACTTGACGGAGAAACACTAGGAGAGTGCAACTTTCAGCGGAATATGCCTTAGAGGTAGTAGTACATGTTCTTATTTATTTCCATGCTTCTAATTAATGTTTATATTTATATGCTAGAATTGCTATGGTTTTTGAATGTAAGATTCAGAGAAAAACTCATATGCATGTGCGAAAACTTAGATTCTGCCTTGGGTGGTTGGATCCGATGACGGCGATGATTGACTGCTCCCTTCTTGAAGGCGCAATTATTGAAAAACCTCATCATTCGTGTGATGTCATGAGATGGTTGGTGCGATTATGGTCATTGCCGTAGTTTGCCAATGGTGGATCTGGCCCCTTTGTTTTTTTTCTTGTCTACGCATAGCTTTGGTCTTATATGACTTTCCTACTTGCCGGCAGGTTTTTGTGTGTGCATCTTGGTGTTGGCTGCGTGCATCTTAGTTATGCAGAGGTCGGGTGTATGCTTATTGTGTTTGTATACTCTTGATGCTCCATTTTGAGTTGATAAAATCTACCCTTTATCGAAAAAGTAGGTTGCTAGTCTCTTGACACAACTTTAACATCCATAGGCGTTATTATTAATGAGGCCGACAAATGTGTCTACTACCGCTATGGCGGGGGCGAGGGAGTAATCTCTGCTTGTATGTTGATGACATATTAATATTTGGGACCACACTCAAAGTTAATGACAGAGGTCAATCCTTTCTTATCTCAATGTTATGAGATGAATGACCTTGGAGAAACGATGTTATCATAAACACCAAGCTGTTGAGAAATGGAAATAATAATATTACTCTTGTGGAATCTCATTATGTGAAAAAGGTGTTGAACATATTTGGATATTCCAATTGCAAGCTTCTCTAGCTCCTTATGATTCTAGTGTATTGCTTCAAAAGAATCAAATGGCCACTAAAGATTGGTTGAGATACTCTCTGATAATTGTCTCGCTCGTGTACTTAGCTAGCGCAAGAGGCCTGAAATGTCATTTGCAGTGAGCAAACTAAGTTGTTTTGTTTCCAATCTGGGATATGATCATTGGCAATGCTTTTGAGAGAGTAATGCGATATCTGGAGGGAACCATGAGCTATGACATTTGCTATAACGGATCGAAGGGTATAGTGACTCAAATTCGATTTCCGATGCTGATGAGATAAAGGCCATAAGTGGATACATATTCTTACAGGGAGTATATGTTAATCAGAATCATGTTAATCAAGCCAAAACGCAAAGTTGAAGACAAGACGGAGATCTCAGAAAAGCAGTAGAACATTTTTTCTTCTTTTTTGAGCAAAACAGTAGAACAATATGCACATAATCATACATCACAACCCACCGTACGTACAAAGGCCCCACAAACCACCGTGCAAAAACCAACCCAACATAAGAGCGAGCAAGAAAGAGAAGAATGAATAGACCAGCCTCGGAGAAGAAGAACAATCCTCTCCAGGCCCACGGAGAAAAAACAGAAATGACACACACACACGTAAGTAAGGTCAAGGTCGCGTCCGGAGCCTCCGACGGCCTCGTCTCAGTCCCTGGTGTGAGGGATCAAGCACCCGAACATCTGCACGCACGCGGACACACGTCATGTCTCGGTTCAGGACGGACACACGGAGCGCGATCGCTGCGGTGTGGTATGGAGTAGTAGGTGCGTACCTTGGAGTAGAAGGGGGTGTGCCGGGGCCGCCTCGCGGCCGTGTAGCTCTCCGGCGACGGCATGCGGCGGCGAGGGAGGTTCGGCACCCCGCCGCGGCGGGCCGCCTCCCGGTCATGCTTCACCCGGTCGAACATCACCGTGTACCCCTGCGCCCCCGCGCTCTGCTCGTCCCACGCCCCGAACTTGGGCACCGCCGTCGGCCTCTGCCGCCCCTGCGCGCCACGCGTCGTCAGTCAGCGCGAGCCCATCGCACACGCGAGTTCACTCGAGGCGTGTAAATGCGGCAGGTAGGCAACTCACCGGCGCGTGGTTCGGCGAGGCGGACCGCGCCCGGGCCCCCGCCGGCTTGTACCTCGCCTCATGCGGCTTGTGGTGCGCGCCGTGCCCGACCGGCCGGTGGTGGTGGTGGCCGTGGTCACTGCCGTGCCCGGCCGGGCGGTGGTGGTGCTGGCCGTGGTCGCTGCCGTGCCCGGACGAAGGGCGGTGGTTGCCGTTGTCGCCGCCGTGTCCGGCCGGAGGCTGGTGGTGGGTGAACTGTGGCCGCGGGTGGTACTGCGGCGGCGGCGCGAACTTGCTCTTCTCGGCGCTGTTGCTACCGGCCCGGCGGTGCTGGTGCCCGTTCTGCTGCGGCGCCGCGCGGTCGCCGCTGGAGGTGGCCGGCCTAGAGCCCGGGGCGATCACCCTCGGGGCTTCCTCCTCCGGGTCGTTGGGGTTGAACGGCCGCTGGAGCGGCGGCGCAGTGGCGCCCTTGTTCTCGCGCACCTTATTGAAGTAGACCGTGTAGCCGACATTGTCGCTGTCCCAGGTGCCGAACTTGGGCACGCTGGGCCGATTCTGCACGTACACAAATGTATCCAATGTGTTACTTGTGTTAGTTTTGTATAAAAATATATAAATACAATCAATCCATGGTCTTTGTCTAGAATGTTTGTATAGTTCAGAATCAGAAGCCACAAAATCACACCACACCCATATTGGTTTTCTGTGGCATCGTTGAACCGCAGTTAAGAGAAGTTACTGAATTTTCCGATAACTCTTTAAAGTATTGAATAATCATAAAAAATCCGAATAATTTTTGCTTTCTCCTTAACTTCCCGAGGAAATTATTTGTGTTTCCCCTATTTTTTTTCTTCTTATTTTCATTTTTATTTCCTTTGATTTTTCATCCCTAATTGTCATAAAATGTTTTAAATAAAATGTATTTTTCTTATTTTTCTAAATGTTTGAAAAAGTATCTTGATCTCTACAATTTTTATTTGATATCAGCTGGGTTTCTCAAAAAGATCTTCAATCCCTGATTTCCCTTCCATTTTTATGGCTTTCCTCAATATAAGTGTCTAAAATAGTTGACATGCCGTCGTCAAAACTGGTTTTAGTTTTTTTTTGAGACAAAATATAGAGGGTTGTCAAAACTGCTTTTAGTGAGAATGAAGCGAAATATAGAGGGTTGTCAAACTTAAAGGGCCACAAGAATATCTGGACACATAGTTGAGGTACTAAACTTAGATTATAACAATGGGAAATATGCATCCTTGTGAACAGTAAAATCTGAAAAATAGTGAAAAAAATTGGCAACAAACATGTTGAATGTTCTATCTACGTGCAGATTTCGAGAAGAAAAATCATTTGTTGTCTTCTGAATGAAAAGCAAAATCAATGCTTCAAAAAGGCTATTTTCAAAACATCCGCGAGCATTGGTCTTGTTTTTTTTTCTTTTGAACAACCACGAATGGCATTCCTTCAAGAAATTTGTTTTCTTGGGTTTCAAGAAAATTTGCATGCAGATCGAACCCCAACCAATGTTTGATGCAAAAAGATAGAACTTTAAAAACTCTTTGTTTGGATTTTACTGTCCATGGCAGGTACATTTATGTTTGGGAGCAGGGTAGCACTTTTTTTTTACAATAATCGATCCATGAACATAATACCATAAACTAGATTTTTCTTTCTTATTATAATATACCTGGCATAAACATATCAAACAACATTAAAACAACATTGTAGGCTTTCTAGGCAGGTGACATAACATATCCATCAACATTAAAACAACATTGTATATCTAAGTGACTCAATCAAACATAAAAAAAGTAAATACCTACATGAATCTTCATGTCAAATCAATGACAGGGGACTTAGATATACAATACCTACAACACATCTAGGTGTGTCTCAGCAAAACCGTTTTCGATAACAGACTCTCTTTGTCTATTAGCCACTTAACCTAAAGAAAGTCAAACGGCTCCAACAGCAATGGGGGTTCATGTTTATTGGAACAAACGACCAGCTAATTAAGTTTAGCTGATCGACACCCTAATCCCAGTCAACTCGTAAATCTGCCAATAGCATCGCATTATTGGTTTGGCAATGGTCACGGCGGCTGTCATCGTGCGAAAGTGTCTCCGACTAACGCGTGAAAGCGACGTGCCTCCCGGTAGAAAACAAGGCCGTGCGAATGTTTCCTGAAAGCAGAGCCCTGCTACAGAGTACAGACTGCAGAGAGCAGACACATACCCTACCTTGGTTCATCCAGGCGAAATTTAATCTACAGTAGTAGGTATAATATGCACAATCGGATCACCGCGATTAGATTCCGACGCACGCAATTTTGGATTTCATTCCTTCTATGCTGTATTTTGCCACTTGGCAGTTGCAACTTTCCCCGTCCTAAAGCTTCCATTTCGACGAAACAGACTGCAGCATGCCGCGATCGATGATTTGGGTTGACGCTGAAGAGTTATAGACATGATCGTAAGGCAAGGCGATGGAACCACATGGCTAGGGCCAGGCCAGATATATGAACAGGCTCGCATTTGATGGGGATCGGATCAACCACAATTTACGCTAGGAGCGCAGGAATTGAGCAAAGCATGCACCATGCAGTGGCCGTGAAACATCCATGCATGCGGACGAACGGACATGGAAGCCAGGGGAGGGGAGGGGAGGGGAGGAGGAGCACTCACGGCCATCCGCCGAGGAGGAGTCGATCGACCGGCCGGAGCCCGGCGAGGCAGAGCGTGAGCTTGAGCTTGATCCCTCTCCGCCCCTGTCTCTCGGGTTCCGTCTCTCTCCTTCCCCCGCAGATAGGAGGGAGAGGGGGGCCAACGGCAGGGCGCGACCGAGGCTGGGGGGAGGTCGGAGAGGCGCTGGCTTAAATTTGACAGGCCTTCTAATATTGGCCGCGCCCCCCTTGGGCTGTGGGCGCGCAAGCTGCAAAATAGCCTCCCTTGGTCGAGCCACCCCGTTGATATATAGACGACGGCGATGGCGAGGCCAAGGCTGGCTGGCGCCTCATCGGTCCGATCGGTGCGCTTGTTTATACAGGCTAGGCTAGGATAGGATAGGAGGTTGGTTCCGTCGTCCCAAGTTGCCACCTATCGGATGAACTGACTTCCACGAATGATGTGGTCTGATGTGTCATGTATGTATGTGTGTATCCTTGTTTAGTGAATTTGCTGTTTCTTACGCGGTAAGGAGAAGAATGAGATGAACGCGGGTGAAGAAAGGATACGTCAGATGTAGAAGTGCAACATTTTGAAGCCTACTAGGCGTGCAAGTTCCGATCGACTTGCGGTGCATTCTTTTTCAGGATGGGAATGCAGCGGAAACAGCGCTGACAGTAAAATAATAAATAAATAAAGGCGACTGCTAGGCGCCGGTGCGCCGGCTGAAAATTCGGCCAATCTGCCCGCAGCCATCGGATGCAATCTCCAGCCATCGTTGGATCTGAGTCAACGCATCTTTCCTCCATGTATCCTTTTCATACAAGAAATCACAAAGGAAACATGGATGCCGTTCTCGCCCTTGGCCGCCGCGCGCTCGCCCTTGGCCGTTGCGCGCTCACCCTCGGCCGCCGCGTCCTCGCCGACCACCCCGAGCTTGCTGTCGCCATGGAGGAAGACCCCTTGCTGGTTGCAAACGCCTGGCCATTTTCGTCGCAGCAAATTTCGTTGTCAGTTATAGCAAACGCTGATGATGGTTGTAACAAAAAATAAAGCAGACCCTCAGTTGCAACTCGTCCCACCATGAACGTCGGCCGCACCATACCGCTCGCAGCATCAATGGTAGGCGACGGCATGCTTGCAGCCAAAAAGCTGATGGTAGCAATTTCTGGAGCGGGTTCCAGCAAAAGCCAAATCCGGTAGCAAATTTGGGCGCTCGTTCCAGCAAACTCCAAAAAGGTTGCAGCAAAAGAAAAAGCATCACCACTGTCGACCAACACCGCCGTGCATGCCTGTAGCAATTTTTTTTACCAATGGTAACAAAACAGACTACGGTTGTAGCAAAAAGCTTGCGCTTGAACGGAATGCTACAACCAGTTGAACAAAATGCTACAGCAAGTTATTTTAAAAGCTGGAACCAGTGATTTTAGGAAAAAAGATGCAAGAAACAGATTTTTGAAGAAAAAGCTTAAACGAGATGATTTAAAAAAGATGCAACCGATTTAGCAGAAGCTACTATCGGTGATCCAAAAAGCTACAGCCGGTTGGCATAAAAAATCGGTCAAAATTTCCATCGGACATGGCTGTTGCGTGAGGAAGGGGCAGAGGAGGGTCGCCGGAGTTGCAAAACGGGGGCCATGCCCAGCAGTGAGCTTGTGTTTTTTGTGGTGGCTGTGCAGGTGCTCGCAGGAGCGGGCTTGGAGCTGTTCCATGGCAGCGAACTTGCGATCGAGCAAGCAAGGCCATGGCTGCTGCGGGGAGGGAAAGACAGAGGAAAAGGCGAGATTGAGAGGATAAAGTCGCAGCTCAAGGAAGAGATAAGATTTCAGCGGTTCAGCGGTGCGTGGGGTCCACTTAATAAAAGCGTGCACATGCGGTGAGCCGCAGGATTCCGTTTTGATCGAGCGACCCGCGTGAGACTGGCCGAAAGCTTCCGCCGGTCTGCCGGCTCGAAATGTTTCCCATAAATAAACGAAAGTGCTCTCTGGGGAATGTCACACTTTTTTACGTTCCCAGCAAACTACCATTTTAACCGTTGGATGAAAAACACGGATCCTAAAGCAGCCCTAGTGGCCACGTCACAAAAACAAAAATGTTCGATGGGAATCTGTCTCTGGTCAACGCGTGCGGGTCTACTACCCGGACAACGGATAGACCCCCCTCCCTATCCCTATTTTTTCCTCGCGGCGCAGAGTGAGAGAGAGCAAAGAGGGAAAGAAGCAGGGGGTGGTACGGCGACCGTGACAGCGATGGCGACCATGTCCCCACCATCGACCGTGCTCCACCGAGCCATTGTCCTCTCCTTCCTTCTCCTATTCTCGGTCTTCCTCTCCTCTCTCTAACCCTGTTGTCGTCGTTCCCGTGTAGGAACCACCACCGCCGCTCCTTGCTTGTAGGAGCTTTGCGCTCACTCTTATGGCATGCTACTTGTGAGCTGCGTTGCGATTTCCCCGAAGAGAAGAGGATGATATAGTACAGTAGAGATAAGTATTTCCCTCAGTTAAGAACCAAGGTTATCAATCCAGTAGAACTGTAGCAGAATCAAGCAACAACTCGCTAGGAGCACCTGCACACAAACAACAAATTCTTGCAACACAACGCAAACAAGGGGTTGTCAATCCCTTGGCGGTTACGAACAAAATTAAATTGTATAGTTTTTGATTGATAGATCGAACAAAAATACAAAATAAAATAAATAAAAGGAAAACACAATAAGATATTTTTGGTTTTAATATATGATAAAAGATAGAGCCGGGGACCATAATTTTCAATAGAGGTTTCTCTTTTGAAAATAGTATACGGTGGGTAAATAAATTACTATTGGGCAATTGATAGAAAAAAGCAAATAATTATGACGATATACAAGACAATGATGTATATAGGCATCACGTCCGAGAAAAGTAGACCGAAATAATTCTTCATCTACTATTATTACTCCACACACCGACCGCTATCCAACATTCATCTAGTGTATTAAGTTCATGAAAAGACGGAATAACGCCTTAAGCAACATGACATGTAGACGAGATAAACTCACGCATAAAAAAATCCCATCTTTTCACCCTTAATAGCAATGATACATACGTGTCATGTCCCCTTCTGTCACTAGGTTTGAGCACCGTAAGATCGAACCCATTACAAAGCACCTCTTTCCATGGCAAGATAAATGAATCTAGTTGGCCAAACCAAATCAATAGATCAAAGAAGAAATACGAAGCTATAACAATCATGCATAAAAGAGTTCATCGAAAACTCAAATAATATTCATGCATAGATATGATCATAAACTCACAATTCATCGGATCCCAACAAACACACCGCAAAAAGTCATTACACCGAATAGATCTCAAAGAACATCGAGGAGAATATTGTATTGAAGATCAAATAGAGAGAAGAAGTCATCTAGCTAATAACTATGGACTCATAGGTCCGTGGTAAACTACTCACGCATCATCGAAAGGGCAGCAAGGATGATGTTGATCCCCTCCGTGATCGAATCCCCCTCCGATAGAGTGCCAAAAAAGGCCTCCAGATGGGATCTCGTGGTTCTGGAACTTGCGGTGACGAAAAAAGTATTCGTGGACTCCTCTTTTGATTTTGCGATTTTAGAGAATTTATAGAGGCGGAGTTAGTTCAAAAGGAGCCATGTGGGCCCCACAAGCCACCAGGGTGCGCCCTGGTGTCTCGTGGGCCCATGCTTCATCATCTGGTATTCTCCCAAAGCTTCTAGTGTCTCCTTTGTCCAGCAAAAAAAATCTACAAAAAGTTTCGTATCATTTGGACTTCGTTTGGTACTAATATTCTGCAAAGCAAAAAATAAGCAAAAAACAACAACTTGCACTAGGCACTAAGTTAATAGGTTAGTCCCAAAAATAATAGATAATTGCTTGAAAGTGTATATAAAACATCCAAGATTGATAATATAATAGCATGGAACAATAAAAAATTATAGATACGTTGAAGATGTATCAAGCATCCCCAAGCTTAATTCCTGCTCATCCTCGAGTAGGTAAATGATAAAAACAAAATTTTTGATGTGGAATGCTACCTAACATATTCATCATATATTCTTTTCTTTTGTAGCATGGATATTTGGACTTGAATGATTCAAAGCAATAGTCTATAATTTATCATGACGACATCAATTCTCAAACATACTAACAAGCGACCATGTCTTTCAAAATATCAAGGCTAAAAAAGTTATGCGTAGCCCATTATGCTCAATCATTGATTCATTCATGAAACACACTCAATATTAGCTACATCCAATGCAAATGTATGCCAATAGTGCTATCTTGTTGGTGCTTTATAAGAGAAGATGAAGACTCAAATTAAAAATAAAAATTGCATAAAAGTAAACAGATAGGCCCTTCACAGAGGGAAGCAGAGATTTGCAAAGGTGCGAGAGCTCAAGGCTTGAATTAGAGATAAAATTATTTTCATTTCCACCATTCTTTCACAATTCATGGCTAGCCGTATCCATGGGTGCCTTCCATACCAACACTTTCCAAGCAATTTATTATTACCATCATTTTTTTCATTTCGAGACTGGGCATCCCTATCACCTGCCACACTCTTGTGCAATGATAAGTGAATAAACACTCATTGTGAGAATAAAATACCTAGCATGGAAAGTATCGGCCACCCCCTGTCGCTTCATGAGTGATACAGGCACACAAAACGGAAATTCATTTTGAAAAATTAGAGTTGGCACATGCAAATTTACTTAGAAAGGCATGGAAATACCGCACATAGATAGGTATGGTGGACTCAGTTGGCACAACTTTGGGTTTAAGGAATTGGATTGACAAGCAACATTCCCGCTTAGTACAAATGAAGGCTAGCAAATAGATTGAGAAGCGACCAACCAAAAAATGAAAATGGTCATAAGCATGCATTGAAAATAACTAACACTGAATAATGGACCATAAGTAGGATGTAACTTTGTTGCATAACTATTGAAAATAACTAACACTGAATAATCACAAACCTTAACACCAATATTCTTACTAAAGCACAATTACTCACCAACATGACTCACATATTACTATCTCCATATCGTAAAACTATTGCAAGGAATCAAGTTTATTATATCCAATGATCTATATGAAAGTTTTTATTATATCCCCCTTGGATATCCATCACTATGGGACCAAATTCATATCTTGTCCAAATTACCATTGCTATTATCAACTCTCAAAATAATTTAAGTGAAGCATGAGAGTGTGTAACGACCCGACCCAAAATCGGCCAAGTCTCTGTGTAGCTATACCATCCCAAGATCATGCTGGCACACACAGTACATTCATGAAAAGATTCAAAGTTCAATCACACCTGAATTTATTACACAATTCTCATATCGAGTCTTTATTACATCATAATAAATTCGGCCGAAGGCCAACTCATGAGAAATAAACTAAATAAAGCTGCGGAAGCATAGACGAATAGCGAGTCCATCCGACTCCATAGGGTAATCGCCAAGCGTAGATCGTAGCCTCACTCCTGGTCGGCAAACTCCTCTGCAACATGAGATGTTGCAGCCGTGTAGGTCAGCATTTAGAATATGTCGGCAAGTCATAGAGAGAACAACAATAATAATGCTAACACTATATGCAATTTGGCTGTGGGGCTCTAAGTTTTATGTTTTTTGCGAAAAAGCCAGTTTTTCCCTACAACAAAGGACTTGCTTACAATTACTACAAAATGTTGGTAGTTATTGAGATGGTTCCGCCAACCAATGTCTCATTCCCAATTATTAATTAACCCCTCAATTAATTTATTTGTTCGGTGTTGAGATTTCCGAAATACTCCAGTTTCCAGAGGCTCATTTGTCCGTAACCGGGGACACGACTAATCGATTAGGTTATTACTTTGCAGAGTCTTGTGCACTTTACCCGCAAGAATCGTTCCCTCCTTTATGTCCTCGCACTGCATGGTGTTTGAAGACGGGATGAACGAAACAGGGTCTTCTGTAGAGTTTCTCTGAGCACTGCCGATACCCATCCATGTCCTACCGTTCTTCTACATCTGCTGGCACTGTCCGTCCAGAGTCACGCCTAACGTCAACCCAGCCAGAGCCCATAATGGCTTGCGGCTGCACAGGTAAGCTTCCGGTCAAGGGGTATCCATCCGTCTCTTTGTGGCTGGGTGAAGCTTTCCGCAAGATGTCATGGCGCTTCTCCATGCATCTCGGCCATCCGCTGGTTCCTCCAGGGTGCCCGTCAACCGTCCTCTACCCAGTAGTGAATTTGAAGTCCATCTTGAGCTTGAAGTCATGGGGTTGTCATCATCTTGACTCTCACATCTCCCTTATGAATCTCTCAACCAACCCCGTCTACGAGCATAGCAAGATAAACTACATCGTCCCGGGCAATAGTAGCAAGGAGGATTGGGTTCAGCCTACCTCATGATACTACTCAAGACATAACTTAAAATTCTCCTACTGCATGCATGGTGGGGAGGAGTATTTCTAATGCAACAAAATCATAGGTATTGTAAAACATGATCAAGTGACTTGTCTGGCTGACGGTCTTCAAACGCTAGTGACTCGAGATAGCAAGCTTCGCACTCCGGAAATTCTATCGAGTCAAACAAAAGCACAAATAAGTATTTCACTAAATAACATAACAACAAGCTAAAGGAAAACACACAAGCACTCAAACCAAAACCAAACAAAACTCGAGGAAAACAAACTCAAGGTTTTCATCACTTCAAGCAACAACAAAGAAATAGTTTTCTCCTACTAACACTCTTCTTAACAGAACCTAAACAAGGGTTTTGCTAACTAACATAAAGGAAAACAACATATAAACTAGATGCAAAAGGAATCACATCAATATCTATTATAGAACTCCTATTATACCTAAAACAAAACTAATAAAAATAAAACTTTTTATTTTGCTGCAAATAAATGTTCACCCTCTGTAACTACAGAAACTAATTTAAAATAAATTATAGCAGGGGTAAACTAAAATTCTATAATAACTAGAACAACAGGAAGCAGCAGCAAACTAAATAAAACTAGAAAAGCTTGATTTCGACTAAAACTAATTTTAATACAATCTACAAACACCCCAACAAGTTACTACTGCTAGGCTAGGTCAAAACTAAGCAGTGGCAAAAAGAATCACCTAAAAATAATAATCCTAGCTCAGTTTATAGCAGAAATACTAATATGACTAAAACTAATATAAAACTATTTTTATAAACTTAAACATGGCCGAATCTAATTTCTACAGAAACTACAAGAAATTTGTAAACTAACAAAAAAAGAATCAACTAAAAATAATAAATAACCTAAAAGATACATATTTTACAAGAACAGGACTATTTTGAAGAAAACAGAAACGAAAAAAGAAAAAACAAAAACAAACCAACGTGCTAACGGGCCGAAACAGTGAGCGCTCAAAACTATCTAACGCGCGATCGATTAATAGATTCACTGCGTCCATGGGATAACAGAAATAAACCGATCGGCCGGTCTAACTAAACCGCAACTAAATAAATCGATCTAAACCGAAACTAAAACCGATCTATATGAAATAAAACCATACCCCTTCGCGGATCTAATCTAAGCCGTAGGTTGCCGATCGAACGGTGGAGTGGGGTCCGGTGGCTTACCGCGGCGGTCGACGGCGAGGTGGGCTCGGGCGTTGGTGGCGGGGGTGCTCCGGTGGTCCGGGGCGACAGCGGCGAGGTCGGGGCGATGCGGCGGAGTGAGGCGGAGGTGGTGGTGGAGTTGTTGGAGCTCGGTGACGACGAAAACGGACAGGGCGATGACGACGGCTCCCTGGTGAGCTGCAGCTCCGGCGAGCGGCGGTCGAGCTCGGGGTCGTCGCTGCTGTGGGTAAGAGGGAGGCAGACCATGTCAAAATGATGCGCAACATTGGGGGAAGCTCAAAAGTGGAAGAGGGAGTCGTGCTGTTGCTCACCGGCGGCGGAGGCAGCGATGAACTGAGGCGGCTGTGGCAAGATCCAAAGGAGGAGTGCGTGAGTTGTGGTGGGTTTTGGGCTAGGGTTTTAGGGGGGTCGGGGGAGGAGAGCTAGGGCTATTTATAGGGCACCTTCATGGAGAAGGGGGCGACTCGGGATCGTGATCCCGGGGAATTCCGACGCGGCGGCGGCGTCGAACGCGCTCTGGCGCGGCATAGCATGGGCGAGGGGGAAAGAGATGAGGTGGGGCCGGCGCGTCGGTGAGAGAGGGAGAGGAGGGTTCGGTCGGGCGCTGAGGCAGGCCGGCTCGGGTGTCGGCTGGGCCGGTTGGCCTGGCTCGCGCCTGGGTCTATTCCCTTTTTTGAATAAGGCAGAGAGAAAAAACTAACTCAGAGAAAACTAATATATTTTTATATAGGACATACATATATCAAAATTCTCCTACAACGTGGACATTTTTCCAGAGGCAAAACAGAAACTAAAAAAACATTTTCTGCAAACTCCAAATAAAATTCAAATTTGAATTCAAACCTTTTGGCAATATTTTCTTCTGACATTTTTGGAGTGTCATGTTAGCTCCTCTCATACTTTTTCTCAAGTATTTGTCAGGGATAACTTTCAATTGCCAAGTTGAATCCAACTCAAACAACAACTCAAATGCCTCTGAAAAGATATCCAAATGCCACACAATTCAAATAAAATGCATAGATGGTTAACTGATATTTGTAAAACATTCCAAATTGAAAATTTGGATGTTACAGAGTGCAAATATTTCTTCAAAATTTAATTTTATCAACTCTCAAAATGATATAAGTGAAGCATGAGTGTGTATTTCTTTAAAATATAATTGTCGTTGTGCTCAAAAATATATAAGTGAAGCACTAGAGGAACTGCATAGCTCAAAAGTTTTAAGTGAAGCACATAGAGTATTCTAACAAATCAAGATAAATTATTTTGAGAGATATATAATAGTCCAATACCAACTTATAGTCCAAATTTCATGTTGAAATGTTGAAGCAAGTGGGAGTTGGACTTGCAACCTCGTACCTTCCCCTCGAAAGCTATGATCCTTCCTCGGTGATGCTTTAATTTCAAACAATGAACAACACAACTACTGTGAATCTGTTAGCAATTTCAAACACAACCTATTGAGATCATTTTATGGCATCGTGCCAAATCTCATAATTTGCATACTTGAGTTACACTTTTTGAAAGTTGAAATACATGCAACCTACAATTAATACTTTAAACTTTCACACATAAATGTTTGAATTTTATATCCAACTCTATGATAACATCAACCAAAGTGAAGGGGACCTTAAATATTATTTTTCTTCCAAAGTGTAGGTTTTTTTTTATATTTGTAGTTTAAATTTTAATTATTTGTGCTAAATACCTAGAAATTTATTAAATGTCATAAAAGCTGCAAAATTGATTTAGAAAAAGATATCCAAATTTGTACCTAAACAATTTAATGTTATATTCTCAATGTAGAAAATCTTGGAGCACTTTTGACCAAAAAAAATTAAACATATTTCACATGGTGCTTTAAATTAATTTTGCAAAAAACAAAATCCAAATTATTCCATAAAAATAAGTAGTTAGAAGGGCATAGTACTATATAAAGTGCAATATCAAGTTATAGGAAAAAAATTCAAGTTTAGATGCTGAAGCGATTGTTGTTGGGAATCGTTGCATGGAAAACAAAACATTTTCTACGCACACGCAATGATCTATCCATGGAGATGCATAGCAACAAGGGGGAGAGTGTGTCTATGTACCCTCGTAGACCGTAAGCGGAAGTGTTTCTCAACACGGTTGATGTAGTCAAACTTCTTCGCGCTTCAACCGGTCAAGTATCGTATGCACGACACCTCCGCGTTCTGCACACGTTCAGCTCGGTGACGTACCTCGCCTTCTTGATCCAGCAAGTTGTCGAGGTAGTAGATGAGTTCCGTCAGCATGACGGCGTGGTGATGGTGATGGTGAAGTGATCCTCGCAGGGCTTCGTATAAGCACTACGAAGATATGACCGTGGGAGTAAACGGTGGAGGGGGGCACTGCACACGGCTACCAATTGTCTGGGGTGTGCTAGGGACGCCCCCCACATATATATAGGTAGGAGGAAGAGGGGAGGCAGCCAAGGAGGCGCCCCAGTAGGCCGAATCCTACTTGGGGCCTTCCTATGGCCGCCCGCTTCCTTATCTGCCGGAAGGGGAAGGAAAGAGGAGGGAGGAGGGAAGGAAGGGGGAGGCCGAATCCCTCCCCTTTACTTCTCCCTTCCCCTTTTTCCTTGTCCTATGGTTTGGCCCATATGGGGGGCGCACCAGCCCCTGGTGGCTGGTGTGTTTCCCCTCTTGTCCCATTAGGCCCATATCTTTTGCCGGGGGTGCCCAGAACCCCTTCAGGTGACCAGATATGTACCTGGTACCCTCCGGAACACTTCCTGTGTCCGAATACTATCGTACTATATATCAATATTTACCTCTCGACCAATTCGAGACTCCTTGTCATGTCCGTGATCTCATCCAGGACTCCGAACAATCATCCGGTCACCAAATCACATAACTCATATAATACAATATCGCCATCGAACGTTAAGCGTGCGGACCCTATGGGTTCGAGAACTATGTAGACTTGACCGAGACACCCCTCTGGTCAATAACCAATAGAGGAACCTAGATGCCCATATTGGCTCCTACATATTGTACAAACATCTCTATCGGTCGAACCGCTATGATAACATATGTTATTCCCTTTGTCTGTCGGTATGTTACTTGCCCGAGATTCGATCGTCGGTATCTTCATACCTAGTTCAATCTCGTTACCGGCAAGTATCTTTACTCGTTCCATAATACATCACCTCGTGACTAACTCCTTAGTCATTTGCTTGCAAGCTTATGATGTGTATTACCGAGAGGGCCCAGAGATACCTCTCCGATACTCGGAGTGGCAAATCCTAATCTCGATCTATGCCAACTCAACAAACACCTTCGGAGATACCTGTAGAGCATCTTTATAATCACCCAGTTACGTTGTGACATTTGATAGCACACACGACATTCCTCTGGTATCCGGGAGTTGCATAATCTCATAGTAAGAGGAATATGTATTTGACATGAAGAAAGTAATAGCAATAAAACTGAACGATCATAATGCTAAGCTAACGAATGGGTCTTGTCCATCACATCATTCTCCTAATGATGTGATCCCATTATCAAATGACAACTCATGTCCATGGTTAGGAAACCTTAACCATCTTTGATCAACGAGGTAGTCAAGTAGAGGCTCACTAGGGACACAGTGTTTGTCTATGTATTCACACATGTATTTAGGTTTCCAATCAATACAATTCTTGCATGAATAATAAACATTTATCATGAATAAGGAAATATAAAATAATAACTTTATTATTGCCTCTAGGGAATATTTCCTTCAGTCTCCCACTTGCACTAGAGTCAATAATCTAGCTCACATCGCCATGTGATTAACACCGATAGTTCACATTGCCATGTGATTAACACACATAGTTCACATCACCATGTGACCAACACCCAAAGGGTTTACTAGAGTCAATAATCTAGTTCACATCGCCATGTGATTAACACCCAAAGAGTACTAAGGTGTGTTCACGTTTTGCTTGTGAGAGAGGTTTAGTCAACGGGTCTGCCGTATTCAAACCCGTATGTATTTATCAAATTTCTATGTCTACAGTGCTCTATGATGTCTACTACACAACCTTCTTCTTGTAGACGTTGTTGGGCCTCCAAGTGCAGAGGTTTGTAGGACAGTAGCAAATTTCCCTCAAGTGGATGACCTAAGGTTTATCAATCCGTAGGAGGCATAGGATGAAGATGGTCTCTCTCAAACAACCCTGCAACCAAATAACAAAGAGTCTCTTGTGTCCCCAACACACCCAATACAATGGTAAATTGTATAGGTGCACTAGTACGGCGAAGAGATGGTGATACAAGTGGTATATGGATGGTAGATAAAGGTATTTGTACTCTGAAAATATAAAAACAGTAAGGTAACAAATTATAAAAGTGAGCACAAACGGTATTGCAATGCGTTGAAACAAGGCCTAGGGTATATACTTTCACTAGTGCAAGTCCTCTCAACAATAATAACATAATTGGATCATATAACTATCCCACAACATGCAACAAAGAGTCACTCCAAAGTCACTAATAGTGGAGAACAAACGAAGAGATTATGGTAGGGTACGAAACCACCTCAAAGTTATTATTTCCAATCAATCCGTTGGGATATTCCTATAGGTGTCACAAACAGCCCTAGAGTTCGTACTAGAATAACACCTTAAGACACAAATCAACCAAAACCCTAATGTCACCTAGATACTCCAATGTCACCTCAAGTATCTGTGGGTATGATTATACGATATGCATCACACAATCTCAGATTCATCTATTCAACCAACACATAGAACCTCAAAGAGTGCCCCAAAGTTCCTACCGGAGAATCACGACGAAAACGTGTGCCAAACCCTATGCATAGGTTCATGGGCGAAACCTGCAAGTTGATCACCAAAACATACATCAAGTGAATCACGTGGTATCCCATTGTCACCACAGATACGCACGACAAGACATACATCAAGTGTTCTCAAATCTTTAAAGACTCAATCCGATAAGATAACCTCAAAGGGGAAACTCAATCCATTACAAGAGAGAAGAGGGGGGAAGAAACATCATAGGATCCAAATATGATAGCAAAGCTCGCGATACATCAAGATCGTACCACCTCAAGAACACGAGAGAGAGAGAGAGAGAGATCAAACACATAGCTATTGGTACATACCCTCAGACCCGAGGGAGAACTACTCCCTCCTCATCATGGAGAGCACCAGGATGATGAAGATGGCCACCGGAGAGGGATTGCCCCCTCCGGCAGGGTGCCGGAACGGGTCTAGATTGGCTTTCGGTGGCTACGGAGGCCTCTGGCGGCGGAACTCCCGATCTATTGTGCTCCTCGATCGTTTTAGGGTATATGGAGATATATAGGCGGAAGAAGTACGTCAGGGGGGCCACGAGGGGCCCACGAGGGTGGAGGGCGCGCCCAGGGGGGTGGGCGCGCCCCCTACCTCGTGGCCTCCTCGAAGCTTCCCTTACGTGGACTCCAAGTCTTCTAGGCTTATTCTGATCCAAAAATAAGTTCCGTGAAGTTTTAGGTCAATTGGACTCCGTTTGATTTTCTTTTTCTGCGATACTCTAAAACAAGGAAAAAACAGAAACTGGCACTGGGCTCTAGGTTAATAGGTTAGTCCCAAAAATCATATAAAATAGCATATAAATGCATATAAAACATCCAAGGTTGATAATATAATAGCATGGAACAATCAAAAATTATAGATACGTTGGAGACGTATCAACATCCCCAAGCTTAATTCATGCTCGTCCTCGAGTAGGTAAATGATAAAAACAGAATTTTTGATGTGGAATGCTACCTATCATATTTATCCATGTAATTCTCTTTATTGTGGCAAGAATATTCAGATCCATAAGATTCAAGACAAAAGTTTAATATTGACATAAAAATAATAATACTTCAAGCATACTAAGAAAGCAATCATGTCTTCTCAAAATAACATGGCCAAAGAAAGCTATCCCTACAAAATCATATAGTCTGGCTATGCTCTATCTTCACCACACAAAATATTTGAATCATGCACAACCCCGATGACAAGCCAAGCAATTGTTTCATACTTTCGGTGTTCTCAAACTTTTTCAATCTTCATGCAATATATGAGTGTGAGCCATGGATATAGCACTATAGGTGGAATAGAATGGTGGTTGTGGAGAAGACAAAAAGGAGAAGATAGTCTCACATCAACTAGGCGTATCAACGTGCTATGGAGATGCCCATCAATAGATATCAATGTGAGTGAGTAGGGATTGCCATGCAACGGATGCACTAGAGCTATAAGTGTATGAAAGCTCAACAAAAGAAACTAGTGGGTGTGCATCCAACTTGCTTGCTCACGAAGACCTAGGGCATTTTGAGGAAGCCCATCATTGGAATATACAAGCTAAGTTCTATAATGAAAGATTCCCACAAGTATATGAAAGTGACAACATAGGAGACTCTCTATCATGAAGATCTGGTGCTACTTTGAAGCACAAGTGTGGTAAAAGGATAGTAGCATTGCCCCCTCTCTCTTTTTCTCTCATTTTTATTTTTATTTTTTATTTGGGCCTTCTCTTTTTTATGGCCTCTTTTCTCTTCTTCTTTTATTTGGGCTTCTTTGGCCTATTTTATTTATTTATTTTCGTCCGGAGTCTCATCCCGACTTGTGGGGGAATCATAATCTCCATCATCCTTTCCTCACTGGGACAATGCTCTAATAATGATGATCATCACACTTTTATTTACCTGCAACTCAACAATTACAACTCGATACTTAGAACAAGATATGACTCTATATGAATGCCTCCGGTGGTGTACCGGGATGTGCAATGACTCATGAGTGACATGTATGAAAGAATTATGAACGGTGGCTTTGCCACAAATATGATGTCAACTACATGATCATGCAAAGCAATATGACAATGATGGAGCGTGTCATAATAAACGGAACGGTGGAAAGTTGCATGGCAATATATCTCGGAATGGCTACGGAAATGCCATAATAGGTAGGTATGGTGGCTGTTTTGAGGAAGATATATGGTGGGTTTATGGTACCGGTGAAAGTTGCACGGTATTAGAGAGGCTAGCAATGGTGGAAGGGTGAGAGTGCGTATAATCCATGGACTCAACATTAGTCATAAAGAACTCACATACTTATTGCAAAAATCTATTAGTTATTGAAACAAAGTACTACGCGCATGCTCCTAGGGGGATAGATTGGTAGGAAAAGACCACCGCTCGTCCCCGACCGCCACTCATAAGGAAGACAGTCAATAAGTAAATCATGCTCCGACTTCATCACATAACGGTTCACCATATGTGCATGCTACGGGAATCACAAACTTCAACACAAGTATTTCTCAAATTCACAACTACTCAACTAGCATGACTCTAATATTACCATCCTCATATCTCAAAACAATCATCAAGTATCAAACTTCTCTTAGTATTCAATGCACTCTATATGAAAGTTTTTATTATATCCCTCTTGGATGCCCATCATATTAGGACTAAATTCATAACCAAAGAAAATTACCATGCTATTCTAAAGACTCTCAAAATAATATAAGTGAAGCATGAGAGTTCATCTATCTCTATAAAATAAAACCAACACCGTGCTCTAAAAAGATATAAGTGAAGCGCTAGAGCAACAACAAACTACTCCGAAAGATATAAGTGAAGATCAATGAGTAGTCGAATAATCATGCAACTATATGAAGACTCTCTAACATTTAAGAATTTCAGATCTTGATACTTTATTCAAACAGCAAGCAAAACTGTAACATCCCAAAATTCTAAATTTTGGAATGTTATAATAAATAGATAGATTGATTGATTGTTTGATTGTTGTGTGATTGATGGAGTGAAATTCAAAACTTTTTGAAAGTTAAATGAGAGGGAATAAAAGGACTTTCCCAAACTTTCATTTTTGCATTTATGATCTCCATGAATTCAAATGCTTTTCAACACAAAACCCTAGAGAGAAGATGACATGACTTCTTCCATTTAAATTAAATGAAAAGGGTTGTTGAAAATATTCGAATTTCATTTGAAAATATTTCCAGTTCTGAACTTTAAGCAACTCAATGATTTTCATGAGAGAAGATAAAATTACTTCTTCAAAACATATGAAATATGAGTTGGAAGTTAAAAGGATCAAATTCAAAGTCCTTTTGGAAATTATTTTCAATTTGGAGTTATTTGAGTTTTAATCAAATTATTTTTCTCCAAAAATAAAATACATGGAAAATAGGGTAACATGATTCCATACAATAGAAAATTAGAGAAAAATTAATTTGAAATTAATTTTGGTATTTTTAAAATGATTTTATTGGATTTTAGTAGGGCAGTAGCACTCTTTGATTTATTTGAATTTGTGTGGATTTTATTGGGCATTATAAAAATGTCCATGTTGTAGAAAATCTTTTTCTGCAAATTTTGGTATATTATATGCCTAGATAAGATTTTTATTTCTATTTGCTTTTATCTGTTTTGTTTGTCTGAAAAAATATCTTTATTTTTTAAAAAAACTTCTCTTCGCCGACTGGGCCGGCCCAGCACCCAACCGGGCCAGACCGAGCCAGCCCAGCCGACCGCGTCGTCTCCCACCTCGCGTAGGAGACAACCGGCCGCACGCCTCCCGAGCGCCGACCTCGGCGTTCGTGTCCGCTCCGGCCTCCTCTGCCCCCTGCTCCAAGCTTCGCGCCACCCCCTCTCCTCTATATAATCTGGAAGCCCGGCTCCCTCTCTCCTCCTCGCACCTCACGTCGTCGCCGCCCGCACATCCCGCCGCCGCCGCACTTTGCCTGGCCGCCGCAGTCACCGCTCGTCGCCGTCACTACCACGCCGCACCACCGCTTCGCTCGCCCACCTGAGCCGCTGCTGCCGCCCATCGCCGCATCCGCCGCAGACGCCAAAGCTCGCCAGACTCGCCGGATGCACGCTACAGCCGCATCTCGTCGCCGGAGCCGCCGCCCCGATCCAAGCCGCCGCCGTCGGTTTATTCGCCCCGAGCCGGTAAAACCGATAAAACCGCCCTGGTTTTCTTTAGTGAGTTTGGTTTTATTTCTTTCAACGGTTTAGTTATTTAGGTTTAGTTATTTCGTGAGCGTTCATTAGTTAGGGTTCTGTAGTGAACGGTTTTCGTTCATTAGCGTTCGGTAGCGAACGTTCGCCCGGTAGAGTTTTTCTCTTTCTTTTTAATTTCGGCCAGTGACCTATCTGTGATGATTTTATTTACAGATTAGTCCCTCTGTTTCAAACGATCATTACTTTTTACTCGTTTGTCCAAATCCAACGAAACCAACGCCCACTTCTTTGTTATGATCCCCTCTATCTAGTAAAACAACTCAAACATGTTTTTGAAAGTTTATTTTTTTGAATTAGACCAGATCTGAATTCAAACTTCGTTTGATCTTAACTTGAGTTTCGTAGCTCCGTTTGAGTTGATTCTTTTTGCAAATCGAAGCTCTTGACCTAAATTTTCTGATAAGTCCAAATTCACATAATTTTGGTAATGTTATAAATTGTTTTATGTTGCAAGAGTTATTTGCTGGGTTTTGAAGCTTTCCGAATTGTTTTCTTCTTTCTCTCCGACCTTTTGAGTGATTGCTTATGTGTGGTTACTATTCCTTGCTTACGATAGATTGACCGGAGTGTGACGAGTAGAACTATCAAGAGTTTTGAGTGCAAAACATCTTCATCAACATTGCAGGCAAGTTCACAATTTGATCATACCTCTTACTACCCAGTTTTATTGCATTAGATCAATCCTCAAACAATTGCATGAATAGGATCTGATTAATATGTGGGTTTTGGGAAGTATATGAGGTAGTACCTATTACCTATTTTAGTATCAAACCCTTGGGAGTTACTTCTACGTTTGCTTGTTATGCCATGCTATGCCAGTAGACATGGATTGGGTGAGTGTATCCATGACAGATGTGAGATTGTTAAATTAATGGTTTATCTAAGGTGGCAACTTAAATACACATCTGGGTGGATTGAGGCACCTGGGTATTCCAGCGATTGCCTATTTTTCTTTATGGACCGCCACCCAGGCTCAAAGGGATCATGAGATTATTCATATTAGAAACTTCCGTGTGCAGCCACAAGCTATTATGGGCTCTAGCATAGTTGATTAAGTCGTGTGAACTCTTACAGTGGTAGACTAGCAGATGTAGGGGATGTAGGTGGTACGGTCTACCCATCGTAAGGTGCAAACGGTTTTGAAAGACTGTGTCTTGGTCATCCGTTTCTCAAACACCATGTAGTGCGAGAAATCCAGCGGAGGAGATCGAGTCTTGTGGGGAAAAGTGCGCAGACCTCTGCAGAGTGTATAAACTAATCATGATTAGCCGTGTCCCCGGTTATGGACATCTTGAGTATCTGGTTCTTGGATTATCATATTGATCTCATCATGTTACTTAAATAATTTGTTGGGTTGTTAATGATTACTTTTAATTGGGATTGAGAGGGTGTCTACACTCTCAATGTTTAACAACCACCATGATAGTTAAATAAAATGTATTCCTTTGCAGTTGGGAAAAATTGGCTTTTCGCAAAAACATATAACCATAGAGCTTTTCCACCAGCCATATATGCATGTAGTGATAGCCATTGTTCATCATTCTCTATGGTGTGAATTTGCCAGTACATTCAATGTACTGACCCTTTGTGGCTGCAACGTCTCATGTTGCAGGATTTCTTACGACGAGTAAGTGACACGTTAGGGTTACGATTTCTACACTCAACTTTGCCGTTGGTGTTGATGGGAATCCACAACCTTGTTACTTCTGCTATTTTGGATTGAGGTAATAGTATTTACGTTATTTTATACACGTGATTTACCTCTGTTATAAAACCTCGAGTACTGTGTGTGTCAGCATACCGATCCAGGGATGACACTTAAGCACAGAGACTTGACCGTCTGAGGTCGGGTCGCTACAAGAACAAAATGAAATGACATCTAAGAATAGCAAACATCATGTGAAGAAGCAAAAACTTAGGATCAACCGATACTAACCGATAGTTGTTGAAGAAGAAAGGTGGGATGCCAACCGAGGCATCCCCAAGCATAGACGCTTGAGACTTCTTGAAATATTATCTTGGGGTGCCTTGGGCATCCCCAAGATTGAGCTTTTGTGTCTCCTTGATTCCTCTCATCTCATGGTCTCCCTAAATCTCAAAAGCTTCATCCACACAAAACTCAACAAAGACTCGTGAGGTAAGTTAGTATAAACCATTGCAAAAACCTTATCATACTCTACTGTAGCAAATCAATAAATTTATTATTCAACATTGCATACTAAATGCCTCTGCATATTTAATAGTCCTATCCTCTAATAGAATCATTAAAGAAGCAAACATATGCAAACAATGCAAACATAACAGCAATCTGCCTAAACAGGATAGTCTGTAAAGAGTGCAGCAAGATCCATACTTCCCTAACTCCAAAAATTATGAAAGAAAATTCCCACTGTAGTAAATTTATCTGAGCTTAATATTCAAAAGGTTTCAACATTTTATCACATTCTGACTTTTCTAGGGAATTATTGCAACAGCGGTAAACTTTCTGTTTTCAAACAGCAACACGAAGACTTGTAACATAGGCATAGTAAAGACTATCAATGCCACTTTTATTGAAATAAAAGATGCAAAACATTGTTCTAAATAACAGAAAGCAAATCTTAACAAAATAAATTGACGCTCCAAGCAAAACACATATCATGTGGTGAATAAAAATATAGCTCCAAGTAAAGTTACCGATGAACGAAGACGAAAGAGGGGATGCCTTCTGGGGAATCCCCAAGCTTAGGCTCTTGGCTATCCTTGAATATTACCTTGAGGTGCCTTGGGAATCCCCAAGCTTAGGCTCTTGCCACTCCTTATTCCATAGTCCATCGAATCCTTACCCAAAACTTGAAAACTTCACAACACAAACTTAACAGAAAACTCGTAAGCTCCGTTAGTATAAGAAAATAAATCACCACTTAGGTACTGTTGTGAACTCATTCTAAATTCATATTGGTGTAATACCTAATATATTACAACTTATCTATGGTTTATAAACTCTTTTACTAGCCATAGATTCATCAAAATAAGTAAAGAACACATGAAAAACAGAATTTGTCAAAAACAGAACAGTCTGTAGTAATCTGGATCAAACGTATATTTATATAACTCATAAAATTCTCAAATAAATTTCTGGACCTGAGGAATTTATCTATTAATCATATTCAAAAATAATTAACTAAATAGCACTTTCCAAATAAAAATGGCAGCAATTCTCGTGAGCGCTAAAGTTTCTGTTTTTACAACATGATCAACAAGACTTTCCCCAAGTCTTCCCAAAGGTTCTACTTGGCAGAAACACTAATTAAAACATAAAAACTCAATCATAACAGGGTCTAGATAAATTATTTATTACTAAACAGGAGCAAAAGGCAAGGAACAAGAATAAGATTGGGTTGCCTCCCAACAAGCGCTATCGTTTAACGCCCCTAGCTAGGCATGATAATGACAATGATGCTCACATAAAGGATAAGAATTGAAACATAAAAAGAGCATCATGAAGAATATGACTAGCACATTTAAGCCCAACCCACTTACTATGCATAGGGATTTTGTGAGCAAACAACTTATGAGAACAATAATCAACTAGCATAGGAAGGCAAAACAAGCATAACTTCAAAACTTTAAGCACATAGAGAGGAAACTTGATATTATTGCAATTCCTACAAGCATATATTCCTCCCTCATAATAATTTTCAGTAGAATCATGAATGAATTCAACAATATAACCAGCACCTAAAGCATTCTTTTCATGATCTACAAGCATAGAAATTTTATTACTCTGCACATAAGCAAATTTCTTCTCAATCGGAATAGTGGGAGTATCATAAGAAACTCAAATACTATAAATTGTTTCCATATTAAAAGAGTAATGTTTAGAAAAAGGGTAACCATAATCATGACAAGTTTTATAAATATAATCACTATTTTTTATTGCATAAGTATCATCACAATGATCATCATAAGTAGGAGGCATGCTATCATCATTATAAATTTGCATATCGAAACTTGGGAGACTAAAAATATCATCTTCATTAAACGTAGCATCCCCAAGCTTAGGACAAACATTAATTGCAGAAAATATATTCTCAAAAACATCATCTTCATCAAACATAGCATCCCCAAGCTTGGGCCTTTTCATATCATAAGCATAACCACTCTCATCATTAATAGTATGGATAGCACCAATAGTATAACAATTGTCATATTCTTCCAAGCAAGTGCCAAAAAGATTTTCAAGATCATAAGAAGTATCATTATCTTCCACAATTATATTTTCATGAGGCACAATAGTAATGGGAGCACCATTATTTGGGAGGGGTACCTTTTTACCTCTCTTCCTTTTTCATTTCTTCTTCTTCACCACATCATGTGTGGGTTCAATCCTCTTTTTGGAGCTCCTTATTAATGAGATCGGTTGAATAGGAGGCTCTTCCTCGTTACCTGATTCATCATAAGAAATAATAGGAGGGTATTGGGAAGTCTCTTCCCTTTCATTAGTATTCTCTTCATCTTCTATTTGTTTTCTTTTCTTTATGTAGTTGGCAATATAAGGATTTTCAATACAATTCACCGCACAATACATACAAATTTCCTCTAGATCAAAATGAAGAACTCTATCAAGGGAAAATTTTGGAATATCCTTAGTTATACGTTTCATTTCTTCATAACCCAAGAGAAACTAAGTTCATTATGATGTGCAAGGGAAATCAAGTCATCACAATTTTTGGACACGATCATGAAACAATTTGCATTGGGTATTCAAATGATCATGTTCATTGCAAAGCTCACAAGTATGGCCAAGATAATTTAAATTTTCAGCACATTCATCTAGCCTTTCTTGCAACCATTTAGTTTCTAAGTACTTATGCCTCTTGCAATATCTATCTTCCCTATTTGGTGTGTACTTACAAACCCAATGTACTCCACAAAAATTGACATGTTTATAGGAGACATCATAACTAGTGCAATCATCATTAGTGTCATGGATATTCATAGAATTCATACTAACAACATTGCAATCATGCTCATCATTCAAAGATTTAGTGCCAAACATTTTATAGACTTCTTCCTCTAGCACTTGAGCACAATTTTCCTTTTCATCATACTCACGAAAGATATTAAAAAGATGAAGCATATGAGACAAACTCAATTCCATATTTTTGTAGTTTTATTTTATAAACTAAACTAGTGCTAAAACAAGAAACAAAAAGATTCGATTGCAAGATCTAAAGATATACCTTGAAGCGCTAACCTCCCCGACAACGGCGCCAGAAAAGAGCTTGATGTCTACTACACAACCTTCTTCTTATAGACGTTGTTGGGCCTCCAAGTGCAGAGGTTTGTAGGACAGTAGCAAATTTCCCTCAAGTGGATGACCTAAGGTTTATCAATCCGTAGGAGGTGTAGGATGAAGATGGTCTCTCTCAAGCAACCCTGCAACCAAATAACAAAGAGTCTCTTGATGTATGTTTTGGCGATCCAGAAAAGAGCTTGATGTCTACTACACAACCTTCTTCTTGTAGACGTTGTTGGGCCTCCAAGTGCAGAGGTTTGTAGGACAGTAGCAAATTTCCCTCAAGTGGATGACCTAAGGTTTATCAATCTGTAGGAGGCGTAGGATGAAGGTGGTCTCTCAAACAACCCTGCAACCAAATAACAAAGAGTCTCTTGTGTCCCCAACATACCCAATACAATGGTAAATTGTATAGGTGCACTAGTACGGCGAAGAGATGGTGATACAAGTGGTATATGGATGGTAGATAAAGGTATTTGTAATCTGAAAATATAAAAACAGCAAGGTAACTAATGATAAAAGTGAGCACAAACGGTATTGCAATGCGTTGAAACAAGGCCTAGGGTTCATACTTTCACTAGTGCAAGTCCCCTAAAAAATAATAACATAATTAGATCATATAACTATCCCTCAACATGCAACAAAGAGTCACTCCAAAGTCACTAATAGCGGAGAACAAACGAAGAAATTATGGTAGGGTACGAAACCACCTCAAAGTTATTCTTTCCAATCAATCCGTTGGGCTATTCCTATAGGTGTCACAAACAGCCCTAAAGTTCGTACTAGTATAACACCTTAAGACACAAATCAACCAAAACCCTAATGTCACCTAAATACTCCAATGTCACCTCAAGTATCCGTGGGTATGATTATACGATATGCATCACACAATCTCAGATTCATCTATTCAACCAACACATAGAACCTCAAAGAGTGCCCCAAAGTTTCTACCGGAGAATCACGGCGAAAACGTGTGCCAACCCCTATGCATAAGTTCATGGGCGGAACCCGCAAGTTGGTCACCAAAACATACATCAAGTGAATCACGTGATATCCCATTGTCACCACAGATACGCACGGCAAGACATACATCAAGTGTTCTCAAATCTTTAAAGACTCAATCCGATAAGATAACTTCAAAGGGGAAACTCAATCCATTACAAGAGAGTAGAGGGGGAGGAACATCATAAGATCCAACTATAATAGCAAAGGTCGTGATACATCAAGATCGTACCACCTCAAGAACACGAGAGAGAGAGAGATCAAACACATAGCTACTGGTACATACCCTCAGCCCCGAGGGAGAACTACTCCCTCCTCGTCATGGAGAGCACCGGGATGATGAAGATGGCCACCGGAGAGGGATTGCCCCCTACGGCAGGGTGCCAGAACGGGTCTAGATTGGCTTTCGATGGCTACGGAAGCTTCTGGCGGCGTAACTCCCGATCTATTGTGCTCCTCGATCGTTTTAGGGTATATGGAGATATATAGGCGGAAGAAGTACATCAGGGGGGCCACGAGGGGCCCACGAGGGTGGAGGGCGCGCCCCCCTACCTCGTGGCCTCCTTGAAGCTTCCCTTACGTGGACTCCAAGTCTTCTGGGCTTCTTCTGATCCAAAAATAAGTTCCGTGAAGTTTCAGGTCAATTGGACTCCGTTTGATTTTCTTTTTCTGCGATACTCTAAAGCAAGGAAAAAACAGAAACTGGCACTGGGCTCTAGGTTAATAGGTTAGTCCCAAAAATCATATAAAATAGCATATAAATGCATAAAAAACATCCAAGGTTGATAATGTAATAGCATGGAACAATCAAAAATTATAGATACGTTGGAGACGTATCACTCGACACGGAGCTACTCTAGCTAATTGCTCCCATTTTCAATATGTATCCAAATTGAGACTCAGAGTCATCCGGATCTGTGTCAAAGCTTGCATCAACGTAACCCTTTACGACGAACTCTTTGTCACCTCCATAACCAAGAAACATTTCCTTAGTCCTCTTTAGGTACCTAAGGATAATTTTGACCGTTGTCCAGTGATCTACTCCTGGATCACTATTGTACCCCCTGTCCAAAATCATGGCAAGGTACACAATAGGTTTGGTAGACAGCATGGCATACTTTATAGAACCTATGGCTGGGGCATAGGGAATGACGTTCATTCTCTCTCTATCTTCTGCCATGGTCGGGTTTTGAGTCTTACTCAACTTCACACCTTACAATACAGGCTAGAACTCCTTTCACTAATCCATTTTGAACTCCTTCAAAATCTTGTCAAGGTATGTACTCACTGAAAATCTTATCAAGTGTCTTGATCTATCTCTATAGATCTTGATGACCAATATGTAAGCAGCTTCACCGAGGTCTTTCATTCAAAAATTCTTATTCAAGTATCCTTTTATGCAATTCAGAAATTCTATATCATTTCCAATCAATAATATGTCATCCACATATAATATCATAAATGCTACAGAGCTCCCACTCACTTTCTTGTAAATACATGCCTCATCATAAGTATGTATAAAACCATATGCTTTGATCACCTCATCAAAGCGTATATTCCAACTCCGTGATGCTTTCACTAGTCCATAGATGGATCGCTAGAGCTTGCACACTTTGTTAGCACCTTTAGGATCGACAAAACATTATGGTTGCATCATATACAACTCTTCTTTAATATCCATTAAGGAATGTAGGTTTCGACATCCATTTGCCAGATTTCATAATCATAAAATGTGGCGATTGCTAACATGATCCGGACAGAATTAAGCATCGCTACGGGTGAGAAAGTCTCATCGTAGTCAACTCCTTGAACTTGTCGAAAACCTTTTGCGACAAGTCGAGCTTTGTATATAGTGACATTACTATTAGCATCAGTCTTCTTCTTGAAGATCCATTTATTCTCAATGGCTTGCCGATCATCGGGCAGTCCACCAAAGTCCACACTTTGTTCTCATACATGGATCATATCTCAGATTTCATGGCCTCAAGCCATCTGTCGGAATATGGGCTCATCATTGCTTCTTCATAGTTCGTAGATTCGTCATGGTCTAGTAACATGACTTCCAGAACAGGATTACCGTACCACTCTGGTGTGAAACGTGCTCCGTTCGACCTACGAGGTCTGGTAGTAACTCGATCCGAATTTTCATGATCATCATCATTTGCTTCCTCTCTGGTTGGTGTAAGCATCACGGGAACGAATTTATATGATGTGCTAATTTCCAAATTGAGAGAAGGTACAATTACCTCATCAAGTTCTACATTCCTCCCACCCACTTCTTTCGAGAGAAACTCTGAGGGAGTTCTAGATTAGGGGGTGTCCGGATGGCCGGACTATACCTTCAGCCGGACTCCAGGACTATGAAGATACAAGATTGAAGACTTCGTCCCGTGTCTGGAAGGGACTTTCCTTGGCGTGGAAGGCAAGCTTGGCGATACGGATATATAGATCTCCTACCATTGTAACCGACTCTATGTAACCCTAACCCTATCCGGTGTCTATATAAACCGGAGGGTTTTAGTCCGTAGGACAACATACACGTCAACAATCATACTATAGGCTAGCTTCTAGGGTTTAGCCTCTCTGATCTCGTGGTAGATCAACTCTTGTAATACCCATACCATCAATATTAATCAAGCAGGACGTAGGGTTTTACCTCCATCGAGAGGGCCCGAACCTGGGTAAAACTTCGTGTCCCCTGCCTCCTGTTACCATCCGGCCTAGATGCATAGTTCGGGACCCCCTACCCGAGATCCGCCGGTTTTGACACCGACATTGGTGCTTTCATTGAGAGTTCCTCTGTGTCATCGCCATCAGGAAGGATGCCTCGCCCCGTCTTTAAAGACGGCACCGTTGCTAAGGGAGCTTTGGTTGTCGGCCAAACCCTCCGGCTAGGTGGTTTTCTTATGACCGCCTGTTCGGCTTCTACGCCGACGATGACCTCTCGAGCCATCGAAAACAATCTTCATGTCAGTTCGGAACTCGCCGAGCAATTAGATCCAATGGAGCTTTCCTCCATAAACGAGCTCTTGGATCGCTTCGCCGCCCTGGGAGTCACTACGGATTACGACCAGATTGGGCCTAAAACCGATCTGAGAGAGATTAACTCTCCCCAAGTCACCCATCACGTTGCCATGGTAGAGGGACAGTGCGGTGACCCTTCGTCTATCTTAAGGACTCGCTACGTCCGGATTCCTGATCCCTCCAAGCCGGATACCCGCGGAGGGGAGGATATCACTCAAGACCTGAACTTAGAGTCAGGCAACGGGTGGATTCATTGGACAACACCCAGGGAACCAAATTTTCGAGTTCAGAAATTCCTCGGCCTCTGAGCCGCCGACGGGGTGAGGCTTCGGATTTAACTCCACCCACCCACCCCAACATATGCGATCTATCCAAAATCAGGCAAGAGCCCGACGAAACAGTACATCATTACTGGGCTAGATTCCTCCTGGTTAAGAACAGGCTAAGGGACTGCCGCGAGGAAGACGCAATCTTAATCTTCTGCAATAATTGCACGGACAAGGGAATACTCAACGCCATAAGTCGCCGTGATATCACACGCTTCGCTGACTTGGCGTCCATTGTACGAAAGTATTGTGCGATGGAAAGCGCCTGGACAACCAAAATAAAATTTTGGGACAATCCGGCCCTAAATACAAACCCAGTCCGAAATAAAAGGGTGCAGCATAACCAGACACCTAGGTCAGATACCAAAAAGCAAAAACCCTCTATAGGGCATGGAACCGTATTGGAAGGATGGCTTAATGGACCCTGTAAAATTCACAGTATAGAGGACGCCACACCAACTCACAACCTTAGAGCATGTTGGATACTCCGGCAGGTGGCCAAAATTGGCGAAAACCTCCTAATTCCGGAGGCCACAGAAAGCCACCCCAGAGACACCCATGCGGTATTAACAGTCTTCGAGACTTTCGCATCAAATAATATGCGAAAAAGGACACTCCGCAGCCTTGCCGAAGTCTATCAAGTAGCAACAATAAACCCATGGAGTGACACGGCTATTACCTTTAACGCCAGTGATGAACCTAGATTCCGAATAGCCCGAGCACCAGCCGCATTGGTCCTCAGCCCAATAGTGGACGGCTTTCGTCTTACCAAGGTACTCATGGATGGCGGCAGCGGGTTGAACCTCATTTATGAGGAAACTCTTCAAAAAATGGAAATAGACTGGAACCGCATTGAGCGAAGCAGCACAACCTTTAGAGGAATAATCCCCAGTCGGGAAGCGCGCTGTACAGGAAAAATCACACTAGATGTGGTGTTCGGCACGCCGGATAATTACAGGTCTGAAGAGATCACGTTCCATGTGGCTCCGTTCAGCAGCGGTTATCACGCTCTGCTAGGGCGGGAAGCATTTACAATCTTCCAAGCAATACCCCATTACGGGTACATGAAGCTCAAAATGCCCGGGCCTAATGGGATCATCACTCTCACTAGTGATCCGGACATAGCACTCCGCACCGAAAACAAGACAGCCGCACTGGCCCTCGAGGCACTATCCGAAGCCCTAGCGGCTGAGGAACTGACTGCGCTGCGCTGTACGGTAAATAGGGACGATGTGGTACTCGACAAAAGATAAAAATCCACCTCCTTTAAACCGGCGGACGAAATAGTCAAATTCCAAGTCCATCCAACGGACCCAAATAAAACAGCTTCCATCGGGGCACAGTTAAAACTTGATGTAGACGCCGCACTGCGAGAGTTCCTACGAGAAAACTGGGACATTTTCGCCTGGCACCCTTCAGACATGCCAGGAATCCCACGCAGGCTGGCCGAGCACAGCTTAAATATCCAAACAGGATTCAAACCTGTCAAACAGGCTCTTCGCCGTTTTTCCGAACCTAAGAGACAGGCTATGGGAGAGGAGCTAGCAAAGCTATTGGAGGCCGGATTCATCAAAGATATAAAACATCCGGACTGGCTAGCAAACCTGGTGATGGTACCAAAGAAGGACAAATCCTGGCGCCTGTGCGTTGATTTTAAAGACCTTAACAAGGCTTGCCCAAAGGATCCCTTCCCCCTCCCCCGCATCGATCAAATTATCGACGCTACCGCAGGACACGATTTGTTGTGTTTCCTCGACGCATATTCCGGCTACCATCAAATCAAGATGGCAGAATCAGACCAATCCGCAACGGCATTTATCACACCATACGGCCCATTCTGCTTCAACACAATGCCCTTTGGGCTCAAAAACGCCGGCGCAACATATCAGCGCATGATTCAGACATGTCTGGCTAGCCAGATCGGCAAAACAGTGGAGGCATATGTAGATGATGTGGTCGTCAAAACAAGAGATGTCGAATCTCTAGTAGACGACTTGAGGCTCACATTTGATAACCTCCGAACATACGACACCAAGCTCAACCCGGAAAAATGCGTTTTTGGCGTTCCAGCCGGAAAGCTCTTGGGCTTCATTGTATCTGGTAGAGGAATCAAAGCAAATCCAGCCAAGATCCGAGCTTTGTCGCAACTGGATATCCCAAAGGACCTCAAACAAATACAAAAGTTAACCGGATGTGTGGCGGCTCTAAGCCGCTTTATCTCCCGCTTGGGAGAAAAGGCCCTACCCCTTTACCGCCTCCTTTGGCGCACCGAACACTTTGAATGGACGGATGCAGCCACGGCCGGACTCGAGGAGATAAAAGCCATACTCGCAACAAACCCAATCCTGGCCGCGCCAAATATTGGCGAACAAATGCTATTATACATTGCAGCAACACATCAGGTTGTAAGCGCAGTGCTCGTCGTCGAACGAGAAGCGGACGGACACAGATTCCCCCTTCAAAAGCCGGTCTATTATGTGTCCACTGTCCTCACCCCTTGCAAATCACGGTACCCGCATTATCAAAAGATCGCGTACGCGGTATTCATGGCATCCCGGAAGCTACGACACTACTTTCAAGAGTGTTCAATAACAGTAGCCTCGGAAGTACCACTTAACGATATTATAAACAACCGTGATGCAACGGGCCGGATTGCAAAATGGGCCATTGAGCTCCTCCCGTTCGACATAACTTATAAGCCACGGCGAGCCATCAAGTCGCAAGTCTTGGCCGACTTTGTCGCAGAATGGACAAAGGCCGAACTCCCTAAAGAGTACGGCACATATTCAAATTGGATCATGCACTTCGACGGCTCCAAGATGTTGGCCGGACTGGGGGCTGGCGTCGTTGTGACGTCCCCCACAGGAGACACAGTTCAATACGTACTCCAGATTATGTACATGGACTCCAACAACGCAGCCCTTTTACATGGTCTCCGGATGGCAGTATCCATGGGTATTCAACGCCTAGAGGTGCGCGAGGACTCGAACCTCGCAATATCCCAAATAAATGGAGACTTCGATGCCAAGGATCCAAAAAATGGCAGCCTACCGCAACGCCATCCTAAAAATGTCAGCTCGGTTCGAGGGGCTTGAATTTCACCATATAGCCCGGGAAAACAATCAGGCGGCAGATGTCCTGGCACGCATCGGCGCAAAACGCGATGTAGTCCCCCCCAACATCTTCTTGGAAAGGCTGTTAAAGCCATCCGTAGTATGGGAAGGGGAGCCGAACAATAACACCCCGGACCCAACCACACTGCCCGACACCGAAAATTCTGACACAATCGGAGGCTCTGCCAATGAAATAACACCTTCAGCCCACGTAATAATGGCCGTCATCGCCCCGTGGACAGAACCATTCCTCGCCTACCTCACTAGGCAGGAACTCCCCGATGACCAAAATGAGGCACGCTGCATAGTGCGGCGATCCAAAGCCTACAGAGTCCACGAGGGAGAGCTTTATAAGAAAAGCACTACCGGAGTCCATTAAAGGTGCATCTCCGAAGAGGAGGGGCGGAACCTCCTGGCTGAAATTCATGCCGGGTTGGGCGGTCATCATGCTGCAGCTCGGTCCCTTGTAAGCAAGGCCTTCCGTACAGGCTTTTATTGGCCGACGGCCCGGGCAGACGCTCAGGACTTAGTCCAACGATGCACCGATTGCCAGCTCTTTGCAAACCAAAGCCATATGCCACCCACCGCCCTCCGAACTATCCCCATTACTTGGCCCTTCGCGGTCTGGGGGCTTGACATGGTTGGACCCCTTAAAGGCGGAACCCACAAGCACAAATACTTACTGGTCATGGTGGATAAGTTCACCAAATGGATAGAAGCCAAGCCTGTTAAGACGGCTGAATCCAGACCTGTGATAGACTTTATATCCGGGGTTGTACACTGTTACGGCGTTCCTCACAGCATCATCACTGACAACGGCACGAACTTCACGGCCGACGAGGTAAAACTCTGGTGCAAAAACATGGGTATCAAGCTCGACTATGCTTCCGTCTATCACCCACAAACTAACGGCCAGGTCGAACGTGCAAATGGTCTTATCATGAGCGGCATTAAACCCAGATTAGTGCGGTCCCTCAAGGAATCTAACACGCACTGGGTAGAGGAGCTCGACTCCGTACTCTGGGGGCTGTGGACCATGCCGAATCGCACCACCGGATACACACCATTCTTTATGGTGTACGGCGCAGAGGCAGTTTTGCCCTGCGACATAATCCATGACTCACCTCGAGTGCGCATGTACGAAGAAAGAGAAGCCGAGCTCGATCGGTAGGACAGCTTAGACGCATTGGAGGAGGAGCGTGACGTGGCAAAATCCCGTTCCGCATTCTATCAACAGCAGGCTCGAAGATACCAAAGCAGAGAAGTACGGGCCAAAACTTACAACGTTGGCGAATTAGTTCTACGGCTACCAGACAAGAAAAAGGACAAACTCAAGCTCAAGTGGGAAGGTCCCTTCATAATTGACCAACTCCTGACTGGTGGAGCGTACCGCCTGCGAGATGCATCGGATAACCGATTCGAGCCGAACCCATGGAACGCAGCCCGTCTCCGAAGATTCTATGCCTAGCGCCGGACTCTATGTTCGTCTCCTTCCTCTGTCCATTTTTTATATATTTTCTATCTTGCATTTCTCTCCTTCTCTCTCCCTCTTATATCCCTTAAAGGCTCATAAAGTGACGCGTCATCCGCGCTCATTAAACCCGGGGGCTTCTTTAAACAGAAGGTTATTCATACGGGATTCATGCCCAACACACGTGTCACACTTCCGCATGTACCTTTTATTCACCATTATATGCATCAATATGACTTAAGTTTTGGCCAAGCTGGGTTGCCTGGCTCCTGTGCTTACCCCTACGTTCCCGATTGTTCGGCTAGGTGGTAAAGGGAGCACCTCTGCGATTGTTACTGCCGGGTCAGCCGGACGTGTACCTCAGACTGGGTGAAGCCGAAAGCTAGCGTTCTTAAGGGAATATTCGGTCGGTGAATTAAAGATGATCTTTTTTATTTTTATCTATATGCCCCCAGATGTTTTTTCTGCGTTTCTTTTCGCAGCATGGACATGCACTTTAGGGCATGCCTCCCAGGGAAAGGAACCCCTAACGAAACTATTCTCCCTGGAAGATGTTTCTCACTAACCATGTAATATAACATAACTAGTCGGGCACTTGTCTGTTCACGCACTAATGACCCCTACGCCTGGTCTCCATGCATTCCCCGGTTCTTATATAACCGCATGGGAATTCGGACACACTCCGGACCGTCAGGTCCCGAGGCTGAAGCGAAAAGGTCGGCCATGACAAACGATCTACAATCCGGCTAGAAGGCATCATAAATGTCAATTACATTACATAGTCATTTTGACTGATCGTATTCCTCTTCAATACCATCTAATAGGCTGTCTAATTTACAGTCCTGCTGGGAATACTTTGCGGCCAACTCTACTTGGTCGTATACTAAGCTTACAGGGATCTCCTTCCCATCGGGCCCTATAGGACCGAGCTCGGCCATGTGGTTGGGGTCAGCCTTTGCGTACCGCGTCTTCACCATGGCCCAGGCCTCCGTAGTGCCTTGACGGCAGGCTGATATCTTCCACAATCGGAAGCGCCGCCGTGCTCCTTTTAGCTTCTTCGCAAGCTCTCCAAGACCTTCGGGCATGGAGACGGATGGCCACAGGGCCTGGGCGACGCCTCGCATCGCCTACCGAACTCGATCGAGCAGTTGCGAGAGCTCGGGAAGGTCACCCGTAGAACCGGGCATCTCCTCTATAGGACGACCTGTCAGCACACCTACAGACATTGCTCTGTTAGTCGACTTCCTCGCCAAACTATCTTTCAAAAGGTTCGTTCAAGCACTTACTAAATATGCCGCACCGAAGCCGCTGATTCTCCTTCACGGAGTCTCACAGCTGGGCACGAACATCTTTCAGCTCGACGCCCAGCTTGGTGTTGGCATCTCGGAGATCGTTCTTCTCCCCCATCACCTTTAACAGCACCCTCTCACCAGCCTTTAGCTGGCGTAGGAGGTGTTGCCTTTCCGGATCTAATCCGGTGCCATCTTCAATCTCATTTGTCAGATTCGCACCAAAGCCGTGCTTCGCAAAATACTTATCTTTCAAAGTGTATATTACCAGAGGGGGCCTCCTTAGGCTCCCCTGCCGCGGCTAGTGCGGCCTCAAGTTGGGCTTTGCACTCTTCCAGCTCCTTGGACAGTAGGGAATTATTTTCTATAAGAACCTTCATAAAATGATCCTTAAATCAGTTATCTTAACTGTTTCAAGTCTCGGGGGCTACTGGTATATATAATTACCAAAATTTTCTTACCCGTATGTCTTTTAAATATTGCTACGTGGCTCTGGTTAGACCATTTTGAGTGGCACGGAGGTGCGCATCTCTCGACTTAAAGGCATCTAACGCCTCTTGGGAGAAACACGCGTCGCAAAGAACTGTCCGGCGACGCCTGTGCTTCATGGCACTCTCCACCTCAGAGTTGGTGGTAGACAACCTGTCCACATCCTCCGTCGGAGGAGCGTCCGGTGCGCACCTTGTGTTCGGCCCCGCTTCCGGGCCAGGCTTTGGAGCCTGGCTGGTGGAGGCGCGATTGGCGGTCTCTCCGAATATAGTTCGGCAAGGTCTCTTTATCCTGAAGAGAGCACAAGTGGTAATATGCCCTGAAGGTACGACACCTGGGATAAGGGGGGCGCCATACCTTTGCGCTGATGCCCTGGTCCGGACTGCACCTCTTTTTTGCCCACGGGACCCTGCGGCCCCTCGTTGGCTTGTCGCCGCAGGTTCGGCCTCCCGTTTCTGGGAGGCCGGAATTAGCCCTGGATAATTGGCCGTAATGGCCACCAAGACGTTATCCTTACTCAATTGATGGAACACTCCATCAATCAGATCCACCGAAAGCTCCGGATCCTCTTGCGAGTCCGGGTTGAGGGACCGTCCTGGGTCCTCGGGTTGTGGAGGAGGGCTGTTTATTTCTTTAACAGCCTGGCGCAGTTCCTGCGTAGAAATCACTAAGATTAAACATTTAAACAATGGGGATATAAAACAGATGGGCAAGATGTGATCAGTCACCCAGCTTGGAGGATTGTACATGGAAAATCCACCCTTTGGGTCAACGCGGAGAAAATCCTCCTCTTCTCCCTTGTACAAAGTGGACAAGGTCTTTATTAGAGCCGCAGCCGAATCCGGCCCCTTACGGCCTTAACGGGTGGTGTCGTCCTCCCCGTTGAAATCCCACATGGGGTGGCCTCTATACTGTAGCGGCTGCACCCCTCGCATGATGCATGCGGCCATGACCCCGATCATTGTTAATCCGGAATGAGCTAACAATCTTATCCGGCCCATCAGGTAAACGACGTCCCTGTCACTTTCCCTCTGAGGGCTCCGTGGGCGCCAGCTTAGGCGCTTCTTTAGGGGAGCATTGTTGAATTCAGGGAGGCCGATCCGGACAGGATCCGGCAGCGGGACGTCTTCTATGTAAAATCATTCCGAGGGCCAGTCTTCGGACACCTTCTTTGGGGTTCCGGACAGATAGCCGGTCCCGGCGATGCGCCATACTTCGGCTCCGCCCACTTGATACATAGACCCTTCTTGGAACGGGGCACGAGGCAAAATAGCTCCCTCCACAGTCCGAAATGAGCTTCAACACCCAAGGACAGCTCACAGAGGGCTACAAAGCCCGCGATATGCAATACTGAGGCAGGCGTGAGATGATGTAGCTGGAGGCCGTAGAACTCCAGCAGCCCCCGGAGAAATGGATGGATTGGAAATCCGAGCCCCCTTATTAAATAAGGGACGAGGCACACCCGCTCTCCCTTCGAGGGATTAGGGGCGCTCTCCGCTTGCTCTCCGCCGTTATAGATGGCAAGACCAGCTCGAACCGGGATCATATAGGCCGGGGGAAGAAATCCCTTGGTCTGGAGCGTCACCAACTCGCTATGCGGGATGGAGCATCTTTCCCAATATCCAGGCTTGGGGCTGGAAGGGCGGGAGGAGGAGTCGCGACGGCTGGCCATGGTGGAATGGATCTTTGTCGAATGCGCTCTGATGAACACTCGCGAAGGGGGAAGGTGTGGTTTGGATCTAAATCCTCGTCTCCTTAAATAGGTCAGCTTGATTACGCGGCTAGGGGTGTGAATGTAAAAACACTCAGACCTTTCATATTCGTTTGACACGTGGGGAGCGGCCATTATTGGGCGTAGAAGCCAAGGAGCGCAACATCTACAAGAAACCGGGCTTTATTCGACAGGTACATGGAATTTGGAGGAGAACCCGCCTTGCAATGCCGAAGACAATCTGCGCGCCGGACTCATCGTCATTGAAGCCTGGTTCGGGGGCTAGTGAGGGAGTCCTGGATTAGGGGGTGTCCGGATGGCCGGACTATACCTTCAGCCGGACTCCAGGACTATGAAGATACAAGATTGAAGACTTCGTCCCGTGTCCGGAAGGGACTTTCCTTGGCGTGGAAGGCAAGCTTGGCGATACGGATATATAGATCTCCTACCATTGTAACCGACCCTATGTAACCCTAACCCTATCTGGTGTCTATATAAACCGGAGGGTTTTAGTCCGTAGGACAACATACACGTCAACAGTCATACTATAGGCTAGCTTCTAGGGTTTAGCCTCTCTGATCTCGTGGTAGATCAACTCTTGTAATACCCATACCATCAATATTAATCAAGCAGGACGTAGGGTTTTACCTCCATCGAGAGGGCCCGAACCTAGGTAAAACTTCATGTCCCTGCCTCCTGTTACCATCCGGCCTAGATGCACAGTTCGGGACCCCCTACCCGAGATCCGCCGGTTTTGACACCGACAAACTCCTTCTCAAGAAATGTTCCATTCTTGGCAACAAAGATCTTGCCTTCGGATCTGTGATACAAGGTGTACCCAATTGTTTCCTTAGGGTATCCTATGAAGACGCACTTCTCCGATTTGGGTTCGAGCTATCAGGCTGAAGCCTTTTGACATAAGTGTCGCAACCCCAAACTTTAAGAAACGACAACTTATGTTCCTTGCCAAACCAAATTTCATACGGTGTCATCTCAACGGATTTAGATGGTGCCCTATTTAACGTGAATGCGGCTGTCTCTAATGCATAACCCCAAAATGATAGTGGTAAATCGGTAAGAGACATCATAGAATGCACCATATCCAATAAAGTACGATTATGACGTTCGGACACACCATTATGTTGTGGTGTTCGAGGTGGTGTGAGTTGTGAAACAATTCCACATTGTTTTAAATGAAGGCCAAACTCGTAACTCAAATATTCGCCTCCATGATCAGATCATAGAAAGTTTCTTTTCTTGTTACGATGATTCTCCATTTCACTCTAAAATTCTTTGAACTTTTCAAATGATTCAAACTTGTGTCTCATCAAGTAGATATACCCATACCTACTCAAATCATAGGTGAAGGTCAGAAAATAATGATACCTGCCGCATGCCTGATACGTCTCCAACTTTCTATAATATTTGATTGTTCCATGCTATTATATTATCTGTTTTGGATGTTTAATGGGCTTTAATATGCTCTTTTTATATTATTTTTGGGACTAACCTATTAACCAGAGGCCCAGTGCCAGTTTTTGTTTTTTTGCCTATTTCAATGTTTCGTAGAAAAGGAATATCAAACGGAACGAAACCTTTGCGAGGATCTTTCTTGGAACAAACACAAACCAGGAGACTTGGAGTGGAAGTCTAGAACTCCGTGAAGCTTCCACGAGATAGGAGGGCACGCCCAGGGGGTAGGCGCGCCCCCACCCTCGTGGGCCCCACGGAGCTCCACCGACGTACTTCTTTCTCCTATATATATACTCTTATACCCTAAAAACATCAGGGGGAGCCACGAAACCACTTTTCAACCGCCGCAACCTTCTGTACCCGTGAGATCCCATCTGGGACCTTTTCCGGTGATCTGCCGGAGGGGGATTCGATCACGGAGGGCTTCTACATCAACACCATAGCCTCTCTTATGATGTGTGAGTACTTTACCACACACCTTCAGGTCCATAGTTATTAGCTAGGTGGCTTCCTCTCTCTCTTTGGTTCTCAATACAAAGTTCTCCTCGATGTTCTTGGAGATCTATTCGATGTAATACATTTTGCGGTGTGTTTGCCGAGATCCGATGAATTGTGGACTTATGATCAAGTTTATCTATGAACAATATTTGGTTCTTCTATGAATTCTTATATGCATGATTTGATATCTTTGCAAGTCTCTTTGAATTATCAGTTCAGTTTGGCCTACTAGATTGATCTTTCTTGCAATGGTAGAAGTGCTTAGCTTTGGTTTCAATCTTGCAGTGTCCTTTCCCAGTGACAGCAGGGGCAGCAAGGAACGTATTGTATTGTTGCCATCAACGATAAAAAGATGGGGTTTATATCATATTTCTTGAATTTATCCCTCTACATCATGTCATCTTGCCTAAAGCATTACTCTGTTCCTTTGAACTTAATACTCTAGATGCATGTTGGATAGCGGTCAATGTGTGGAGTAATAGTAGTAGATGCAGAATCGTTTCGGTCTACTTAACACGGACGCGATGCCTATGTTCATAATCATTGCCTAGATATTCTCATAACTATGCGCTCTTGTATCAATTGCTCGACCGTAATTTGTTCACCCACCGTAATACATGCTATCATGAGAGAAGCCACTAGTGAAACCTATGGCCCCCAAGTCTCTTTCTTATTGTATTGCATCTCTTTTATTATCGCATCTCATCTACTATTTTGCAATCTTTACTTTCCAATTTATACAACAAAAATACCAAAAATATTTATCTTACTATCTTTATCATATCTCACTTTCGCAAGTGACCGTGAAGGGATTGACAACCCCTTTATCGCGTTGGTTGCGAGGTTCTTGATTGTTTATGCAGGCACTAGGTGACTTGCGTGTTATCTCCTACTGGATTGATACCTTGGTTCTTAAAAACTGAGGGAAATACTTACGCTACTTTGATGCATCACCCTTTCCTCCTCAAGGGAAAACCAACACATGCTCAAGAGGTAGCAAGAAGGATTTCTGACGCCGTTGCGGGGGAGATCTACGCTCAAGTCAAGACATGCCAAGTACCCGTCATAAACTCTTCTCCCTCGCATTACATTATTTGCCATTTGCCTCCCGTTTTCCTCTCCCCCACTTCACAAGCTTTGCCTTTTGCTTGCTTGTGTTACCATGTACCTTCTTTTTGCTTGCATCTTTGCTTGATAAAAGTTTATGGATCCTCATCCACTTGCTAATCTCTTTTAAGAGATCCAATTATGATGAACCTATTGCTAGTGAGTTGAGTGCACTAGATTGTCTTTATGAGGTTTTGCTTGAAATTCATGAATTTGAAAAGTGTGATGAATTACTTTATGAAGCGATTCACGATAGAACTTTGAATAAAAAGCATGATCGCAATGATTTTATTATAAATTCTATTGATGTAAATTGTGCTAATAATATGCAAAACCCTAAGCTTGGGGATGCTAGTTTTTCTATGTCCCCTACTTGTTGCAATGATCATGATTGGGGCGATAGTGTTTCTTATGATCTTGAAAGTTTATTTAAGCCCCCTGATGAATATGAGATTGATAATAATGTGTGCAATAATATTGAACGAGGGTTTGGAAGAGTGTCAACTTTAGATCCCACATATTTGGATAACATTCAATGTTATGAAGTTTTTGATAAAAGTGGGTTTAGAGAGGTCATGACTTTAGTTAATGTTAATCCCACTATTTGGAAGAGTGTCAACTTTGCATGGATGTGGATCGTGTTGAAAATATTTTATGTGATATCTATTTTGTTGAATTTGCTTATGATCCCACATGTAATTATTATGAGAGAGGAAAATATGATTGTAGAAATTTTCATGTTACTAAATTACCTCTCGTTATGTTGAGATTGCTATTGTTTCTTTCCGCTACCTTGCATATGCTAGTTTTTGCTTGCTATGATAATTTGTTTGCCTATAAGGTTCCTATGAATAAGAAGAATGTTAGACTCAGATGTGTTTTTCACGTGTTTTATGATGCTCTCTTTGTGCTTCAATTCTTGTCTTTCATGTGAGCATTATTGAAATCTCATTGCTTAGCTAGAGGCGTTAAACGACAATGCTTGTTGGGAGGCAACCCAATTTTATTTTTGTTCTTTACTTTTTGTTCCTGTTTAGTAATAAATAATTTATCTATCCTATGTTATGATTGTGTTTTTTTATGTTTTAATTATTGTTTTTGCCAAGTAAAGCCTTTAGGATCTTCTTGGGTGATTGTTGTTTAATCTTGCTGATAAAAACAGAAAGTATGCGCTCACGAAAATAATTTTCGTTTTTACCAGATAGCGATAAAATAACAATTCCAACTGAAATAGATCAATATACAAATTATTTAGGTCTTCCTGATTTCTCAGAATTTTCGGAGTTACAGAAGTATTCGAAACCTCCAGATTGCTACAGACTGTTCTGTTTTGACAGATTCTGCTTTTCGTGTGTTGTTTGCTTATTTTGATGAATCTATGGCTAGTATCGGCGGGTATGAACCATAGAGAAGTTGGAATACAGTAGGTTTAACACCAATATAAATAAATAATGAGTTAATTACAGTATATTAAAGAGGTGGTTTGTTTTCTTATACTAACGGAGCTCATGAGATTTTCTATTGAGTTTTGTGTTGTGAAGTTTTCAAGTTTTTGGGTAAAGATTTGATGGATTTTGGAACAAGGAGTGGCAAGAGCCTAAGATTGGGGATGTCCAAGGCACCCCAAGGTAAAATTCAAGGATAACCAAAAGCCTAAGCTTGGGGATGCCCCTGAAGGCATCCCCTCTTTCGTCTTCGTCTATCGGTAACTTTACTTGAGGCTATATTTTTATGCACCACATGATATGTGTTTTGCTTGGAGTGTCTTGTATGATTTTAGTCTTTGCTTTTTAGTTTATCACAATCATCCTTGCTGTACACGCCTTTTGGGAGACACACACATGAATCAGAATTTATTGGAATACTCTATGTGCTTCACTTATATATTTTGAGCTAGATAATTTTGCTCTAGTGCTTCACTTATACCTTTTTAGAGCATGGTGGTGGTTTTATTTTATAGAAATTATTGATCTCTCATGCTTCACTTATACTTCCTCCGTCCCAAAATTCTTGTCTTAAATTTGTCTAGATACAGATATATCTAACACTAAAATGTAACTAGATACATCTATATTTAGACAAATCTAAGACAAGAATTTTGGGGCGGAGGGAGTATTATTTTGAGAGTGTTTTAGAACAACATGGTAATTTGCTTTGGTTATAAAATTAGTCCTAATATGATGGGCATTCAAGATGGGTATAATAAAAACTTTCATATAGAGTGCATTGAATAGTTTAATACTTGATAATTGTTTTGAGATATATAGATGGTAATATTAGAGTCGTGCTAGTTGAGTAATTTTGAAATTGAGAAATATTTGTGTTGAGTTTTGCAAGTCCCGTAGCATGCACGTATGGTAACCGTTGTGTGACAAATTTGAAGTATGATGTGTTCTTTTATTGCCTTCCTTATGAGTGGCGGTCGGGGATGAGTGATGGTCTTTTCCTACCAATCTATCCCCCTAGGAGCATGCACATAGTGCTTGGTTTTGATGACTTGTAGATTTTTGCAATAAGTATGTGAGTTCTTTATGACTAATGCTGAGTCCATGGATTATATGCACTCTCACCCTTCCACCATTGCTAGCCTCTCTTATGTCGCGCAACTTTCGCTGGTACCATAGACCCATCATTTACCTTCCTCAAAACAGCCACCATACCTACCTATTATGGCATTTCCATAGCCATTCCAAGATATATTGCCATGCAACTTTCCACCATCCCGTTTATTATGACACGCTTCATCATAGTCATATTGCTTTGCATGATCATGTAGTTGACATCGTATTTGTGGCATGGCCACCATTCATAATTTTTTATACATGTCACTCTTGATTCATTGCACATCCCGGTACACCGCCGGAGGCATTCACATAGAGTCATATTTTGTTCTAAGTATCGAGTTGTAATTCTTGAGTTGTAAGTAAATAAAAGTGTGATGATCTTCATTATTAGAGCATTGTCCCATGTGAGGAAAGGATGATGGAGACTATGATTCCCCCACAAGTCGGGATGAGACTCTGGACGAAAAAAAGAGGCCATAAAAAGGAAGAAGGCCCAAACAAAAAAAATAAAAATAAAAATAAATGAGAGAAAAAGAGAGAGAGAGGGGCAATGTTACTATCCTTTTTCCACACTTGTGCTTCAAAGTAGCACCATGATCTTCATGATAGAGAGTCTCTTATGTTGTCACTTTCATATACTAGTGGGAACTTTTCATTATAGAACTTGGCTTGTATATTCCAATGATGGGCTTCCTCAAATTTCCCTAGGTCTTTGTGAGCAAGAAAGTTGGATGCACACCCACTTAGTTTCTTTTGTTGAGCTTTCATACACTTATAGCTCTAGTGCATCCGTTACATGGCAATCCCTACTCACTCACATTGATATCTATCGATGGGCATCTCCATAGCCCATTGATACGCCTAGTTGATGTGAGACTATCTTCCTCCTTTTTGTCTTCTCCACAACCACCATTCTATTCCACCCATAGTGCTATTTCCATGGTTCGCGCTCATATATTGCGTAAAAGTTGAAAAAGCTTGAAAAGGCTAAGTATGAAACGATTGCTTGGCTTGTCATCGGGGTTGTCCATGATGGGAGCATTTTGTGTGACAGAAATGAAGCATGGCCAAACTATATGATTTTGTAGGGATGAACTTTCTTTGGCTATGTTATTTTGAGAAGACATAATTGCTTGGTTAGTATGCTTGAAGTATTATTATTTTTATGTAAATATTAAACTTTTGTCTTGAATCTTTTGGATCTGAATATTCATGCCACAATAAAGAAAATTACATTGAAAATTATGCTAGGTAGCATTCCACATCAAAAATTCTGTTTTTATCATTTACCTACTTGGGGACGAGCAGGAATTAAGCTTGGGGATGCTTGATACGTCTCCAACGTATCTATAATTTTTTATTGTTCCATGCTATTATATTATCTGTTTTGGATGTTTAATGGGCTTTAATATGCTTTTTTATATTATTTTTGGAACTAACCTATTAACCAGAGGCCCAGTGCTAGTTTCTGTTTTTTTGCCTATTTCAGTGTTTCGTAGAAAAGGAATATCAAACAGAATCCAAACGGAACGAAAGCTTCGCGAGGATATTTCTTGGAACAAACACAAACCAGGAGACTTGGAGTGGAAGTCTGGAACTCAGCGAAGCTTCCACGAGATAGGAGGGCGCGCCCCCACCCTCATGGGCCCCATGGATCTCCATCGACGTACTTCTTTCGCCTATATATACTCTTATACCCTAAAAACATCAGGGGAGCCACGAAACCACTTTTCCACCACCGCAACCTTCTGTACCCATGAGATCCCATCTAGGGCCTTTTCCGGCGATCTGCCGGAGGGGGATTCGATCACGGAGGGCTTCTACATCAACACCATATCCTCTCTGATGATGTGTGAGTAGTTTACCACAGACCTTCGGGTCCGTAGTTATTAGCTAGATGGCTTCTTCTCTCTCTTTGGTTCTCAATACAAAGTTCTCCTCGATGTTCTTGGAGATCTATTCGATGTAATATTTTTTGCGGTGTGTTTGCCGAGATCCGATGAATTATGGATTTATGATCAATGAACAATATTTGGTTCTTCTCTGAATTATTATATGCATGATTTGATATCTTTGCAAGTCTCTTCGAATTATCGGTTTAGTTTGGCCGACTAGATTGATCTTTCTTGCAATGGGAGAAGTGCTTAACTCTGGGTTCAATCTTGCGGTGTCCTTTCCCAGTGACAGCAGGTGCAGCAAGGCACATATTGTATTGTTGCCATCGAGGATAAAAAGATGGGATTAATATCATATTGATTGAGTTTATCCCTCTACATCATGTCATCTTGCCTAAAGCATTACTCTGTTCTTATGAACTTAATACTCTAGATGCATGCTGGATAGTGGTCGATGTGTGGAGTAATAGTAGTAGATGCAGAATCGTTTCGGTCTACTTAACACGGACGTGATGCCTATTTTCATAATCATTGCCTAGATATTCTCATAACTATGCGCTCTTCTATCAATTACTCAGCAGTAATTTGTTCACCCACCTAATACATGCTATCATGAGAGAAGCCACTAGTGAAACTATGGCCCCTGGGTCTCTTTCTTATTATACTGCATCTCTTTTATTATCGCATCTCGTTTACTATTTTGCAATCTTTACTTTCCATTCTATACAACAAAAATACCAAAAATATTTATCTTACTATCTTTATCAGATCTCACTTTCGAAAGTGACCGTGAAGGGATTGACAACCCCTTTATCGCGTTGGTTGCGAGGTTCTTGATTATTTGTGCAAGTACTAGGTGACTTGCGTGTTGACTCCTACTTGATTGATACCTTGGTTCTCAAAAACTGAGGGAAATACTTATGCTACTTTACTGCATCACCCTTTCCTCTTCAAGGGAAAACCAACACATGCTTAAGAGGTAGCAGTGCCTCAACACTCATCGGACCGTATACATCGGTTTGTATTATTTTTGATAAGTCATTAGCTCGCTCCATTGTTTCGAAGAATGGAGTTTTATACATCTTGCCCATGAGGCAGTGCCACAAGTATGTTGCACTATCATTAGCAACTTTGCATCTTTTGGCATCAATATTATGAATATGTGTATCATTATGATCAAGATTCAATAAACCATTAACATTGGGTGTATGACCATAGAAGGTTTTATTCATGTAAACATAATAACAATTTATTCTCTGACTTAAATGAATAATAGTATTGCAATAAACATGATCCAATTATATTCATGCTCAACGCAAACACCAAGTAACATTTATTTAGTTTCAACACTAATCCCGAGGTAGAGTGAGTGTGTGATGGTGATCTTATCAACCTTGGAATCACTTCCAACACACATCGTCACCTCACACTTAACTAGTCTTTGTTTATTCTGCAACTCCTATTTCGAGTTACTAATATTAGCAACTGAACCGGTATCGAATACCCAGGTGCTACTATGAACACCAGTAAGGTACACATCAATAACATGTATATCAAATATACTTTTTTTCACTTTGCCATCCTTCTTTCCCGCCGAGTATTTGGGGCAGTTCCGCTTCCAGTGACCATCTCCTTTGCAGTAGGAGCACTCAGTTTGTGGCTTGGGTCTAGCTTTGGGCTTCTTCATGGGAGCAACAACTTGCTTTCCATTCTTCTTAAAGTTCCCTCTCTTTCCCTTGCCTTTTTTCTTGAAACTAGTGGTCTTGTTAACCATCAACACTTGATGCTCTTTCTTGATTTCTAACATCGTCGATTTCGGTATCGCGAAGGGCTCAGGAATCATTTTCATCATCCCTTGCATATTGTAGTTCATCCAGAAGTTCTAGTAGCTTAGTGATAGTGACTAGAGAACTTTGTCAATCACACTATCTTATCTGGAAGATTAACTCCCATTCGATTTAAGCAATTGTAGTACCCAGACATTCTGAGCACATGCTCACTGGTTGAGCTATTCTCCTCCATCTTGTAGGCAAAGTACTTGTCAGAGGTCTCACACCTCTCGACACGGGCATGAATCTGAAATACTAATTTTTAGCTCTTGGAACATCTCATATGCTCCGTGGCGTTCAAAACGTTTTTGAAGTCCCGGTTTTACGCCGTAAAGCATGTCGCACTAAACTATTAAGTAGTCATGACATCGAGCTTGCCAAATGTTCATAACTTCTGCATCTGCTCCCGCAACAGGTCTGTCACCTAGCAGTGCATCAAGGAAATAATTCGTTTGTGCAGCAATGAGGATAACCTGTAGATCACGAACCCAGTCCACATCATTGCTACTATCATATTTTAACTTAGTTTTTCTCTAGGAACATATCAAAATTAAAACAGGGGAGCTATACGCGAGCTAATGATATACAACATAGATATGCAAATACTATCAGGACTAAGTTCATGATAAACTAAGTTCAATTAATCAAATTACTTAAGAACTCCCACTTAAATAGACATCCCTCAAGTCATCTAAGTGATATGTGATCCAAATCAACTAACCCATGTCCAATCATCATGTGAGATGGGGTAGTCATCAATGGTGAACATCTCTATGTTGATCATATCTACTATATGATTCATGTTCGACCTTTCGGTCTCCAGTGTTACGAGGCCATGTATGTACATGCTAGGCTCGTCAAGTTTAACCCAAGTATTCTGCATGTGCAAAACTGTCTTGCACCCGTTGTATGTGAGCGTAGAGCCTGTCACACCCGATCATCACATGGTGTCTCAACACGACGAACTATAGCAATGGTGCATACTCAGGGTGAACACTTTTACCTTGAAATTTAGTGAAGGGATCATCTTATAATGCTACCGCCGTACTAAGAAAAATAAGATGCATAAAAGATAAACATCACATGCAATCAAAAAATGTGACATGATATGGCCATCATCATCTTTTGCATCTGATCTCCATCTCCAAAGCATCGTCATGATCTCCATTGTCACCGGCTCGACACCTTGATCTCCATCGTTGCGTCGTGGTTGTCTCGCCAACTATTGCTTCTGCAACTATCGCTAACGCATAGTGATAAAGTAAAGCAATTACTGTTGGGATCTACGGTAGGGTGCGTCGACTGCAAATTAAAATTTCCTACGCGCAGAACAACCAAGAACATGCTACGGGAGATAGATCACAGTTTGTTACCACTAGACGCGTAGTGCCGTGTAGCGGAAGAAGAGTTGGGGCAGCGCGTCCGCGTGGATCGTCTCCTCCTCGTCCGATCTCCCTCGTACAACGGTGGTCGGTTCCCATGTGCAGGTTCGCCGGAGCGGTGCAAGTGCACCGCCTCTAACGGTATCTGCGCATGCAGGAGGAACGTCGTGCGGCGGACTACTAGGTCTGATCACACAACCGGCGGCGAGTGGAGGTGTCTATGCGCAACACATGCAAACCCTAGTGACAGCGCCGAAGCGATCAACCACCTGAGTGTGCGGCACCTCCACTATATATAGGCGTCGCGGGCTCAACACTTGGGCCTCGCATGGACCCTAAAGCCCATAAGTCTACTCGGCCACAATCCGAATACAGTTCGGATCACATCCGACCAGTGTCCTCGGATCCGACCTCGTAGGTTCCTTCCCTTAAGCGCGCGACCCCTTAGGTTCAAGTCGGCTTGGTCGTAGTTCGGATCACCTCCGAACTGCACGGTTGGTAGCGGCCTCTAGCAAGGCATGTCGAACGCCAAGCAGACTATGAAGTTGGTTAGCTAACCTGTACATCACACTTCCATTCCTTTTGCCACAGGATATATGTTGTCGAGCTCAAGGCGTGTCTGTCATCCTTGTGCTAGCCCGACCTCTTTCTCGTTCTAGTGATGCCGACCACTATCCGGATTATCTCATAATCCTTGTCGCATGGACATGCTTGTCCTGGTCGGATCACACGAAGGGACCAGAGTATATCTCTCCTGGTCGGAGGGGCAAATCCCATCTTGCTCGACCATGTCTTGCAGCATGGGTCTGGACAAGCCTGAAACCTACCTTTGTAACTACCCAGTCACGGAGTAGCATTTGGTCGGCCCAAAGCAAGTCTGTCACCATCCCGAGTACATGTGTCAACTCAGGTCTTAGGACATAGAACATATGTTGTACTAGAGACTCACAGATGACATATCGTTGCGTCTCATAGTTGGGTTTGTCCGACTCGGACCTTATCTCGACTCGAATCCGACTACGTCGAATCCGACCATATCCTTCCAAGTCCATATTATCCGGTTAGCATCCAATGCTCCATGGCTAGTGAGACCAAGCCATCGACCGTGTCATATGCTAGTCTAGTTGGCTGCGCGTCCACACAACCCTTTCGACTAGGGACCTTTTAGGACAGTCATCATGCAATGCATAGTCCCGCAAACAAGTCACGTACTTGCTGATACACATCATTGATAATGTCCAAGAACTATCTTTATTCATAAACACATAGGAAATATCATCATACATGATTGCCTCTAGGGCATATCTCCAACAATTACATGGCGTTTGCATTTCATACCATAAAGAGACAACCATAAGGCTCCTATCGGTTGCCTGATATCTCACAAAACATGATCATCTCATACAATAACATATATCACATCATGTCTTGACTATATCACTGTTGGGGAACGTAGTAATTCAAAAAAATTCCTATGATCATGCAAGATCTATCTAGGAGATGCATAGCAACAAGACGGGAGAGTGTGTCCACATACCCTCATAGACTAAAAGCGGAAGCATTTAGTAACGCGGTTGATAGTCGAACGTCTTCATGATTCAACCGATCCAAGTACCAAACATATGGCACCTCCGTGTTCAGCACACGTTCAACATGATGACATCCCTCGAGCTCTTGATCCAGTAGAGGGTCGAGGGGGAGTTCCGTCAGCACGACGGCGTGGCGGCGGTGTTGGTGATGTGATCCGCGCAGGGCTTCTCCTAAGCACTACGACAATATGATCGAGGTGGTAAACTGTGGAGGGGGGTACCGCACACGGCTGAGGAACAATTGACGTGTCTTTGGGGTGCCCCCTGCCCCCGTATATAAAGGAGGAGAGGGAGGAGGCTGGCCCCCTAGGGGCGCGCCAAGTGTGGGGAGTCCTACTAGGACTCCCAAGTCCTAGTAGGATTCCCCTTTCCTTTTCCGGAGGGGGAAAGAGGGAAGGGAGAGGGAGTAGGAAAGGGCAAGGGGGCGCCGCCCCCTCCCCTAGTCCAACTCGGACTCCATGGGGGGGACGTGCATGCCTCCTCCCTTGGCCTGCCTCCTCTTCTCCCTTATGGCCCAATAAGGCCCAATTACTTTCCCCCGGGGGTTCCGGTAACCCCTCGGTACTCCGGAAAAATCGCCGAATCACTCGGAACCATTCCGATGTCTGAGTACAACCTTCCAATATATGAATCATTACCTCTCGACTATTATGAGAATCCTCGTCAGGTCCGTGATCTCATCCGGGATTCCAAACAAACTTCGGTCACCAAAACACATAACTCATAATACAAATCGTCATCGAACATTAAGCGTGCGGATCCTACAGGTTCAAGAACTATGTAGACATGACCGAGACACATCTCCGGTCAATAACCAACAGCGGAAGCTGGATGCTCATATTGGCTCATACATATTCTGCGAAGATCTTTATCGGTCAAACCGCATAACAACATATGTTATTCCCTTTGTCATCGGTATGTTACTTGCCCGAGATTCGATCGTCGGTATCCTCATACCTATTTCAATCTCGTTACCGGCAAGTCTCTTTACTCATTCTATAATGCAACATCCCATAACTAACTCATTAGTTACATTGCTTGCAAGGCTTATAGTGATGTGAATTACCGAGAGGGCCCAGAGATACCTCTCCGATACTCAGAGTGACAAATCCTAATCTTGATCTATGATAACCCAACAAACACCTTCGAAGACACCTGTAGAGCATCTTTATAATCACCCAGTTACGTTGTGACTTTTGATAGCACACAAGGTGTTCGTCCGGTATTCAGGAGTTGCATAATCTCATAGTCAAAGGAATATGTATAAGTCATGAAGAAAGCAATAACAATAAAACTTAACGATCATTATACTAAGCTAACGGATGGGTCTTGTCCATCACACCATTCTCCTAATGATGTGATCCCGTTCATCAAATAACAACACATGTCTATGGTTAGGAAACTTAACCATCTTTGATTAACGAGCTAGCCTAGTAGAGGCTTACTAGGGACACTGTGTTTTGTCTATGTATCCACACAATTATGAAGTTTCCGGTTAATACAATTCTAGCATGAATAATAAAAATTTATCATGATATAAGGAAATATAAATAACAACTTTATTATTGCCTCTAGGGCATATTTCCTTCAGTCTCCCACTTGCACTAGAGTCAATAATCTAGTTCACATCGCCATGTGATTTAACACCAATAGTTCACATCACCATGTGACCAACACCCAAAGGGTTTACTAGAGTCAATAATCTAGTTCACATCGCCATGTGATTAACACCCAAAGAGTACTAAGGTGTGATCATGTTTTGCTTGTGAGAGAAGTTTAGTCAATGGGTGTAACATCCCAAATTTTCAATTTGGAATGTTATACATTAGATCATCAATGCATATCATATTTTATTTTGCATTTTGGTTGATCCTAGAAATTTCTACGCAACTCAAGGACCCACGGAGAGAGTTCGGAAATTCTTTATTTTCATATTTGAGTTTTTCTCAAATTTTGAGAATAGGATCATTTGATTTTTATTATTTTATCGTCAATTATTTCTATTACAAAAATATGAGAGAGGAAATAAAATGACTTTCCCAAAATAAAGAAATATTGAGGATTTAATAATAAAATCAAATAAGATTTTATTTCGGAGTTTTCGCTATTTTATTTGAATTTAGGAAAATGTGCATTTTCAAAATTGCATTTAGGCCCCAAATAAATGTTCACCTTGTGCGGCTTGATTTTAGAAGCCCGAGAAAATTTATTTCGGGATTTTTGGAGTCCGTTTAGTATTTCTTTTTATTTTTCTTCTGTGCGTAATTATTAAAAAACGAACCGACCTACGGGCTGTGTCCGACCGGGACTCCGGCCCGCTAGGCTTTATAAACCGGGGGGAGCCCAGCCGAAGCCAGCCCGCCCGCGCCCCTAAAACCCTAGCCACCGCCGCCTACCATCGCCGTCGCGCCGCCGCCCGCCGCCACCGTCGCACACCGCCCGAGGTGCGCCTCGAAATCCACGCCGCCGGTTTCTTTAAAAAAAGAAAGAAAAAAACCGTTCGGTTTTTCGTCGGTTTTTTTAGTTTCGGTTTTTTTAATAGATCGGTTTTTCTGATTTATTTAAATAGCGAGCGTTCGTCCGTTCCTTCGTTCTAGCGAACGTTCGTCGTTTATCTTTTCTCGGATTAAATCCGCGATTTTTCTGATCGCGATTTCAGATCTGATTTTCGTTTTAGTATAACTTTTTGCTCGTTTATCGGAATCAGGCGATTCAAGCGCCTGGAGTTTCGTATCGAAACCCTCTATCCATTTAACCAACTTAAACAAGTTTTTGCTACTGTAAAAATTGCCTTAGATCCAGATTAGTAGAACGAATTTGTTTTCTTTCGCCGTTTGACTTTCGTTGCTTCGTTTGATTTGATTCTTTTTGCAAACCGGAGTTCTTAAGTTGAATTTTCTAGTTAGATCTCTTATTCGAGTTTTACCTGTGCATTAGATGAGTACTTATTATATGCTTGTTTGTTGCCTGCGATAGAATACCCGGAGTGCGCCGCCTGTTACTTCGAATCGCTAGGTTTTCCGGATCATCAGCAAGGCAAGTAACACTTTGATCATACATTTTCTACTACCCAGTTTTATTGCATTAGATCAATCCTCACACATTGCATGATTAGGATCCAATTAAATTGTGGGTTTGGGGAGTAGTTGAGGTAGAACCTATTATCTGTTCATTATCAAACCTTTGGGAGTTACTTCTACGTTTGCTTACTGTGCCAAGCTATGCTAGTAGACGTGGATTGGGTGAGTGATATCCATGACAGATGTGAGTATTGTTAATTAATGGTTTATCTAAGGTGGCAACTTAAACACACATCTGGGTGGATTGAGGTACCTGGGTATTCCAGGATTGCCTGTTTCTTTTTGGACCGCCACCCAGGCTCAAAGAGATCATGAGATTATTCATACTAGAAACTTCCGTGTGCAGCCACAAGCCATTATGGGCTCTGGCATAGTTGATTAAGTCGTGCGAACTCTTACAGGGTAGACTAGCAGATGTAGGGGAAAGTAGGTGTAACGGTCTATCCATCGTAAGGTGCTAGCGCTTCTGAAAGACTATGTCTCTGTCATCCGTCTTCTCAAACACCATGTAGTGCGAGAAACCAAACGGAGGCGATCGAGTCTTGTGGGGAAAAGTGCGCAAACCTCTACAGAGTGTAATAAACTAATCATGGTTAGCCGTGTCCCCAGTTATGGACATCTTGAGTATCTAGTACCTGGATTATCATGTGAATCTCAACATGTTACTCTAAATTAATTTTGTTGGGTTTTGTTTAATGATGTTTAATTGGGATTGAGAATGCTGTCAGCCATTCTCAATGTTTAACAACTACCATGATAGTTAAATAAATTTATTCCTATGCAGTAGGGAAAAATTGGCTTTACGCAAAACTGTAACCATAGAGCTTTCCACCAGCCAAATAAGCATATAGTATAGTTGTTTCATTCCATTATTCTCTATGTGTTACTTTGCCAGCATATTCCATGTGCTGACCTGTTTCGGGCTGCAATGTTAATGTTGCAGACTTTTCAAACGATGATTAAGGAGTTTTTAGGTCGTGGTTCTATACTCAGTGATGCTGATGGAGTTGACGGACTCACTTATCTTCCAAGCCTTCCGCTGTTATCGTTATTAGATGGCCTTAAGCCATATTTATTGTATTATGTTCTCTCTTGAGACACTTGATGTAATAAGTGTGTGATTGCAACTCTGTTATAAATCCTCCGAGTACTATGTGGTGTCAGCATTACTGATCCAGGGATGACACCGGAGCACAGAGATCAGACTGTTTGAGGTCTGGTCGCTACTGAGATGGTATCAGAGCACATGTTGACTGTAGGACACGACCACTAAGCTAAAGACCTAGATCACTATTCACTCTCTTCTCTTCTGACCTCTCATCTTTTCTACTCTTTAGGATGGCAGATGCAAGGAACAAGTTCACACAACCGGATGACGATACACCCTTTGGACGTCACTTGAAGGAAGTCACTAGATACCTGAACATAGGAGTACCAAGCTTCACCGGAACCTACAACGCCACTTTACCTGAAGAAGAGCGCTGGATGATTCAAGTTCAAGTTCCAGGAAGGACGTTCATGCCAGTCACTGAGCCCATAGAGTTTTCTTTTGATGCACCAACTTGGAGTCTAGGAAAGAGCATGGCAGCTCACATCGCCATGGGACGCATTGGAGAAGTCTACCGCAATGATCTCAAGGATACTATCTACCAGATTTGTGGGCGCCGAGATGAGCACCGGGAGATGATTAGCACCAGAAGGGATAGATCCATTGCATCTTTTATCCAGGAATTAAACCAGCACATTCGACGAGAGGAGAATCAGATGTGCGCCGACATGATAGATCTGAAGAAGGCTAAGACAAGAATCAAGGAACTGAAGGAAGAACTCAAGGCTACACGTGAAGATTATGAAGAGGAAATAGAAGTACTAGTGGATAAGAATGCCGACCTAACAATGAAGATAGCAATATTTATGGGAGGCCCTACACCAGTAGATGAAGACGAAGAACCCAAGGAGATTAGCCCGGAAGACTACATCATCATCGACGACACCGACTCGGATCCAGATGATAGCGATGATGACTATGTTGATGAAGCCGGAGCAGATATCATGGAGTCTGCAACCGAAGAATATTTCTAGTAGACCACCTCATCAGTAGTAGTAGTCCACCATGTAAATACAGTAGTCCGAGCACTTTTGCGATAGTTAGATCGATTGTATGCCCTTGTTTGATTAAATGAAGTGAATTGTTTGCTTTTGCCTCATGTGAATATGGGTAGTGTTTTCTATTTAGACCCCCTCTATTCTTACATCTCATCTTTTCTAAACCCTCAGATGCCTCCGAGATGTGACCCCGGATTTACCTTTCCACCGGAGCTCACCCAGTTGATCCAGCAGTAGAACACATTGATGCAGTTGCTAGTCCAGAATCAGAATCAGAGGAACAACAACAACAACCCACCACCACCACCACCACCTGTTGATCACTTAGCCCGTTTTCTTAGGCTGAATCCGCCGGTGTTTTCCAGTAGCACCGAGCCGATAGTAGCAGATGATTGGCTCCGCAAGATAGCTAGAGAGTTGACCACAGCAGGATGCACAGATGCGGAGAAGGTGAAGTTTGCCGCACATTAGCTTGAAGGACCCGCAGCATCATGGTGGGAGAATTTCACAGCCACTTTCCCTGTCGACACTGTCACATGGGACTAGTTTCAGCAGGCCTTTCGTACTGCCCATGTTTCAGCAAGAGCTATGGCCATGAAGAAGCGTGAGTTTCGCAACTTGCGCCAGGGAGGACGGACTGTTGGCCAGTATGTGGAGGACTTTAGTAAGTTAGCATGTTATGCCCCAGATGATGCTGCTACGGACGCAGCTAAGCAGGAGAAGTTTCTGGAAGGACTGAATGATGAGTTGAGCATGCAGTTGATGGTAGCAACCTTCAACAACTACCAGGAGTTGGTAGACCGTGCTCTTATGATTGAAGGCAAGCAGCAGCAAATTGAGAATCGCAAGAGGAAGTATGCACAAGGAAAGTACAATTCAGGAACTCAGCAGAAGCCACGTTTTACCCCTAGATCGGGAGGACATTTTCAGCATACCCATGGAGGAGGTAGCTCGCACAATCACGATGGCACCAAGAATGGTAATGGCAATGGAGGAAGCAATGGCCAGAATCGCACCAACCCATCAATCCCAGCCAAGAAGGACCTGAGCCAAGTCACTTGCTTTAAGTGTCAGAAGACCGGACATTATGCCAATGAATGTCCTGAAGGCCAGAATGGCAATGAAAGTTCCGGGAAGAAGCCGAACCCTTTCAACAGGGGACAGGTGAACCACCTTAACGTGGAGGAGGTTGAAGAGCAGCCGGATGCCATAATCGGTAAGTTTTTGGTCAAGTCATTTACTGCACTCGTTCTTTTTTATACTAGTGCATCTCATTCATACATATCAAGGGGATTTGTGGATAAGTATAACCTGCCCACTAAGGTTCTTAGAACACCTATGCTAGTAAGCTCACCGGGAGCAGAGTATATGGCCAGCCAAGGATGTTTTCAAGTGCCATTGAGTATAGGTAGGCATGTGTTTCCCTCGGATTTGATCATTTTGGAATCACAAGGATTGGATGTAATTCTGGGTATGGATTGGCTGTCGATGTATGGAGAAAACATCGATTGCGCCAGTAAGTCAATTTTGCTTACCACCCCAGAAGGGAGAAGGATCAAGTATGTATCCCGGCATGTGCCAAAAGGGACTCAAGTAAATTGTTTAACAGGAGTTGTGCAGGAGGAAGTACCAGTGGTAAGGGATTTCCCTGATGTATTTCCAGAAGAGTTGCCAGGCATGCCACCGGATAGAGACATTGAGTTTTTGATTGAGCTATTGCCAGGCACAGGGCCAATATCGAAGAGACCATACAGGATGCCTGCAAAGGATTTGGTGGAAATTAAGAAGCAGATTAAGGAGTTACTGGATAAGGGATATATTCGCCCAAGTTCTTCGCCTTGGGGATCGCCAGTACTTCTAGCAGAGAAGAAGGATGGATCATTAAGGATGGTTGTTGATTATCGAGGATTGAATGAAGTAACCATCAAGAACAAGTACCCAATACCAATGATCAATGATCTGTTTGATCGATTGCAAGGAGCTAAGGTATTTTCCAAGATCGATCTACGATCAGGGTATCACCAGTTGAAGATTCGAGAACAGGATATTCCTAAGACAGCTTTTACCACCAGGTATGGGTTGTACGAGTATACCGTTATGTCATTTGGTCTGACTAACGCACCTGCTTATTTTATGAACATGATGAACAAAGTGTTTATGGAGTTCTTGGATAAGTTCGCCGTGGTGTTCATTGATGATATCCTGTTTTACTCAAAGAATGAAGAGGAACATAAGGAACATTTGCGTTTGGTTCTTGGAAAGCTCAGAGAACATCAATTATATGCCAAGTTTAGCAAATGTGAGTTTTGGTTGAAGGAAGTAGGATTCCTCGGACACGTTATATCCAGAGAAGGTATATCAGTAGATCCCACTAAAGTTGATACCGTGACCAAGTGGGAAGCACCAACCACAGTTGGAGAGATATGGAGCTTTCTTGGACTCGCAGGATACTACCGGAGATTCATTGAGAATTTCTCCAAGATTGCAAAGCCTATGACGGAGTTATTAAAGAAGGATACCAAGTTCAAATGGACTGAGGAGTGTGAGGCTAGTTTCCAGGAGTTGAAGAAACGTTTAGTTACTTCACCAGTGTTGATTTTGCCAGACCAGACCAAGGATTATGAGGTGTACTGCGACGCTTCACGTCGAGGACTTGGAGTAGTGCTTATGCAGGAAGGGAGAGTTATTTCATATGCCTCAAGACAGCTTAAGCCTCATGAGTTGAATTATGCTACGCATGATTTGGAATTAGCAGCCGTAGTGCACGCACTGAAGACTTGGAGACATTTTCTGATTGGAAATCACTGTGAGGTGTACACAGATCATAAGAGTTTGAAATACATCTTCACACAGAAGGAGTTGAACCTCAGACAAAGGAGATGGTTGGAGCTCATCAAGGATTATGATATGAGATTGCATTACCATCCCGGAAAGGCTAATGTAGTAGCTGACGCATTAAGCCGTAAGAGCCATGTCAATACATTAATGACGGGAGAAATATCAAAGGAGTTAGCAGAAAATCTTCGTGAACTATGTTTGGAAATAGTTCCGAGAGGCTATGTAGCAGCATTGGAGATTCAGTCAACTTTGATGCATAGAATCAGAGAAGCTCAGAAGACGGACAAGGAGATTGCCTCTATTAAGGAGAAACTGAGCAAAGGGAAAGCTAAGGGATTTCGTGAGGATGAGCATGACATCCTATGGTTTGAAGACCGTGTTTATGTGCCCAACGACCCGGAGATCAGGAAGCTAATTCTGCAAGAGGCACACGATTCACCATATTCGATTCACCCAGGAAATACCAAGATGTATTTGGATTTGAAAGATATTTTCTGGTGGACCGGAATGAAGAAGGATATTGCGGAGTATGTAGCAGTTTGTGATGTATGTCAGAGAGTAAAGGCAGAGCATCAGAAGCCAGCAGGATTGTTACAACCATTGCCGATACCCGAATGGAAGTGGGATAAGTTAGGCATGGATTTTATCACAGGATTACCTAGGACTCGTTCAGGCTATGACTCGATTTGGGTTGTGGTCGATCGGTTGACGAAAGTAGCTCATTTCATCCCAGTAAAGACCACTTACACCAGTGCTAAGTTGGCAAAGATATACATGACTAGAATCGTATGTTTGCATGGAGTTCCGAGGAGTATCGTATCAGATAGAGGAACCCAGTTTACCTTAAAGTTCTGGAAGCAGTTGCACGAAACTTTGGGTACCAAGCTAGAATTCAGTACATCTTTTCATCCACAGACAGATGGACAGACCAAGAGAGTCAATCAAGTTTTGGAGGATATGCTGAGAGCTTGTGCGCTAGATTATGGATCTAGTTGGGACGACAATTTGCCATACGCAGAGTTCTCTTACAACAACAGCTACCAAACCAGTTTAAAGATGGCCCCTTTCGAAGCTTTGTACGGAAGGAGGTGCAGGACACCGTTGTCATGGTACGAAGTTCGAGACCGCCAGTTGTTTGGGTCTGATTTGATTAAAGAGTCTGAATAGAAGGTGAAATTGATTCGTGATAGACTCAAGGTAGCTCAGTCCAGACAGAAGAGTTATGCAGATTCCAAACGCAAGGAGACTGTTTGCGAAGTTGGAGATAGAGCTTATCTTCGAGTATCTCCACTTAGGGGAACAAAGCGTTTTGGAGTTAAAGGAAAGTTAGCACCACGATTTGTAGGACCATATCGAGTTTTGGAGTGTATGGGAGAAGTGGCCTACAAGTTGGAATTGCCCAAACGATTAACAGGAGTTCATGATGTGTTCCACGTTTCTCAGTTGAAGAAGTGCCACGCGGAGATGGCTGACATACCCTTGAGAGACACGGTGCCATTAGAAGCAATCCAGTTGGATAACAATTTGACATATGAGGATAAACCAATTAAGATTCTCGAGTTTGCCAGCCGAGTCACTCGCAGCAAGGTTATCAAGTTTTGCAAAGTTCAGTGGAGCCACCACACGGAGGATGAAGCCACCTGGGAGCGAGAGGAAGATTTGCTCAAGGACCACCCTCACCTATTTTCTAGCCAACCCGAATCTCGAGGGCGAGATTCATCTTAAGGGGGTAGGTTTGTAACATCCAAAATTTTCAATTTGGAATGTTATACATTAGATCATCAATGCATATCATATTTTATTTTGCATTTTGGTTGATCCTAAAAATTTCTACGCAACTCAAGGACCCACGGAGAGAGTTGGGAAATTCTTTATTTCATATTTGAGTTTTCTCAAATTTTGAGAATAGGATCATTTGATTTTTATTATTTTATCGTCAATTATTTCTATTACAAAAATATGAGAGAGGGAATAAAATGACTTTCCCAAAATAAAGAAATATTGAGGATTTAATAATAAAATAAAATAAGATTTTATTTCGGAGTTTTTCGTTATTTTATTTGGATTTAGGAAAAATGTGCATTTTTCAAAATTGCATTTAGGCCCCAAATAAATGTTCACCTTGTGCGGCTTGATTTTAGAAGCCCGGGAAAATTTATTTCGGGATTTTTGGAGTCCGTTTAGTATTTCTTTTTATTTTTCTTCTACGCGTAATTATTTAAAAAAACTAACCGACCTACGGGCCGTGTCCGACCGGGACTCCGGCCCGCTAGGCTTTATAAGCCGGGGGGGAGCCCAGCCGAAGCAAGCCCGCCCGCGCCCCCGAAACCCTAGCCGCCGCCGCCCTGCCGCCGCCGCCGCCTGCCGCCATCGCCGCGCCGCCGCCCTGCCGCCGCCGCACGCCGCCCGAGGTGCGCCTTGAAATCCGCGCCGCCGGTTTCTTTTTAAAAAAGAAAAAAAGCCGTTCGGTTTTGCCGTCGGTTTTTCGTCGTTTTTTTAGTTTCGGTTTTTTTAATAGATCTGTTTTTCCGATTTATTTAAATAGCGAGCGTTCGTCCGTTCGTTTGTTCTAGCGACGTTCGTCGTTTTTCTTTTCTCAGATTAAATCCGCGAATTTTTTGATCGTGATTTCAGATCCGATTTTCGTTTTAGTATAACTTTTCTCTCGTTTATCGGAATCAGGCGATTCAAGCGCCTGGAGTTTCGTCTCGAAACCCTCTATCCGTTTAACCAACTTAAACAATTTTTTGCTACTGTAAAAATTGCCTTAGATCCAGATTAGTAGAACGAAGTTGTTTTCTTTCGCCGTTTGACATTCGTTGCTTTGTTTGATTTGATTCTTTTTGCAAACCGGAGTTCTTAAGTTGAATTTTCTGGTTAGATCTCTTATTCGAGTTTTACCTGTGCATTAGATGAGTACTTATTGTATGCTTGTTTGTTGTCTGCGATAGAATACCCGGAGTGCGCCGCCTGTTACTTCGAATCGCTAGGTTTCCTGGATCATCAGCAAGGCAAGTAACACTTTGATCATACCTTTTCTACTACCCAGTTTTATTGCATTAGATCAATCCTCACACATTGCATGATTAGGATCCAATTAAATTGTGGGTTTGGGGAGTAGTTGAGGTAGAACCTATTATCTGTTTATTATCAAACCTCTGGGAGTTACTTCTACGTTTGCTTACTGTGCCAAGCTATGCTAGTAGACGTGGATTGGGTGAGTGATATCCATGACAGATGTGAGTATTGTTAATTAATGGTTTATCTAAGGTGGCAACTTAAACACACATCTGGGTGGATTGAGGTACCTGGGTATTCCAGGATTGCCTGTTTCTTTTTGGACCGCCACCCAGGCTCAAAGGGATCATGGGATTATTCATACTAGAAACTTCCGTGTGCAGCCACAAGCCATTATGGGCTCTGGCATAGTTGATTAAGTCGTGCGAACTCTTACAGGGTAGACTAGCAGATGTAGGGGAAAGTAGGTGTAACGGTCTATCCATCGTAAGGTGCTAGCGCTTCTGAAAGACTATGTCTCGGTCATCCGTCTTATCAAACACCATGTAGTGCGAGAAACCAAACGGAGGCGATCGAGTTTTATGGGGAAAAGTGTGCAAACCTCTGCAGAGTGTAATAAACTAATCATGGTTAGTCGTGTCCCCGGTTATGGACATCTTGAGTGTCTGGTACCTGGATTATCATGTGAACCTCAACATGTTACTCTAAATTAATTTTGTTGGTTTTTGTTTAATGATGTTTAATTGGGATTGAGAATGCTATCAACCATTCTCAATGTTTAACAACTACCATGATAGTTAAATAAATTTATTCCTATGCAGTAGGGAAAAATTGGCTTTACGCAAAACTGTAACCATAGAGCTTTCCACCAGCCAAATATGTATATAGTATAGTTGTTTCATTCCATTATTCTCTATGTGTTACTTTGCCAGCATATTCCATGTGCTGACCCGTTTCGGGCTGCAACGTTAATGTTGCAGACTTTTCAAACGACGATTAAGGAGTTTTTAGGTCGTGGTTCTATACTCAGTGATGCCGATGGAGTTGATGGACTCACTTATCTTCCAAGCCTTCCGCTGTTATCGTTATTAGATGGCCTTAAGCCATATTTATTGTATTATGTTCTCTCTTGAGACACTCGATGTAATAAGTGTGTGATTGCAACTCTGTTATAAATCCTCCGAGTACTGTGTGGTGTCAGCATTACTGATCCAGGGATGACACCGGAGCACAGAGATCAGACTGTTTGAGGTCTGGTCGCTACAATGGGTCTGCCACATTTAGATCCCTATGTATTTTGCAAATTTATATGTCTAAAATGCTCTGCATGGAGCTACTCTAGCTAATTGCTCCCACTTTTAATATGTATCCATATTGAGACTCAGAGTCATCCAGATTTGTGTTAAAGCTTGCATCGACGTAACTCTTTATGATGAACTCTTTATCACCTCCATAACCGAGAAATATTTCCTTAGTCCTCTAAGTATAATTTTGACCGATGTCCAGTGATCTACTCCTGGATCACTATTGTACCCCTTGGCCAAACTCATGGCAAGGTACACAATAGGTCTAGTATACATCATGGCATACTTCATAGAACCTATGGTTGAGGCATAGGGAATGACTTTCATTCTCTCTCTATCTTCTACCATAGTCGGGTTTTGAGTCTTACTCAACTTCATACCTTGCAACTCAGGCAACAACTACTTCTTTGACCGATCCATTTTGAACTCCTTCAAAATCTTATCAAGGTATGTACTTATCAAAAGTCTTATCAAGCGTCTTGATCTATCTTTATAGATCTTGATGCCCAATATGTAAGTAGCTTCACCGAGGTATTTGTTTGAAAAACTCCTTTCAAATACTCCTTTATGCTTTCCAGAAAATTCTACATCATTTCTGATCAACAACATGTCATTCACATATACCTATCAGAAAGGCTGTATTGCTCCCACTCACTTTCTTGTAAATACAGGCTTCACTGCAAGTCTGTATAAAACTATATGCTTTGATCAACTCCGAGATGCTTGTAAACTCATAAAATTGTATATTCCAACTCCGAGATGCTTGCATTAGTCCATAGATGGATCGCTGGAGATTGCACACATTGTTAGCACCTTTAGGATTGAGAAAACCTTCTGGTTGCATCATATACAACTCTTCTTTAATAAATCCATTAAGAAATACAGTTTTGACATCCATTTGCCAGATTTCATAAAATGCGGCAATTGCTAACATGATCTAGACAGACTTTAAGCATTGATATGAGTGAGAAAATATCATCGTAGTCAACACCTTGAACTTGTCGAAAACCTTTTGCGACAATTCAAGCTTTGTAGATAGTAACACTACTATCAGTGTCCGTCTTCCTCTTGAGGATCCATTTATTCTCAATGGCTCGCCGATCATCGGGCAAGTCAATCAAAGTCCATACTTTGTTCTCATACATGGATCCCATCTCAGATTTCATGGCCTCAAGCCATTTCGCGGAATCTGGGCTCATCATCGCTTCCTCATAGTTCGTAGGTTCGTCATGGTCTAGTAACATGACTTCCAGAACAGGATTACCGTACCACTCTGGTGCGGACTATGGTTGACCTACGAGGTTCAGTAGTAACTTGATCTGAAGTTTTATGATCATCATCATTAGCTTCCTCACTAATTGGTGTAGGAATCACTGGAACTGATTTCTATGATGAACTACTTTCCAATTCGGGAGAAGGTACAATTACCTCATCAAGTTCTACTTTACTCACACTCACTTCTTTTGAGAGAAACTCCTTCTCTAGAAAGGATCCATTCTTAGCAACAAATATCTTGCCTTCGGATCTGTGATAGAAGGTATACCAACAGTTTCTTTTGGGTATCCTATGAAGACGCACCTTTCCGATTTGGGTTCGAGCGTATTAGTTTGAAACTTTTTCACATAAGCATCGCAACCCCAAACTTTAAGAAACGATAGCTTTGGTTTCTTGCCAAGCCATGGTTCATATGGTGTCGTCTCAACGGAATTAAATGGTGCCCTATTTAACGTGAATGCAGCTATCTCTAATGCATAATGATTGCTCTCTGACTATAGCGCCAGAAAAGCTCCTGTCTACTAGGACTACGTCGGTATTTCCCCAAAGAGGAAGGGATGATGCAGCACAGTGACTGTAGGTATTTCCCTCAGTGAAGAAACCAAGGATATCGAACTAGTAGGAGAACCAAGCAACACAACGTAAACAACACATGCACACAAATAACAACACCTCGCAACCCGACGTGTTAAAGGGGTTGTTAATCCCTTCCGGATAACGATGCTAGAAATTTGTAGTAGATTGAAATAATAGACGCAAATAAAATAAAGTGCAGAAAAGTATTTTTGTATTTTTGGTTTAATAGATCTGAATAAAAATGCAAAGAAAAAGTAGATCGCAAGCAAATATATGAGGAAGAAGACCCGGGGGCCGTAGGTTTCACTAGTGGCTTCTCTCGAGAAAGATAGCAAATGGTGGGTAAACAAATTACTATTGGGCAATTGATAGAACCTCAAATAATTATGACGATATCCAGGAAATGATCATTACATAGGCATCACGTCCAAGATTAGTAGACTGACTCCTGCCTGCATCTACTACTATTACTCCACACATCGACCGCTATCCAGCATGCATCTAGTGTATTAAGTTCATGGAAAAACGGAGTAATGCAATAAGAATGATGACATGATGTAGACAAGATCCGTTTATCTATTGCGTATATATAGATCCCATCTTTTTATCCTTAGTAGCAATGATACATACGTGTCGGTTCCCTTTCTGTCACTGGGATCAAGCACCATAAGATCGAACCCACTACCTGGCACCTCTTTCCATTGCAAGATAAATAGATCAAGTTGGCCAAACAAAACCCAAATATCGGAGAAGAAATATGAGGCTATAAGAGATCATGCATATAAGAGATCAAAGAAACTCAAATAACTTTCATGGATATAAAAAGATATGACTGATCATAAACTCAAAGTTCATCAGATCCCAAAAAAAACACCGCAAAAAGAGTTACATCATATGGATCTCCAAGAAACCATTGTATTGGGAATCAAGAAAGAGAGAGATGAAGCCATATAGCTACTAACTACGGACCCGAAGGTCTACAAAGAACTACTCACGCATCATCGGAGAGGCACCAATGGAGGTGGTGAACCCCATCCGAGATGGTGTTTAGATTGGATCTGGTGGTTCTAGACTCTGCGGTGGCTGGATGAATATTTCATCGACTACCCTAGGGTTCTGGTATTTTTGGGGTATTTATAGAGCAAAGAGGCGGTCCGGGGGGCACCCGAGGTGGGCACAACCCACCAGGGCGTGCCTGGGCCTCCCGGCGCGCCCTGGTGGGTTGTCCCCTCCTCGGGACTCACCCCAGGTGCAACCAGGGCCCAACATGTTCCTTCTGGTCCATAAAAAATCTCTGTAAAGTTTCGTGGCATTTGGACTCCGTTTGATATTGATTTTCTGCTATGTAAAAAACACGGAAAAAACAAGAACTGGCACTTTGCACTATGTCAATAGGTTAGTACCAACAAATAATATAAAATGACTATAAAATGATTATAAAACATACAAGATTGATAATAAAACAACATGGAACAATCAAAAATTATAGATACGTTGGAGACATATCAGCATCCCCAAGCATAACTCCTACTTGTCCTCGAGTAGGTAAGTGATAAAAACAGAATTTTTGATGTGGAGTGTTGTTTAACATGTCATATCACATTCTTTTCTTTATAGCATGTATATTTGGACTTTTTATGTGATTCAAAGCAATAATCTAGTTTTGACATAATAATTTAGATACTCAAGCATATCAACAAGCAACCAAGATCTGCTTCGCTTCTGTCGCTCACCCGAGAAGCAACGGTCAAGCGGAGAGGGCAAATGCTGAAGTGCTGCGCGGTCTCAAGACCAGAACTTTCGACAGGCTGCACAAGTGCGGAAGAAACTGGATCGACGAGCTGCCGGTGGTTCTTTGGTCGATCAGGATGACGCCAAATCGAGCCACTGGACAGACACCTTTCGCTCTAGTCTATGGGGTAGAGGCAGTTATCCCCATGGAACTCGTAAACGGGTCACCTCGAGTGCTCGCTTATGATGAGCTTGAACAAGAGCAGCTACGACAAGATGACACGCTGCTCCTTGAGGAAGACCGTCTTCAGGCTGCTGTGCGAGCTGCTCGCTACCAGCAAGCTTTGCGCCGCTACCATAGCCGCAAAGTTAATGCCAGAAGTCTCGAGGAAGGCGACCTTGTTCTTCGGCGCGTTCAGTCCGCCAAGAATTCCAACAAGTTGACGCCGAAGTGGGAAGGCCCTTACCGGGTGAAACGAGTCACTAGGCCCGGCGCGGTCTGCCTGGAGACCGAAGATGGAATTCCGGTGAGCAACTCCTGGAACATTGAGCATCTTCGTGAGTTTTACCCGTAAGGCGCGGTTGCCGGAACCTGTTCCGGCAACCACCTTTTGTACAAGTCTTGCCGCTGTTGCATGTAATCCTTTGTACAAAGCCGGGCGCAGACCCTGTGCATAAATAAAGCTCACGTGCTCTGCGCATTTTGTCGGTTTTATGCTTTCTATTTTTCTGGCATATATGATCTGACACTTTGTGCAGCACCTACTCCACGGTAAGCACTAACGAGCTGTAAAGCTCCATATCTGTATTGCCTCTTCTTTCTTTTCAAAGGAAGATTCCCCTTGCCCACAAGTTTGCCGGGGGGGAAGAGGAGAGGAGAAGATGATGGTATGGACCAGGCGTCGTTCAAGAGAGTTTCGCCTTGCCGAGGAGCAAACAACAGAAAAGCTAAGTTGCCAAAGTTTGAGCAATCAAATTTTTTAATTTTTAAGTTATTTCCCTTGAACGACGGCACTTTGTATGGAAAACCTGTGCGCGGAGGAACCTACTCGTAGCTAGTTGCGCCCTTACTTTGTTTCGAGTCCGCTCAATAAATTAAGTGAGCTGCTAGCGCCCTTACTTTGTTTCGAGTCCGCTCAACAAATTAAGTGAGCTGCTGGCGCCCTTACTTTGTTTCGAGTCCACTCGACAACATTAAGTGAGCTGCAACTAGTCGCGACAAGGTTTCTTGCCGGTAGCGGCACCGCCAGCAGGCTGCTGACGTTCCGCACTCAGCGCTCGCGGCTAAAGTGCCTGCACCGGCAAGTTCCCTGAAAGCGTAGGGTAAAGGCATACAAAGCAAAGAGTCAAGTAGAGGGAATGACATTGCAAATAATACCCAGAATAAAGTTATATTACAAAAATAGCTTGTCGCAGCTCTGATAAATTGTTTTCATGACGAGGTAAATAGCGACAAGGGAAGAAGAGATGGGCGGCCTAATCTACGCGATCGCCTTCAACCCTCTTGATCCCGCTCACCTTGTCCACAATGGGTGCGACAAGGGCTTTGAGCTCCTCCAGATCAGCTTCTGGCGGCAAGGTCCGGAGGATGTTGGTGAGGCGGAGGCCAGGATTGCGGAAGGCCACCTTCATCAACACTTTCTCGAGGGCCCCTGCGCAGACCCTGCGCGACTCGTCAGCCAGTTGCTTGGGGATCCTCTCTCGGAGTCGCTGAAGGGCCGTCGCCATGCCCTTGAAGAACAGGACGAGCTTGGCGCTGGGTTGGAGGTTGTCGTCGGTGGAATACCCGAGATCCTCCATCCCCAGTTGCGCCAGCTCCTTGTCGATGTCCGTGGCGGCGTTCACAAGGCTCTCCGTCCAGTGCGTCACTGTTTCCCTGAAGGCGTTCTGGGCGGTGGCAGCGCTCTCCAGCAGCGCTTTGTCGGCCTTGATTTCCTCCTTCAAGGCCGCCTCCCGCTTCTTGGCGCTGTCCAGAGTCTTGGTCAAAGTGGTTAGCTTCAACTCAAGATCCACGTTGGAGACCTTTGCGGCGCTGAGCTCCTTGCCCTTCTCGGAGAGATCGGCCTCCAGCCGCGCCACCTTCGTCTTCAACTCCTCCTTGGCGGCCTCAGCGGCGGCGGCAGCGTCCTCCGCTTGCTTGAGGGCTCCGCCAAGCTTCTCCTCGCGCGAGGCAAGCTCCTCCTCGTGGGCGTCGAGATTGACCTTTCGCTGCGCCAGCTCGCCCTCCTCCGCGGCTAGCTTCACAGCGGCAAGTCGCTGGCGCTCTTCGGCTTCGGCCTTCTCGAGGAGAAAGGCCTTATGCGCTTCAACGAGCCGCTCCCGCTCCTCCGCCAGGGATCGGAGGGCTTCCCAGTGGAAACCCCCGAGCTCTTCCGCGCGCTTTTCAATGTCTGCCCCCGCCTTCGCGACAAGTGCCTCGCGGGACTCCAGCTTGGCCTGTCGCGCGCGGTACAGCGACATCAACCTCCGCAGCAGCCGCTCTTCTTCGGGCTCGTTGCTGCTGCTGCTTGGCGCGTCGACCAGCGTCAACCCCGCGGAGGCAAGCACTTCTCCATCAAAGATCTCCCCCTCGACCGGCGCTCTGGAGCTTGATGCCCAGGGAAGATTGATGAAGACGTTGTCGCTGGCCTTCAGGTAGACGCCTGGCTGGGGCTCTCCGGAGCCTGGCGCTGCGGCAGCGGTGGACGGATCGGCGGTCGGTGTAGCGCCTGGCGCTCCTGCGGCCTCAGGGCCGTCAGTGCGATCGCCGGACCCCTCGCTAGTTGCCGCGGCGTCTGCCTTCGCGGCCTCTACGCCGGCGGCGTCGCCACCACCGGTTGCCTCATCAGTGGCGACCTCGGTTTCCATCTGCTCCGCAGCGGGTGGATCTGACGGCCGGAAAAGGGGGAAGAGTCAAGCAAAATCCAGCAAAAACTCAAGAAGATCAAGAGAAGAAGAACCCAAGGGAAGTTTTGAAGCAAAAGGAGTACCTGCACTAGGTTCTGCAGTCGTGGTCTCCACCGTCGGGGGGCCACTGGCGTCGTCCCTCACCGGAGAACCCTCCTTTGCCGGAGACTTCTCCCTTGCCGGAGATCCCTCCCTTGCTGGAGACTTCTCCCTTACCGGGAAGCCCTCCCTTGCCGGAGAATCCTCCCTTGTCGGGGGATTTTCCCTTGGCTCCTGGTGAGGCTGCTCGGTTCCTACACAAGTCAACAAGCAGATATCAGCAAAGACAAGTACCCAAACGCGTCTTGCAGCAGAAAGTAAATCGTACACTTACGCTGGGGGCTGCCCTGGAGGAAAGTCGCCGGGTCCGGCAAGCTTGTCTCGGGCGCGCTACCTCCTGTCGCAGTGGGCTCGTCCTCGACGACGATCACCGGGGCCTTGGCTCTCTTTGCTGCTCTCTGAGCCAGAGTCCTGAGAAGGAACAAATTCAAAGCAAAGCAAATGAGATACAAGACAAACAGCAAGATTTGAAGAATTATAAGTACGACAAGAGAAGCTTAATCTTCTTCCTCTTCGTCGTCGGAGCTGAACGCGGAGAAGTCGAAGTCCGGTGCGCGCCCGGCGTGAGGAGGTGGAGGGGTAACTTCCCTTGGCCGCTTGGCAGGAGCGGTGGTGGTAGGCTGAGATGACCCCGCTCCGTCTGTCGGCGCGGCGTGAGTAGCGGCAGGGACTGAAGCGGTGGTCCGGCTAGACTCCGCTCTAGTTGCCGTCGCAGCATGAGGTGCTCCCGCGGCAACGGTGCTTGCCGCAGTAGAGCGTGTCACGCGGCACGGCGACTGTTGACCCGCTTGCCGCTCCGCCACGTCACAGGCCTTGCGGAGACGCCTTCTTGGCGGGGATGGAGGCCCTGCTTGCGGCGAGCTGCCTGAAGACGAGGAGGAAGAAGAGTTGATTTCCAACGAGCCGCTCGTGTCCCTGGCGGGCTCGCTCGGCTCGGTGTCATGCCCGACAAGCTCCTTCTTGCCGGCGGCTTCCCCTCGCTCGGCACGGCTTGCCGCTTCCGCTGCATCAGCCTCCTCCACAGTAAAACCGAACTCGCCCGCGGCTGCGGCTGCCGCTGCCTCCTCCATCCTGGTGGCGATGAGCGCCAACTCCGCATCCATGGTGTCGCGGGTGAGGCCGTCCTTCTCGTCGGGGCGGACTGGCACTTCCACCAAGTCATCAAAGAACTGCTGCACGACCTCGTCGGCAGGTTCCTGCCAAGTTGGCACAATTCCATGCGAGTCACACTCCGGCATCATTGCACGGATGCGATCGAGCGAGGAATTGTTGCACAATGGCACGACACCCCCTGGCAACCTGAACACCTCGGGATGTTGGGGTCATATTTGAACAACTCCTGCAGCATTGCGTTGAGATCCAGGACTGTGAAGTTATAGTTGAGGCCCGGCCGCAGCCTCATAATGTCTGCCGCGTTCTTGAACTCCCAAGTGGGCCTCCCCCGTTCCTGCAGGGGGGCGATGCGGCGGCGAAGGAAGTCTGCGCCAACAGCGCCAACAGTAAGCCCGGCAAGCCTGAGGCGCAGGATCCTGGTGACGGCAATTCTCAGCCTGTCATCTTCCGGGGCCATGTCGCTCCAATCGGTGCCGCGTGCTACTGGGGTTTTGCGCCGGGTGGTGAATGGCTGCGGATCCTCTTCGTTAATCCAGCACCAATCCGCTCTCCACTCCTCCCACTTGCCGCGGAACTCTCCCTCCAGATAGGTCTCCTTCTTGCCGGCCCTTGAGATCCAGGCAATCCCGCCGGATAGAGGCTCTCCTCTCTCTACTCGGGGTATGAAGAAGTGGCGGAAGAGGGCTACGTTGGGAAGGACTCCGACAAAGTTTTCGCAGAGGTGTGCGAAAACTGCCATGGTCAGGACGGCATTGGGGGTGAAGTCAAGGAGATGGAATCCGTACGTATTCATGATGTCGCAGAAGAAATCTGAGAAGGGCGGGCAGAGCCCGCAGTAGAAGAACAGAGCAAAAAAGGGGTATCCGTTCGGAGCCTTCTTCCAAGCGACGGCGGGGAGTACCTTTGTGCGCGGATGCGCGCGCGTCTCCGCCGACCAGAAGAGGTAGTACTTCTCCCTCAGCTCCTTCGCGGCAAGCTTGGGGGGGAAAACTGCCCGCTCCTTCCGCAGCGCCGCGAGCCGCTACGCCTCGGTCGACTTCACGGCCTTCCCCTTGTCGGCTTTCGGAGCCATGGCGGAAGCAGTGGAGGAGGCCGACGGCGTTGGTGATGCTGGCGACAATGGGGGGGCGGGGCGCTGCTCTCTCTCTCTGCTCTGGGAAGGCGAGGGAGCGGCGGAGGTTTCTGAGATTGGAAACAGCAACGGACGAATGTGCGAACTGCCCCCATTTCCTCTGCTTATAAAGGGGGAGGGGGGCGGACGTTCCGCATTTCCGAATAAAATAACCACCCACGATCTCGCCCACGACGCCGCATTCAACGCGTGCCATTCGGGGAGGGCGCGGTGGATACGGAGTAAGATACGGCGTAACCTAGGCCACGTGTGCCCGTGCCCTGTTTTGGGCCTGGCCCAACAGCGCTCGGCACCGTGTATGGCCCAGGCCCGGGGGCTCCTGTCGGTGTACTAGAGTAGGGGTACCCTAGTATCCCGAACTTGTGCACGGGCAGTCGCAGCATCCCGCGGCAAGGCTTGCCGGGTGACCGCCAAGGTCCTCCGTGGTTCCTTTGGAGCCATTCAAGAACAAAGTGTCCAAGCCAAGAAGACAAGACCCCGGCAAGAGGAGCTTGCCGGGAAGGCTAGCAAAAGCATCCAAAGACCCCGGCAAGAGGAGCTTGCCGGGAAGGCCGCCTAAGGCATTGCAAGGAACTTGCCGCGGCGCACCACGCGCCCCGGCAAGGCCCGGTGAGCGACAAGCTCCCGGGCACGACAAGACAACGGCAGCGGCAAGGCGCTTGCCGCGACAGGCCACCTTCCTGGGCCCGCGCTCCAGTACATCCACCAACGTGTCGCTCTGGGACCCTTCCGGACGTACGTGGCGGGAGGCTGTGCAGCCAGCGGCGTGCGTTGGCAAGCGGCGCTGACAAGATCGCCATCGTGGCGAACGGTGGCGTCCCTGGCGGTCCCTTTTCGCACTGTTTAGGCGACACAGACAGGCATTTAAGGCCCTTGTCCCCTGCCGTCAGGGTTAGGTATGATACACTGTAACAGGTAGCTGTGCCTACCACAGCACCTTTCCATTTTTGCCCTTTACCTCTGTTGCCACCTGTCGGTAACCCCTTGAGCATATAAAAGGAGGCCCGTGTGCAACGTAGAAGGGGGGTTAGCCAGTTGGAGCACTCACGCTCGGTCTTGCTAGCTGCTGAAGTGTACTGTAGCACTCCACGCTCCCGAGCAAGAAATCAATACAAACCACAAAGCAGGAGTAGGGTTTTACGCATCCGTGCGGCCCGAACCTGGGTAAATCGCTCACGCATATCACCTCGATTTGCTCTTTGCACGATCTCCGCCCCCGCCGAACCGAAAGGGACCCGGTCCGCTGGTCCCATAGGTGCCCGTGGATCAGTACCCCAGCAGTGGTCTATTCCTTCGTTGACCGTGAGAGCTTGTCATGGGCTAAGTTGGGACACCCCTACAGGGATTTGAACTTTCGAAAGCCGTGCCCGCAGTTATGGGCAGATGGGAATTTGTTAACGTCCGGTTGTAGAAAACCTGAACTTGACCTTAATTAACATACATCAACCGCGTGTGTAATTGTGATGGTCTCTTTCCGGCGGAGTCCGGGAAGTGAACATGGTTGTTGGAGTTATGCTTGACGTAGGTTGTTTTAGGATCACTTCTTGATCATAGTTTTATCGACCGTGCTTTGCCTTCTCTTTTCGCTCTCATTTGCGTATGTTAGCCACCATATATGCTAGTCGCTTGCTGCAGCTCCACCTCATACCTTTTACCTTACCTATAAGCTTAAATAGTCTTGATCGCGAGGGTGCGAGATTGCTGAGTCCCCGTGGCTCACAGATACTTCCAAAACCAGTTTGCAGGTGCCGATGAGTCCGTGCAGATGACGCAACCAAGCTCAGGAGGAGCTCGATGAAGATCTTGCCCCTTTGTGTTGTTTCGCTCTAGTTGATCAGTAGTGGAGCCCAGTCGGGGTCGATCGTGGACCTTTGTCGCATTTGGGGTTCTTCTTTTATTTTGGTTTCGTAGTCGGGCCTTGTTTGTATTTGGATGATGTAATGCTTTATTCATGTATTGTGTGAGGTGGCGATTGTAAGCCAACTATGTATCTCTTTCCCTTATGTATTACATGGGTTGTGTGAAGATTAGCTCTCTTGCGACATTGCTTTCAATGCGGTTATGCCTCTAAGTCGTGCTTCGACACGTGGGAGATATAGCCGCATCGAGGGCGTTACAAGTTGGTATCAGAGCCTTCCCCGACCTTAGGAGCCCCATTGCTTGATCATTTTTAGAGGCTGAGTTGTGTCTAGAAAAATGTTTTGAGTCATTTAGGAATTATATATCGGATAGTTTAGGAATTCTTTTTACTTCCCAGTCTCCTCATCGCTCTGGTAAGGCATCCTGACGTAGAGTTTAGACTCTTCTCTTCTCAAATTTCACTAAAAAAAAATTTAGGATCACGCGGGTATCTTGGAAACGTTCCGATGGTTTTGTGACGAGAACATTGTCTTGGTGCCTCCTGTCAGGGGTTTTGTGGAAGTGTCCCAGGGAGTTGAGCTCTGAGGTGTTGTCGTCATAATTTTATCCTTGCAGTTCTGGAATACCTGAGTTTAGTACGCCGACATCGAAAATCTCTTTTATGCAGTTCGTTGGTGAGATAACCTCGACGCCACCCAGTACTGGGGTGGGAGTTCGGGAGTATTGCCATAACTTGTATAACGGATGCTTTTCGAAGGTTGAGGTAGATGATTTCCGAAGGTTTCTTGGTTATGTGTTGAAGGATGGATACAGCTGGATGTAGGATTTGCTAGATTTGGGTGAGATATTATGCTTCCCCTGTATCCCCAACACCTGATTGCATAACCGGAAAGGTTCGGGAGTTTTATAAGTGGGAATTCAAGTAGCTCTTAGGATATCTTTCCGACAGATGTATGATATGAAATTGGGGTTCGACGTCTAGTGGTCCGCCTATTCACGGTCGGTTTTACAGTGGTCTCGTTGTGTCTTAAAGAGTCCTTGGCTATGCCGACTCGGGGACGCTTCGTATGTCATGTGCACTGCCTTGTACATGATGGTGCTGTACGATCGAGCCCGTGTAGGCCCCACCACGAAAACTTCGGACCAAATCTCTATCATATGTTTGTTATGGCTTATTCTGCAAGCCAATCCTTTGTTTTGTTTTGAGTTGTGGTATTCGAGTTGCTTCAATGTCAAGTGTTGATTCCATACCTTTCCCAAATGGTGTTCTCATATTCCTATGTGAATACTAATCCCTCATGATAATCGAGATTGTCATGTCAATCCTTTTCAACCGTTGTGTTTCTCTTCTAGTGGATCCGATCACTTCAACATTCGCAAGATCTATTATCAGTTCTTCTCAACGGTGTTTGTTTCATCCATCCCTAGTTGTCTTTGTTTTTTTCCCCCCCCCCCCCCCCTTTTTTTTTTTGTTCTCAGATTTGTTAATCAAGTATCCTTTTATTCATGTGAAGTCTCTCCATTCTTCTCCTTCAATGTTCCTATCCGGTGATTCTCATGAAGATACTAATAGAGCCTCAAGTTCGTCATTCGTCATTCTTTTCTTCTTGGGTGGATTCAAATCAAGCTTTGGTGTTGATCATATCCGTTTTCCTCGTTTCAAATACCTTCTCGTGTCGGTGCACCTCATATTCATTCACTTCTCGCTATTTAATTGTTCTGGAGTGCCCAAGATATCTCGAAGATTCATGTTTTCCACTCTGCATTCATTCAAGATCTTTCGAGGTTGTTATCTCATTCAAGTCATTAAATTCAACCGGTGCAACCTCTCTTTTAAATCTTTTCAATGGTGTTTTCTTTTCAGTGGGCCCTAACCCATAGGTTTTCCCCCAGGATCTTACCTGACTCTTCTTATTTGTCCGGAGCTATCCCCAAATTCTTTTCGAAGTTTTGACGTAAGAATGAATTATCATCAGTCTTATGTTTTCTCCAAGATCTTTCAAATTCTTTTCATCATTGGTTCAACCTTTCCAATTTTAATTCCGGAGTACCTCAACAATCCATGGTGGTCTTTATCATCGTCATTCTCTACAGTTGAAGACCGAAGAAGAGTTTCTCTCAAATCTTGCTCCATTCTCTTCAAGATTCGTGATTCTAGCTTGTTGCCATCCTCTCATAATTATTTTCGATTGTGGGAATTCTTTTCGCCCATCCGGTGCAATTCAGGAGTCTTTTCAGGTTGATTATCCGGAGTCCATCAATTTAGGTTTATTCATTCTCAGCTTTCAGTTATCATTCTCCAATTTTACCGGTGCTTTGTTCAAGTGACCTTCAATCGGCTCGTGATCTCTTCGTTCACTTGAATCTAAATCCTCTCAAGTATCTTCGTTCATTTCATAATTCTTCCCGGTGTTTCTTTATCTTTTCTTCGTTCATTTTCATTTCTTACGGTGGTTCTTCCAGGTTTCTCTTCCTTATCAATTTATTCGTTGTCAATCCTACCGGTGGTTCAAAGAAGACCTTCCCAAGTTGGCGCTATATCTATCTTAATCCTTTCTACGAGAATAAGTAGTGCGCCAAATCCATTGATTGTCATCAATTTAATTGGTGAAGGTTAAGCATAATGTAATTCTTATTCTTGTTTCATCCAAATGATTATTTCCCTATTCCGGAGGTTCATCAAGATTCTTGATCTCAATTGTTCATCTTATCTTTTCTTCCCGGAGTTCCAACCTCTTTCAATTATATCATCATGGAGTTCTCTATCTAAACCATTGTGAGGCTTAAATCTTATTCTTTTCATCATTCAATTATTTTGGATCATTCTTTTATTACCGGAGTTCTTCATGAAGGTTCTACATGATGGATTCATCAAGGAGTTAATCCCTTCTTGAAGTTTTCATCGAGATTCTTTTCTAAGGAGCTCAAGCATTCTCATCTTGCAATCCGGAGTGCAATTCTTTCTTCCGTATCATTGGAGGTATTATGTCATTCTTGATAATTTGAATTCATGTTTCTTGATTCACATGTTGTCATGAATGAGATATTTCAAATCCATCAATCTCGTCATTGGAGTTATCTTGGGTTATATTTCACCTTAAGTCTTCCCTAAGGATTGTTGCTATCTATGGTGTTTATAAATGACCCAAGATATTCATCTATCCTCCCGGTGAAATAAGTTTCTCGTCTCCTTGTTCTTATCAATCCAATTCTTTTCCCATGAGTGGCAGGTTGTCAACTCATAATTGGAGATGTACTCCATAAGACCATATCAACCTTATTCTTTTCGTTGGTGGTTGTTCCAACAACTCCGTTCGACCCTTCTCCTAAAGATGCCTTGTCAAGCCCTTTTGTGGCAGATGTTGGCATTTTCTCCTCATTTCTCCTATTTTAATTATCTATCTTCTATTCTTCGTTCCGGAGGCATTGCGATGTTGTTCTTTTCACCCATCATCTCATTTTGTCAAAGATCATGTTCTTTCTTTGCTTATCCTTTTAATCGGAGTGTTGTTCCCTTTTGCTCAAGTTCTTTTCGTCTTATCAACCATTGCATCTCTTTCCTACCGGAGTGCTGTCGAAATTTGTTCTTCCTTCTTACTCTGCCCTAACGGAGTGCTTTCAACTTCGTTCATACTCGTTGCATTCTTTCTTTCAATTTGTTCAACCTTTCAAGGTTCGTGGTTTCACTCGTTTGTCAAAGAAGCAACTTAGTGTTACCTCTTCTCTCTTCCTCTTCCGTTTTTCCCTCCGGTGCCATTCTAGATCTCGGGACGAGATCCTCTCGTAGTGGTGGAGTGTTGTAACGCCCCGAGACCGATGTGCCAGGTGTCGTCCAGTTATTCGCTGTTGTTGTGTTGTCATTGCTTGCGTGTCATGCATTGCATATCATGTCATCATGTGCATTTCATTTGCATACGTGTTCGTCTCATGCATCCGAGCATTTTCCCCGTTGTCCGTTTTGCATTCCGGCGCTCCGTTCTCCTCCGGTGGTCATTTCTACCTTTCTCTCGTGTGTGGGGATTAAACATTTCCGGATAGGACCGAGACTTGCCAAGCGGCCTTGGTTTACTACCGGTAGACAGCCTGTCAAGTTTCGTACCATTTGGACTTCGTTTGATACTCCAACGGTTAACCGAGGGACCGAAAAGGCCTCGTGTGTGTTGCACCCAATGCCCCTCCAAAGTGGCCCAAAACCCACCTAAACCTGCTCCATCATCTCGGTCGTTCGATCACGATCGCGTGGCCGAAAACCGCACCTCATTTGGACTCTCCTAGCTCCCTCTACCTATAAATATGTGCTCTCCTCCGAATTTCTCGCGCAGGCAAACCCTAGATCTAACTCCCTCCGCGCCGCCGGACATGTCCGCTCGCCGGCGGACGCGTCCACCCCACTGCCACGTCGCTCCAACCAATGGGAGCGCGACACGTCAGCCTCTCCGCCTCCCGCGCCCAACCGCATGGCGCCACCTGTCTCGCCGCCCTCTCGCCGCCGCACTGGCCCGCCGCGGCCCATCGCGGGCCCGCTCGAACCTGGAACTCGCCGCCGCCCGGCCCGCTCTGCCCCGCCGCCTCACGCGCCCAAGAGCCTCTCCGTCCGGCCGCACCGTCCCGCTAGCTCGCCGCCGGCGACCTCCACGCGGCCGCTCGACCGCCTGTCACCGGCGCGCCTCGCCACTCCGGTGCCTCGCTCCGCCCCGCGCCGCCTCGCCTGCTTCCTCCGCCACCCGCTTCCCTCCTCAGCCACCGCAGCGCTGCGCTGCCACCTTGCTGCTGAGCTCGCCGAAGACCACCGTCACTTCGCCGCTCCGCCGCCTGTCACCGGCCGCCTCCCTCGTCGTCGGAGAGCGCCGCTCGGTCCGGCTCCGACCCAGATCCGGCAGGGACGCGACCGGCGCCGCCCGATCTTCCCTTCGCCGGAGCACCTCGGACCCCGTCGTCTCCACCGCAGCCGGCCATGGCCTCGGCCTCCCGGGAGTTCAGATCTGGATGCAGTCGTCCTAGTTCCTCACCGCGCCTTGATCCAAACGCTTCGTCCCCGAGCCGTACCACTTCATCCCGCATCACCCCGTCCAGTTTCCAGAGGGTATATTTTCTTCTAAGTCTTTTCCCAGTGTTATTTTGTGCCCATATTCATCATGTCATATCTCCGCATCCGTAACTCCGATTTGCATGTATCAGAGAGTACATCATTTCATTCCATTGCATCATTTTCATTTGAGTTCATCTTGATGCCCGAAATGCTATTAGAAGAGTGCTATTTGAGATATTTGTCAGATCTGCTGCTCCATTTAGATATTTGTCATTTTTTGCCATGATTAATGTGTGCATGATATGCCCATGAGCTCTACATATGTTTTGTTAATGGTTTTGCCATATTTCCAGTGGTGCAACCCATGTATTTTGTGATGTGTGTGGTGACTAGCACAAGCTTGCCAAGTGAGGCACTTGGTAATGCTGATTTCAGGGACTTAGAATTTCCACTAAGTCCTTGATCTGTTTATCTCATATGGCCATATGTTCACGTTGTTTCCTAGTGATCCCTGCCTCCTTTGAGGATGATCAGTAAGTATGTTTTGTTAATCTTGTAGTGCTCTATCCATCCATGTCTTTGTTTGCAATTATGGAGCACCCTAGCTTGAGCCAATCGAGCTCTACTTTTGCTACTTCGTGAATCTGGGCAGATTGTCTACTTGTTAGCAATTTTGCCGAGGATGTTGCAGTTGATCCGTGCTTGCTATGCCATTGTTCTTGCCATTTCTAGCTTGAATTTTGTGTATTCTTGAGGGGTGTATGCTTAGCTTGTCATGACATGCTCTGTAGTGAGTGCATCGAGCTCGTAAACATGCCTACTTGATATCGGTTTCAGCATGCTCCAGTTTTCACTAAGTCTGTGATCTGATTATGTTTTTGCCATGTTCACATGCTTGCAATTGTATTTTCTGATCCCTTTTGGCTCAAGGTCACTAAGGGACTTCTGTTAAGATCTTTGAGTAGATCCATGCCATGCTTTACTTTGCCATCTTCAGGTCCTGTAGCATATAGTTTTCATGCTCCGAAGAGTGCTACCTGATCTGAAATTCCAGACTAGTGTTAATTTCACTAAGTCTGAAATCTGTTTGCCGTTTGCACTTTTGCCATGCTTGTTTGAACCTGTTAATGGATGAATTGGCCATAGCTCAGTGCTAGACTTTTGTTAAGCATCTTGAATGGATTCCTGCCATGTATTTGGATGCCATGTTTGAGTGTTGTAGCATGTTCATATTCGTGCATTTAGATGGCTACTTGCTGTAAATCGCAGATCGTGGTCATATTTGAATTGCTTGACATTTCCAAACCGTAACTCCGATTCCGGTGATCTTTATATCGTTTTCAAGCGATTTCATCTCACCTTTCCAGTGGCACACTTGGATTTCCAAGTTGAGGCCAGGTTCATGCATTCCTTGTCAAATCATGCATATGCATCGCATACCGCATCCCGCATATCATCCCATGTTCATGTGTTGGTTGTTTACTATGTTGTGTGCTTCTTTCCGATGTTTGCTTCTTCGGGTTGGTTCCGGTTACGTCACGTTTGTGAGGACCCGTTCGTCTATGTTCCGTTTGTCTTCTTCATGGACTCGTTCTTCTTCCTTGCGGGATTTCAGGCAAGATGACCATACCCTCGAAATCACTTCTATCTTTGCTTGCTTAGTTGCTCGCTCTTTTGCTATGCCTATGCTGCGATACCTACCACTTGCTTATCATGCCTCCCATATTGTTGAACCAAGCCTCTAACCCACCTTGTCCTAGCAAACCGTTGATTGGCTATGTTACTGCTTTGCTCAGCCCCTCTTATAGCGTTGTTAGTTGCAGGTGAAGATTGGAGCATGTTCCGTGTTGGAACATGGATATATTTTGTTGGGATATCACAATATCTCTTATTTAATTAATGCATCTATATACTTGGTAAAGGGTGGAAGGCTCGGCCTTATGCCTGGTGTTTTGTTCCACTCTTGCCGCCCTAGTTTCCGTCATATCGGTGTTATGTCCCGGATTTTGCGTTCCTCACGCGGTTGGGTTATAATGGGAACCCCTTGACAGTTCGCTTTGAATAAAACTCCTCCAGGAAGGCCCAAACTTGGTTTTACCATTCGCCACCTAGCCTTTTTCCCTTGGGAGTCGTGCATCCCGAGGGTCATCTTTATTTTAACCCCCCCGGGCCAGTGCTTGTCTAAGTGTTGGTCCAAACTAGAGCCACTTGCGGCGCCACCTCGGGGAAACTTGAGGGCTGGTTTTAGCTGTACGTAGTGTTCATCCGGTGTTTCCCTGAGAACGAGATATGTGCAGCTCCTATTAGGATGTCGGCGCATCGGGCGGTCTTGCTGGACTTGTTTTACCATTGTCGAGGATGTCTTGTAGAACCGGGATACCGAGTCTGATCGGAATGTCTCGGGAGGAGGTCTATTCCTTCGTTGACCGTGAGAGCTTGTCATGGGCTAAGTTGGGACACCCCTGCAGGGATTTGAACTTTCGAAAGCCGTGCCCGCGGTTATGGGCAGATGAGAATTTGTTAACATCCGGTTGTAGAAAACCTGAACTTGACCTTAATTAACATACATCAACCGCGTGTGTAATCGTGATGGTCTCTTTCCGGCGGAGTCCGGGAAGTGAACACGGTTGTTGGAGTTATGCTTGACGTAGGTTGTTTTAGGATCACTTCTTGATCATACTTTTATCGATCGTGCTTTGCCTTCTCTTCTCACTCTCATTTGCGTATGTTAGCCACCATATATGCTAGTCGCTTGCTGCAGCTCCACCTCATACCTTTTACCTTACCTATAAGCTTAAATAGTCTTGATCACGAGGGTGCGTGATTGCTGAGTCCCCGTGGCTCACAGATACTTCCAAAACCAGTTTGCAGGTGCCGATGAGTCCGTGCAGATGACGCAACCAAGCTCAGGAGGAGCTCGATGAAGATCTTGCCCCTTTGTGTTGTTTCGCTCTAGTTGATCAGTAGTGGAGCCCAGTCGGGGTCGATCGTGGACCTTTGTCGCATTTGGGGTTCTTCTTTTATTTTGGTTCCGTAGTCGGACCTTGTTTGTATTTGGATGATGTAATGCTTTATTCATGTATTGTGTGAAGTGGCGATTGTAAGCCAACAATGTATCTCTTTCCCTTATGTATTACATGGGTTGTGTGAATATTACCTCTCTTGCGACATTGCTTTCAATGCGGTTATGCCTCTAAGTCGTGCTTCGACACGTGGGAGATATAGCCGCATCGAGGGCGTTACGGTGGTCAAGAGAAAAAACAATGCGGCACTTCCTGAAAAATATACCCAAGTGCCCGTCACCGCGAAGTCCCGCCACTGGTCGTCTCAACCGATCACCTTCGACCATCGTGATTACGCATCAAGTATCCGGCATGCAGGATGAGCTGCACTGGTATTAGACCCAGTAATTGGCGGATACCACTTCACACGAGTCTTGATGGATGGCGGCAGTAGCCTCAACCTAATATATCAAGATACAATCCGCGGGATGGGGTTAGACCCAACACAAATTCGCCATAGCAATACTACCTTTAAAGGAGTAACGCCAGGCCCAGGGGCTCATTGCACGAGCTCCCTCCTACTACAAGTTATATTCGGCTCCCCCGATAACTTCCGTCGCGAGCATTTAACTTTCCACATCGCTCCGTTTAAAAGTGGCTATCAAGCACTACTCGAACGCGAAGCTTTTGCTCGCTTTAATGCAATACCACACTACGCCTCCCTAACACTTAAGATGCCCGGTCCACGTGGCATCATTTCAATAAACGGAAGTATCAAGCGATCTCTGCGCGCCGAAGAGAGTGAGGCTGCCTTGGCAGCCGCACACTAAAGGCGCCCGGACCAGCAAAAGCATCCAATAGGTCGTCAAGACCTCAGACACAACTAACCAAGTCCGGCGCCGCTACTCATATCAAATAGACGGTCACACCCCTATCTTTTAAAAGTACAAGGGGCTCAATGCACGCAGATGAGTGGCGATTTCTTCTTATCTTGAATTATACATGGTTTCTTTAGAAAACAATCCTTTTGCACGACAACCTTTTTACCTAAATTCCTCTCTTTTACAGATGATCATCGCGCTACACCCGTCCAGGATACGGCACAATGGAGACACAGGCGCTGATGTGCAGCAGGGACCCGACCCAAGGATTCTTTTTAGATTAAGACCCTGCGTAAACCTTTTTTACTGTCTCTTGTTGATACATATCCACCGTTGAGAAGGATGCTGACGTCTTGGCATGTGGCCACGCCAGAACAATGCACATACCTGGACACAAGGGGCTTCTTACAAAGGCCATTCTTCAGGCCCAGTTTATACCACAGAGACCGAATACCCTAGGGAGTGTTCGGCGTCGCGAGTTTGGCCCTATATGCATCAGCTCCGAATCATTGTCTTTGGTCAAATGTTGGGTTTGCCCGGCTCCTGTGTTTTGGTTCCTTACGTTCCGCTTTACCGGCTAAGGTAGCACCAGGAGAACTACTGCGATTTTTCCCTGGTTCATCCGGACGAGCACCTCAGTTGAGAAAGCCGAAAACTGACTATCATGATCTAGCGTGAGACTGGTCAACCACTCGATGACCCATGGGAATGTTAGAATTCCTCCACCTTAACGAAGGGCCGCTTTCTGGCCAGGCATATACGCACCCCGGGATCGGGAGAGTGCGAAGCCACCAGGGGCTATCTAGTAGCCCCACTATCAAACTCCTATGGCTAAGTGAAAGTGTTAAAGCATTATAGTCCGGTTGCCTCGCTCGCTCCGCTATCACCTCCTTAATAGGACCAAGACTTTGGGTTAAGTGTGAACGTGTGTTTCTGCGAACACCTCCACATTATATGCGTGGGGGTTGAAGCCGACGACTGCAATCTTTCAGGTTATACACATGTATACATAAACGGCCGCCCAAGAGGCATCACATTACTTTCAGGCAAAAGTATAAAAGTAGCCTCATGAAAATTTAAAAAGCATTTCGCTTACAATGAGATTACATGTCATTCAAACATAATATTTTTTGAGCACTGGGTCTCTATCAAACGAGCACCCTCAAGAACTTCCTCAAAGTAGTGCTCAACAGCCCTTCGACGTATGGCCGAATCCTGCGCTGCAACAGTGGTAGCATCCATCTCTGCCTAGTATGCTTTAGCACGGGCAAAGGCCATCCGTGCGCCTTCTATGCACGCCGACCTCTTCATCGCATTTATGTGCGGCACCGCATTGAGAACCTGCTGCACCAAGCTGAAATAGCTGCTCGTTTTTGACCTTCCGGGCCATAGTTGATCCACAACAGACCTCATGGAGAGTCCGGACAACCTATTTAGTTCGGCCCATTCGGCTAATTGGTCCGTCAACGAAAGCGGACGCTCGGGAGAAAGGAATTGATTCCAAAACAGCTGGTCTACTTCACGGTCCGTCTGACTCTGGAAGTACTTGGCCGCATCGGCAGCGCTCGCCGCCAAATCCATATACGCATCCTCCGAACTCCACAGCCGATCCAGAGGGGCATACCGTGGATCTCCGTACTTCCTCTGCAGCATAAAGGACTTCTTGGCTACAATATCCCTGGCTTCCCGCAGTTCCTCCTTCTTTGCCCTCACAGCAGAGCGGAGGTCTTTTCCCGTTACAGCAGCCTTCTCAAGGTCTGATACCTTCGCCTGGTTTTCCTTTTCAAGAGCCTAGCAACGGTCTACGGCGCCTTTTAAATCTACGGCCATATTGGCCATCTTCTTCCGGCCCTCGCCATGTGCGGCCTTCTCGGCCCGCAACTCTTCGGCCGCCTTCAAAGTAGCCGCATTACCCAATCTTGCTTGTTCCTTGGCTCAGGCAAGTTCCGCCCGCAAGGCTTCAATAGTGGCAGCTCCATCTGCAGTCATAACATGTTAAAAACACTGGCATCATACTCTTCCTATGTGGCGTTTACCAGACAAGGATACTTACCCTACGCCTCGTCAAGCCTTCTGTTAACAAGCTCGATGTCGGCATCTGCCGCATCCAACTGCCGTTCTAAACGGGCAAACTGGCTAGTCCGACTGGCCACCGGAGCTTCCATCTCCTGCACATAAAGGCAGTATGGTTATTACCTGGGTGTATGATCCTCCATTCGTCATCGTTTCCGACGACAACCAGAGTCTCAGGGGCTACTATCTACACAGGGCACACCTAACACGTGCAGGACTATTACACATTCCTTTTTACGTACCTCAAAGCCTGTCAGTAGACTCATAAAAGCTTCATGCAATCCGCTTTCGGCGGACGATATCCTCTCCATCACCATATTCATCAGCACACGGTGATCTGAGATGGCCGCTCGCCCCACCAACTCCCTCATAACGTTCGATCTCACACTAGACGGCGCCGGACTCTTTTGTCTACTCTCTTCGGGAGCCGGACACTGGGAGCCTCGGGGATCAATTGGATCACCTTCTGGCCTCTCCGCACTCGGAGAGGCCCTCCACGACGACACTTCAGGGTCGCCCACGTCCGGAGTGGAGGAGTCCAGAGGAGGCGTCTCGCTCTCCATCATCTCTGGAAGAAGATCCCCCGAAGACGAGCTCATTTGAGAGGGGCTAAGGCCCGAACTGCACAAATATATGCGGTAGTTATTTTCTCAGAAGAAAAAGATGGCATATCTGTACTATTAAAGTTTTCGGGTCACTTATGACTCCTGGGAGAATTGATCCCCCCGCAGACTTTGTGCGGCAGCGGCGCCCCCCAAGGTAGGGCCCCCGGTGGAAGATTTCTTCTCCCGTTTGGAAGCTTCGGCTTCCGAATTCCCGGGCGCAGTCCTTTTCCTCTTCCGATCGTCTTCCTTCACGGAGACGTTCGCTCCCTCGGCTAGAATAGGCAGCGTTGGGGGCCCGCGTCCGCCCGCATTACCCTCCACAGTATCTTCCTTCAAGGGATCCGGGCAAGGTGCGGTCTGGAGCATCTTTTCCAATACCGGATTCTCCAAACCCTCAGGGAGGGGGGCCGAACACCGAATCAACTTCGCCTTTGTTAGCCAGTCCTGGTCGAAAAAGCAAACTCTCATAAATAACTTCGTAAACGAAGGAAAGATAATATGCTCGGCCGGAAGATTCTTTACCTGTTCGGCGGCGCGGTTACTGCTCAGGCCCACGTCCTCGGTGATTTCCGAACACTCTACTTGAGGTCCGAAGAATGACTTATACATATCCTCGTGCGTCAGGCCGAGAAAATTTTGAATGGCATGCGGACCCTCGGGATTGAACTCCCATAAGTGAAGGGGCCAATGTTTGCAAGGCTGGACTTGATGAACCAGCATAACTTGTATTACCGCGACCAAACTGAGATCTCCGTTGAAGAGATCTCAAATGCGGCTTTGCAGTAAAGGCACGTCCTTGGCTAGACCCCAGCTCAGTCCTCTGCTGATCCATGACATCAGTCATGGTGGAGGGCCCGAGCGAAAAATGGGGGCGGCCGCCCACTTGGCACTTCTAGGAGTCGTGATGTAGAACCACTCCTGTTGCCACAATGCAGACACCTCTGGGATGGAACCTTTGGGCCACGGAGCTCCCGTCATCTTGTGTATTGAGGCGCCTCCACACTCTGCATGTTGCCCTTCGATCACCGTCGGCTTTACTTCAAAGGTCTTGAGCCATAAGCCAAAGTGGGGGGTAACCCGGAGGAAGGCCTCGCATACGACAACAAAAGTCGTAATATGCAAGAAGGAGTCCGGAGCTAGATCATGGAAATCTAGCCCGTAATAAAACATCAAGCCCCTGACAAAAGGATCCAGTGCAAAACCTAGACCCCGGAGGAAGTGGGGGACGAACACAATGCTCTCGTTGGGTTAGGGAGAGGGGACGGTCTGCCCCCGGGGAGGCAGCCGATGCGATATTTCGGTGGTCAGATACCTGGCCTCCCTCAACTTTTTGATGTCTTCTTCCGTGACGGAGGAGGGCATCCATCGGCCTTGAAGGCTGGATCCGGACATGACTGAAGGTTCGGAGCACCTGACCTGAGCCTTGGGCGTTTGAGCTTGAGGCGGGGGAAGGATTCGATTGAGCACGGGAGGGAAAAGTAAAAGCTTTGCCCCTTTATAAAGAGGGTGGATATCAAGTGTCCTCCCCGTGTCCGTTTGGACTTGCCTATGATCTAGGAGTCCTAGAAGCGGTTGGGTTACCCACATTCGTATGGATGAGAATCCCGTAATAAGGGGACACGATCTCTGCTTTGACAAGACGTGCCAAGGAAACCACCTCGCATAACGCGTTGAGGTGGGATAATGAAACGATTTGGGTAAAGGCTTGGCCGTGGCGTGTTGCACCACGGAATACGTCCGCATATTAGATTTGTGTTAATATTATTATTCTCTCTATGGCAATATGTGGAAACTTATTTTGCAGAGCCGGACACTATCTTTGTGTTCAAGATCTTCTATGAAGTATTTGGAGGAGGAACCCGCCTTGCAATGCCGAAGACAATTTGCGCGCCAAACTCGTCGTCATTGAAGCCTGGTTCAAGGGCTACTGAGGGAGTCCTGGATTAGGGGGTGTTAGGATAGCCGAACTATACCTTCAAGCCGGACTCCTGGACTATGAAGATACAAGATTGAAGACTCTGTCCCGTGTCCGGAAGGGACTTTCCTTGGCGTGGAAGGCAAGCTTGGCGATACGGATGTTCAGATCTCCTACCATTGTAACCGACTCTATGTAACCCTAACCCTATCCGGTGTCTATATAAACCGGAGGGTTTTAGTCCGTAGGACAACATACACATCAACAATCATACCATAGGCTAGCTTCTAGGGTTTAGCCTCTCTGATCTCGTGGTAGATCAACTCTTGTACTACCCATATCATCAATATTAATCAAGCGGGACGTAGGTTTTACCTCCATCGAGAGGGCCCGAACCTGGGTAAAACTTCGTGTCCCCTGCCTCATGTTACCATCCGGCCTAGACGCACAGTTCGGGACCCCCTACCCAAGATCCGCCGGTTTTGACACCGACACTGATGCTAACGAGGATGACTCTGCTCCCGCCTACTGCTTCATGGCACGTGGTGCCAAGGTAAACTCATGCGATGCTCACTATCAAACATCTAGTGAAGATGACTCTGAATGTAAATCTAAACCTAGCTACAAAACACTTGCTAAAATTGCAACATAGCAACGGACTGCTATGAAACATATTAAAAAACTGTTAGACAAAAGCGATGACCTGTTGGAAGCGAAAATGACTCGAACTCAGTCCTTAATTGAAGACATTAAAAATCTTCATGTTAAGTATGAGGAACTTGAAAGTCGTCATGAAACGCTCTCAACAACTCATGAAAAGCTTTCCTATGATTATCTTCAAAGGAAGCAAGAACTTGAGAAATTGAGAGCAGCTCATGAAGATATTCAAAAGGAGAACGAGTCACTTCGCGCTCAACAGATCAGTCCTGCTCAGGAACGATTTGAACCACCATGTCTAAAATGCCTTGAGCGTGATAACGCTACTTCTGTTGCTGGATGTTCTAATGCTACTACTGTTGCAATATCTTCAACTGCTGATGTGGTAACTAACCCCTTTGCTGAGGATACCACTACTATTGCTGATGAGAATGCTAGGTTGAAGACATTGCTTGATACAGGAATGTACAAAAGTCTCAAAGGGCATCAGACACCGTGTGATGTCCTCAAGAAACAGATTCTGAACTGAAACCCTAGGAAAGAGGGTGTTGGGTTCGAAAGGAAAATGAACGTTGATGGTTCTTACTGGAAACCTGAGCAGTACCCCAAAACCACATGGGTTGCTGCAAAGGGACCTTCAGTGGATCCATCTACCTTATCTGGCTTCACTTGTGCTAACCCGATTATCATTGATGAATCCTTTGATGAAAACTATAAACTGTTCAAGAATCAGAATTGTGAAGTGTTTGCCAGGTATATTGGTACTAACTGCAGGAATGGACCACCTTTGAAGAAGATCTGGGTGCCCAAGGGTTGTCTTGACAATCTTCAGGTGACTGTCATCATGACACCACCTGGGATGAAGACAAACCCGAGACCAAAGGCTTCACATGGTCCAAAGGCTTCATACAGACAGAGAGCTCACCAGAGTCACCCTAACACAAATGTTTTGCAGGGAAACCATACTCAGGCCTATGAATATGAGCGTGTTTCATCAAACCGCCATGTTCATAAGACCAAGAACTATTCTGCTTATTCTTATGAGTATTATTAACCTCCTGCAAGACTATTTGCTAGGGCTCCAAAGCCAAAGTTCTCAGATGCTGCACTTAGACTCATTACTTCAAAGCCACCCCTGAAGATGTGGGTGGTTAAGAAAACTTAACTCTCTTTTGCAGGGAAAGGTCTCCAGCCGGAAATCAAAGGCGTCAGATGCTATTGCTGGAGACCTAAAACATCTTATGGGGCGCAAGATAAAATGCCCAAATGGTCTTATTATGTATTTCGTTCCTGAATCACTTGCCATTCATCCTATCAGTCCTAACCTGGATCTGAGCTTTCATAATCCACTTGCTCGTCAAATGTTTATGCTTCACAATACTCATCATGAAGCCTACCCCCCTAACTGCATTGTAGGGTATGACACCAGCTGCTTCAGAATGGATTATTGATAGTGGATGCACTAACCACATGACTGGCGATCGAAGTCTTCTCATGGACTCAACCTTACGTCCATCTGATAAGAGTCATATCACATTTGCTGACACTGGTAAAAGCAAGGTATTGGGTCTAGGTAGAGTTGCAATCTCAAAGGATCAGCACATGGATAAAGTGATGCTTGTTGAATCCCTTGGTTTCAACTTAATGTTTGTCTCAATGCTTTGTGACTTGAGCATGATTGTGATATTTGAAAAATACCGTTGCTGTGTTCTAATGGAATCTGACAAGTCTCTAGTCTTTGAAGGGTACCGAAAACGTGATTTGTACATGGTAGATTTCTCAACAAGACCACAGTTGGCAGTATGTCTTCTAGCAAAAGCTTCAGAGTGTTGACTCTGGCATCAGAGGCTAGGGCATGCTGGCATGAGAAACTTGTACACTCTCATGAAGAAGAAGCATGTCGTAGGCATCAAGGGCGTCAAGTTCAAAAAGTATCATCTGTGTGGTGCCTGCGAAGCCAGGAAGATGACTAGGGCCAAGCATCCCTCGAAGAAAATCATGACGACATCACGTCCCTTCGATCTGCTTCACATGGACCTATTCGGCCCTACTCATTACTCCACCCTTACTACCACTGCTTGTCTCTATGGCTTCGTTATTGTTGATGATTACTCTAGATATACCTGGGTGCATATAATTCTCTACAAGACTGAAGTGCAGGATGTCTTCAGAAGATTCGCAAATCGTTCCATGACGAACTATGGCATCAAGATCAAGCACATAAGAAGTGACAACGGCACAGAGTTCAAGAACACCGGCCTCGACACTTATCTTGATACATTGGGCATCACTCATGAATTCTCATCTCCATACACACCTTAGCAGAATGGCACCATGGAGCGCAAGAACAGAACACTCATTGAGATGGCTCATACGATGCTTGATGAGTACAAGACTCCAAGAAAATTCTGGCCTGAAGCTATTGACACTGCATGCCACGTCATCAACCGTGTTTATCTTCACAAGCTTCTAAAGAAGACATCATATGAACTACTGACTGGTAAGAAGCCAAACGTAAGCTACTTCAGAGTATTTGGTGCCAGGTGCTAGATCAAGGATCCACATCACACTTCAAAATTTGCACCGAAAGGACATTAAGGTTTTATGCTCGGCTACGGAAAGGATTCACACTCCTATAGAGTCTTCAACCTCTTTCACTATAAAGTGGTTGAAACTGTGGATGTGCGGTTCGATGAAACTAACGGCTCGCAAAGAGAGCACCTGCCAAATGTGCTAGATGAAGTATCACCAAGTGAATCGATCAAGCTTATGGGTACTGGAGAAATCATACCTTCAGAGGCACAAGCTGAAGAGGAACTTATCATCTCTGCACCAAATCAACCTGAAGACTTTGCTCAGCCTGAAGCCAATGTTGAAGATGAAGATAATGATCAGCAAGAGCAAAATCTTCGTCCAGTTCATCCTCGTGTTGCAAATGAAGTACAAATTGAGAAGATACTTGATAGCATCAACGCACCTAGTCCCCTTACTCGATCAAGAGCAACACAACTAGCAAATTTTTATGGGCACTTTGCATTTGTGTCCATATATGACCCAAGAAAGTTGCTTAAGCCTTCATGGAACCTGAATGGATTCAAGCTATGCAAGAAGAGCTTCAACAGTTCGAGCTGAACAATGAATGGGAACTGGTCAAGCATCCTGATCCTCGCAAGCACAATATCATTGGCACAAAATGGATCTATCGCAACAAACAATATGAGAATGGTCAAGTTGTCAGAAACAAGGTTTGTCTCGTTGCTCAGGGATATACTCAAGTTGAAGGAATTGACTTCGATGAAACATTCACTCCGGTGGCTAGGCTTGAAGCCATTCACATTCTACTAGCCTATGCCAACCATCACAACATCCTCCTATATCAAATGGATGTGAAGAGTGCTTTTCTCAATGGCAAGATTGAAGAAGAAGTGTATGTTGCACAACCACCTGGCTTTGAAGATCCAAAACATCCTGATATGGTTTACAAGCTCAAAAAGGCACTGTATGGCCTCAAACAAGCCCCTCGTGCTTGGTATGACACACTTGAAGACTTCCTGAAGAGCAAAGGCTTCAAACCTGGTTCCCTGAATCCCACTCTCTTCACTAAGACATGCGACGATGAACTGTTTGTGTGCCAGATCTATGTGGATGACATTATCTTCGGCTGCACTGACAAAAGATACAGTGATGAGTTTGGACACATGATGCAAGAACAATATCAGATGTCCATGATGGGTGAGCTGAAGTTCTTCCTTGGTCTTCAAATCCGTCAGCAAAGCAATGGCATCTTCATATCTCAAGAGAAATATCTCAAAGATTGCCTGAAGAAGTTTGGAATGCAAGACTGCAAGGGATACACGACGCCAATGCCAACCAAAAGTCATCTGGGGCCCAACGACAATGGTAAAGAGTTCGATCAAAAGGTATACCACTCCATGATTGGTTCTTTACTCTATTTGTGTGCATCTAGGCCAGATATCATGCTTAGCGTTTGCATGTGTGCCCGATTCCAAGCGGCACCAAAGGAGTCGCATCACTTAGCTGTGAAGTGAATTCTTCGATATTTGGCTTACACCCCAACACTAGGATTATGGTATCCAAAGGGCTCAGAGTTTGATATAGTTGGATTCTCAAATGCTGATTATGCTGGTGACAAGGTTGATCGCAAGTCTACATCAGGCACATGTCACTTTCTTGGACGATCTCTTGTATGTTGGTCTTCAAAGAAGCAGAACTGTCTCTCTCTCTCCACTTCTGAATCTGAATACATTGCTGCTGGATCTTGCTGCGCTCAGCTTCTGTGGATGAAGCAAACTCTCAAGGACTATGGCATCCATCTGAAGCATGTGTCACTCTACTGCGACAATGAAAGCGCCATCAAGATTGCCAACAACCCAGTTCAGCATTCGAAGACAAAGCACATTCAGATCCATCATCACTTTCTCAGAGATCATGTCATGAAGGAAGATATTGATATCATTCACGTCAACACTGAAGAGCAATTGGCAAATATCTTCACAAAGCCCTTGGATGAGAAAAGGTTTTGCAAGTTGCGGTGTGAGCTAAATATCTTAGAATCCTCGAATGTCCTATAATTGGACACACATCCTAACGCTTATGCATGTGATGACTTAGATGTGCAACACACGAAGTAACATATATCTTCAAATAATGAAGACATACACTCTAAGTGTGAATACATTAATGCGGAAATTGACTTCGGAGCGCCACGATAATTGTGCGATGTGTCTGTGTCTAATAGTTCCTATACGATGGGTAATGCCACCACCAAACTCTTATTTGAAGTGTTTTTATTGGTGTCACATTTGCATAGTCTTCGCATTTGGTTTGTCTTCAACAATGATTCAACTTCATGTTTATCTTCACAATGTTGATTTGGTATCATATTGGTATATACATTGGTGTTATGTCCTCTACAACATTCACTTATAGCTAAGTCTTCATGTTTGAATCTTTTGATCTAAGTGAATGTGTTCAGACCCTAACCCCCTCTATGCTTCTACCTCAGATTCTATCTATCCAAATCATATGCATTCTATTGAAACTGTCAATTGTCTTCTCTGAGTCCTTGTCAGCAGAAGACACAGAGACAAAAATTGAATCTTTTTTAATGCTATATCTCTTTTGCTTGAAAACCGGAGAAGCGGGAACGACCACCTGACAATCCAGGCGTGCGTCGGAACATGGAACAACTTCCAAGGTGTTGCATGCATGCCACGTGTCCCTCAGATGTGAACCGCCAGGGGCACCTGCGTAATATCGCTATGCCATCCCTGTCTCTATAAATATACACCTCACCGCGGTCATTATCCCTTCTTCCACCTCTCCCTCTCACACAAACCCTAGCGCCACCGCTAGCTCTCGACGACGCCGGCAACGACACGCTTAACTGTCGCGACCTCACCGACACCGTCCTCACGCCGGCCGCGGACCTCATCTCCTCCGCCGTCGTCGTAGGTGTCTTCCGTCGCCAAGTTAGGGCACGGAAGATTGAACTGCTCGACCTCCAACTCCACTCTGTCTAGCAGTTCTTCATGTGGTAATTAAAACTTACCTTTTACTGTCTTGTTGATCCGATAGATCCATTCTTCTTCACCAAAAGTGGTTTTTAAAACTACAAAATTGGATCTATCCCATTCTGCATCTCATCTCATGCCTAGAATATTCACTTATGCTTCACTACTAGTTAGATTCCTCACTTGTACCTATTCTTGGATTCGTACAAATCTGGAAGCAACTCTCAACAAATAAGTGAATGTCTTCGCGTCATGAGGTCAATGTCTTCAAACTGATTTATCTTCAAAATCTTATGAGAATGCATATGACCTCTTCCCCTTCCCTCGCATCTCTAATGCTTTTACAGGTACATGTCCGTGGGAGAATCCCTTGGTTCTCATAGTCTGCATTCATTTGCAGAGTTCTTACAACGTCACATCAATTCTCCAGAAGCCAGTTCCTGTCTGACCAGCAGACGGAAGCCTTTGCAAGTTCTAAAGCCATTCAGTCTGAACTTCATGGCGATAGAAAAGTCAGCAAGAAAGGGCGGCAGACAGCGCCGTGGGGACACAGCCAAGGACCTGCCACCAGATCTCTTTGAACTATACAAGTCAGACCCTGAAGAGACCTATGGGGAATGCAAGAACCGAATCCAATGGATTCAAAGATATTGGGCAGAGGAATGGTTCAAGTATAATTTTTTCATTGTCGAATATGCTGAAAAGAATGCCATCAAGGGCCCTGGGGAGATATTGTATGCAAAGGTCTTTAGCCCAAGTCCAAGTCTGAAGCCTAGCTCAAGGTTTCTATCCTTGCATGGTCCGAGGACCACAACCTGAAAATGCCAACCCATCCAGTCTGCTATGGTGTCGTGACGACAATCTCTTCAAGCGCAACTTCCAGTTTGCCAAAGAGTCTGCCAAGAAGGACCTTGGACTCGACTTCAACCCCGATCCATCTGCTCCTCGGGCCGATGGCACTCATGATGCTGAACCCAATATCATCGGGCCTTTTTACAACCTCGACGGTCTCCTCACTCACATTGCTGTTCAGGGGGAAGCCGTGGAACACTCTAAGAATGACGCTGACTCTGATGAAGCGCCAGCTCCACCAAGGCCACAGAAGCAGAAGAAGTCGAAGGCTTCAAAGCCTTCCACTGCACCTAAAGCTTCGCATATGAAGCCACCGGCCACTGCACCACCTGAAGCAAGTGTGCAGTCTAAAGATCTTTCTCGCATCTCTAAGAAAACCGAGAAGTCTTCAAAGAAGATGAAGCTCATCCAGCGCTCCGGGCAAGAACTGACCCCAACTGATATCTTGCGGAATGAAGAAGCCACCATTGATCTGTCCAGCGACGACGATCTTGGTGATGATGCTCATAAAGAGCAAGGAGGAGGCGGAGATCTTCAATGATCTGCCCCTGTTTGATGTGGACATCTTGAACAACTTCATTGATGAATGGTTTGAAAACCCCAGCATCAACATAGATGACCTTGAACTTCCAATTGGCATCAGTGTCTCTTTCCACGGTGCCATTGCTACTGAGCTGGCTCTGGCTCAGAAGATAGTTGAACTAAAGAACAAGATTGATCATGAGAAAGCTCAGTTCAAGAGGAACATGGCCAATCTCAGCGTGGCAGATGTTCAAAGCTTCAAGCAGATGTTGCATGAGCTCAAGGAGCAGTTTCACCAGAAAGGCGAGGAAGCTAAAGGTTCTAGAGAAAGAATGAAATACTTTGCTAAGAAGAGTGTGCAAGCGCACAATGAGGATGAGAAGCATAAGGCACGGGGGCGCCCTGGCATCGACCCTAGAATGGCTGCCAAAAAGAAGAAGAAGCCTGCTGTGGCCCAAGATGAAGCATCAAGGCAGGAAGCACCAAGCATTGTCTTCCCTGCCATCATGACAAGCTCGAAGCCAAAGGTCCCCACAGCTGCTTCAGAACTGAAGAAGACAAGGGCAGCTGAGGCCGAAGCTAGAAAGCGCAAGAACAAGAATGCCACTGATGATACCCCATAGCCCAAGAAGCGGAAGACAAAGTCTTTGAAGAAAGATCGGGCTGCTCCCTTAGAGCTCCTTTTCGTCGAGCCCATCTCAGTTGCTCATCCTGCGTCAGAAAACCAAGAGAGTCAGTTAATTGTTCATGAGCCTGCTTCCACAGAGGCTCCTGAAGCTGAAGACATTCCAGCTGCTGATCCCATCACAGCTGAAGACATTGGTCATCCCGACAATGTAGATGACGATGAAGTCCTTCCTCAGATCGAGCGCCAACCAGTATCATCGCCTGTTCTCATGAATAGCGAACTTATCAGCATTGGTCGTCCATTGACGCCAATTGCTCAGGATGCATCGTGGGCTGATCACCCCAAGACACACCAAGCCAAGACACACACAGTACTCCCCCTCCTCAAGTTACCACTCCGATACTTGATGATGACAATTACATGGTGAAGACCACCCCATCTTCAAAGGGATCGCCCGCATTGCCCAGGCTTCGCAAAGGCCCTAGGCCACAGGTCGCCATGCCGAGCATTCCAGAAGGAGAAGTGCAAAACAACTCAGTGGCACGACAAGTGTTTCCTGACGCCACTCCAACTGTGAACGTCTCTGAGTCTGAAACCGAAGCTGCTGAAGACATTCCGGCTGCATCAGCCGATGACCAAGAAGAACCCCGTCAAGAAGAAGAGCATGTTGCCACACCCCCTATCAACCCAGAAGTTGTTCTCGAGGAGAACGAGTCAGTGCCAGTCCCTCCAGCTACTCAAGTGGAGCTTGACAATACTGAGGCGGCCACCCACAACACTATTGAAGCCAATGACGTTGTCATGGCTGAAGCTAATGTGGCGCCTGAAGTAAATACGGTGCCTGAAGCTAATGTGGCGCCTGAAGTAAATACGGTGCCTGAAGCCAATGTTGCACCTGAAGCAAATCTACAGCTCGAAGTCAATGCCTCTGCTCCTGTACCACCACCAAGACCTCACGCCATTGAGAAAGCATACGATCATGGTCAACTTGTCATTGTCCGCTGGCCCATTCTGGTTCCTCTGCCTGCTCCCGGACCACAGTTTTCCTATCATGTGGAGCATAGGCCTCAGGTCCAGAAGCCAAAGCCCAGGCTGGCAAGGTTTACAGGTACTGCGACTTCGCCAGGATCATTCAATGTGAATGGCTTAAAGCACACAACACCTTCTTTGATAGTGCCAAGAACCCATATGCGCAGCCAAGGATTTCATCAGATCGGTTCTGGAGCTATCAACAACGCAGTTATTATTCTTGTGTCTTATACAATCAAGGGCACATTTTTCCTCATATGCGTCTAGACTGCGAAGCCATCTCTGGTCTGCCCTGCTTGGAAGAAGCCCTAGACTGCTTCAAAGATGCTGGCCTTCTGCAGTTTGTGACCGACAAAGAAAATTGGAATGAGGAGCTTCTGCTATAATTCTATGCCACTCTTCACATTCACGGCTACAACAGGGATCCGAAGACTTGGGTCCTTGAGTGGACGACAAGCGATGTACATCATGAAGCCAAAGCCCAAGATATAATTGAGCGTACTGCCCTGCCCACTCTAGGTGAATACTATGAACCTGGTTGTCAGCTACACTGGAATGCTTTGGAGAGCATATTCCAGAAGCCTGAGCCGAACATGAGCCAAATGCTCAGTATGATGAAGCCACTGCCACAAGATGTTGAATATCCAAAGGAGTTCTTTGTTGACGACCTGGAGTATCTGTCCCGCACCATCTGTCATATCGTAAGGTGAACTCTCTGGCCTGTCAAAGGACATTCTCTTGCAGCGAAGCTAGAAAGAGCAATGAAGACATTGGTTTTCTATCTCTCAAATGGCATCAGCTTGACTGCTCAGGGTTTCTTCATCAGGCAACTTGCTGTATCTGGCTCTGATCTGTTTGGTCTGAAATTTTATGCTCCATGGGTAATGCACCTCATTAAGCTTCACTCTACTATCAACTATCAACCCTCTGCGCGCAACCACCTTATCTTCTTGCCAGAGGTTGATATGTCTGTAGAAGCCATCTACCCTGAACCTGCCAAGGAGCCTATATATCTTCACAATGCAGATCACCAAAGCTTCACTCAACCCATTGAAGGAGTTCTTGCTGCCACTCGTGTTCATCCCTTGGCTGGTAACACTCGTGCACCTCGTCGTGCAAACAATGAAGCCACTGAAAGCACCATGGCTCAAAGGCCTCGGAAGCGCTGTCGTGCTCTCAATGACCGAGAGCTTCTCGTGGCATTGCATCAGAAACAGGACAAGCATCATGACTGGCTCAAGCGTCAGATGCAGAGCCTCTTGGTGGATGTTAATCGAATTCGCAATCTTGCCACCAAGAATGCCTTTGTCACACATGAAACCTGTCGGCGGTCGTGGAAGAGTCTGGCATTGCTAAGCTCTGAAGATGATCTTCAACAGGATGGCTTCACCGAGAGATTCAAATTTGATTCCACTCCTCCCAGGAACACTGCCTTACGTTGGACTCCCTCCCTCGAAGACTCTGAGTACTCCTCCTCAGCGGAAACTGTCGATGCCAGAGTCGTCGATGACGAAGATGATGCTACTTCACCAACTACAACTTCGCCTCGAATCGACACTGCACCAAGTTCTTCTGCACCACCGGACTACCACGTCGACCCTACAACTTCCCCTGCTCATGGGAACGAGTAGAGCTCTATGTCTTCAAACCTTTTTGGTCCTTACTGACAAAAGGGGGAGAAGCATTTGAGTTGATAGTCTTCAAGCGGGTCATTATTGGGTGGTTGCTATACTTTTTTGCCAAGTGTTTACAACTCTCGCTTTTGATACTTTGGTTCTTTGAGTTGTAACACTTAAAATTGATGGTCGTCTGCTACCTTTTTCTGTTAACTATGTGATGCGACCATAAATTCCGCATGTGCGATGATAAATTCCGCACAAAGTCATTCCGCAGACGTCCATTTTTCATTGTGCATGTCATTATCTTCATTATATCCATTCATGCATGATGAATTATCTTCACAAGTTAAATAGGATCTCCACAAGTAAAACATGCCATGTGCATTTGCATTCAAACGCAAACTATTTATATGCACATCTTCAGGGGGAGCCTTTTGCTACTTATGAAGACAATACCTTATCCTTACAATTTCACATAATTTTATCCCCGTTGAAAACTTCAACCAGTTTATCATCAATCACCAAAAAGGGGGAGATTGTAAGTGCATCTAGTGCCACCCCTAGTTGGTTTTGGAGTATTGACGACAAACCTGGTTGAGGGACTAATGTGTTTGTGAGAATTGCAGGATAACACAGGTAGTAGTCCCTCATTGATTCGGTTTACCTACCAGAGATGACCCCCTAAAAATGTGTGAAGACATTGAAGACAATGGTGGTCTATGAAGAGTTTCACATTGAAGACTATGACATGAGAAGACATCGTATGAAGACTATGGATTGCGAAGACATAGTTGTTTCATAGTTTCCGTTTATTCTTTGTTGAGTCATAGGAACCACCGTACTATTAAGTGGGGTCCAAGTGAACAAAGTCAGAGTAACTGAAGTGATGCTCAACCAAATCCTATGTCTTCAAGTGAAGACTCTGAGAGCGAATCTTATCCAGAGCTGGATAAGTCAGCTTTACTTGTAGCCCAAGTCAAGCTGCCGCGTGTGTTTGAAATCTGACCGTTGGACATGTGTTAGTTCCTTAGTGACCCAGGGTCACTTCGGACAAATCAGGTCGGGTTGCCTCGTGGCTATAAATAGCCCACCCCCTACACCGTAAATTGGTGGCTGCTCAGAGTTAGTGCATGGCTTTTGTCGTTTGAGAGCAGCCCACCTTGAAGCCTTTGAGAGAGAAATCCTTGAGAGGACAAATCCCTAAACACCCAGAGACAAAGAGTGTTAGGCATCACTGAAGTCTTTCTGTCTGCGTGATCTGAAGACTTATTACACTTGAGGACTGTGAATCCTCCAGCCGGTTAGGCGTCGTGTTCTGAGAATCCAAGAGTCATTGTGGATCGCCGGTGAATGAAGTATGTGAAGGTTTGGAAGTCTACCTTGAATACTTACCAGAGTGATTGGGAGAGGACTGTGTGTCCTTAGCTCAAGGGAAATAAGGTGAAGACGCGGTCTTATGAGTTAAATCTCAGCCTCCCTAACCATATGTACAGTTGTCACAGCAACTGGAACTGGTCCAATAAATACATGTCCTCACCGAGCTACTGGTTCTATCTTTTACCTCTCTTTACTTACTGTTCATCTTCGTGAAGTCATTGCCTGCTTGCATGATATGATTGACTTCACTGTGTGAAGACTGTTGTTGTTTGGCTTCATACTATCTTCCATCTTGATTCTACTCCTTAGCTGTTGATAGTCTTCGTGCTTTCACTTCATTGCTTACTTGACTATGGCTTGTCTAGTGTAGTCTACCTTTCGCTACATATTTATAAGCTCATTGCTACTGTTTGTCTTCAAAGCCCCCGTGTTTTGAAGACTTCCATAAAAATCGCCTATTCACCACCCCTCTAGTCGATAACTAGCACTTTCACCTACGTATCAAAACCACAACGATTTTCGTCAAGTGTGTTGTTTTAACCTTCAACAAGGACCGGCCGTAGTCAAACTTGATTCAACTAAAGTTGGAGAAACAGACACCCGCCAGCTACCTGTGTGCAAAGCATGTCAATATAACCGGTCTCATGAACGTGGTCATGTAATGTTGGTCTAGGCCGCTTCATCCAACAATACCACCGAATCAAAGTAAGACGTTGGTGGTAAGCAGTATGACTATTATCACCCACAACTCTTTGTGTTCTACTCGTGCATATCATCTACGCATAGACCTGGATCGGATGCCACTGTTGGGGAACGTAGTAATTCAAAAAATTCCTATGATCACACAAGATCTATCTAGGAGATGCATAGCAATGAGATGGGAGAGTGTGTCCACGTACCCTCATAGATCGAAAGCGGAAGCGTTTAGTAACGTGGTTGATGTAGTCGAACGTCTTCATGATTCAACCGATCCAAGTACCGAACGTACGTCACCTCCGTGTTCAGCACACGTTCAGCACGATGACGTCCCTTGAGCTCTTGATCCAGTACAGGGTCGAGGGAGAGTTCCGTCGGCACGACGACGTGGCGACGGTGTTGGTGATGTGATTTGCGCAGGGCTTCGCCTGAGCACTACGACAATATGACCGAGATGGTAAACTGTGGAGGAGGCACTGCACACGGCTGAGGAACAATTGATGTTTCTTTGGGGTGCCCCCTGCCCCCATATATAAAGGAGGAGAGGGAGGAGGCCGCCCCCCTAGGGGCGCGCCAAGTGTGGGGAGTCCTACTAGGACTCCCAAGTCCTAGTAGGATTCCCCTTTCCTTTTCCGGAGGGCGAAAGAGGGAAAGGGAGAGGGAGTAGGAAAGGGCAAGGGGGGTGCCGCCCCCTCCCCTAGTCCAATTCAGACTCCATAGGGGGGTGCCTCCTCCCTTGGCCTGCCTCCTCTTCTCCCTTATGGCCCAATAAGGCCCAATTACTTCCCTCGGGGGGTTCCGGCAACCCCTCGGTACTCTGGAAAAATCCCCGAATCACTCGGAACCATTCCGATGTCCGAATACAACCTTACAATATATGAATCTTTACCTCTCGACCATTCCAAGACTCCTCGTCATGTTTGTGATCTCATCCAGGACGCCAAACAAACTTCGGTCACCAAAACACAAAACTCATAATACAAATCTTCATCGAATGTTAAGCGTGCGGACCCTACGGGTCCAAGAACTATGTAGACATGACTGAGACACATCTCCGGTCAATAAATAATAGTGGAACTTGGATGCTCATATTGGCTCCTACATATTCTACGAAGATCTTTATCGGTCAAACCGCATAACAACATACGTCATTCCCTTTGTCATCGGTATGTTACTTGCCCGAAATTCGATCGTCGGTATCCTCATACCTAGTTCAATATCGTTACCCGCAAGTCTCTTTACTCGTTACATAATGCATCATCCCATAACTAACTCATTAGTCACATCGCTTGCAAGGCTTATAGTGATGTGCATTACCGAGAGGGCCCAGAGATACCTCTCCGATACTCAGAGTGATAAATCCTAATCTTGATCTATGCCAACCCAACAAACACCTTCGGAGACACCTATAGAGCATATTTATAATCACCCAGTTACGTTGTGACGTTTGATAGCACACATGGTGTTCCTCCGGTATTCCGGAGTTGCATAATCTCATAGTCAAAGGAATATGTATAAGTCATGAAGAAAGCAATAGCAATAAAACTTAACGATCATTATGGTAACCTAACATATGGGTCTTGTCCATCACATCATTCTCCTAATGATGTGATCCCGTTCATCAAATGACAACACATGTCTATGGTTAGGAAACTTAACCATCTTTGATTAACGAGCTAGTCTAGTAGAGGCTTACTAGGGACACTATGTTTTGTCTATGTATCCACACATGTATCAAGTTTCCTGTTAATACAATTCTAGCATGAATAATAAAAATTTATCATGATATAAGGAAATATAAATGACAACTTTATTATTGCCTCTAGGGCATATTTCCTTCAATCACATCACAACATACCCTGCAAAAACAAGTTAGACGTTCTCTACTTTGTTGTTGCAAGTTTTACGTGGCTGCTACGGGCTTCTAGCAAGAACCATTTTTACCTATGGCAAAAACCACAATGGTGATTCATCAAGTTTGCTGTTTTAACCTTCTTCAAGGACCGGCCATAGTGAAATTTGATTCAACTAAAGTAGGAGAAACAGACACCCGCCAGCCACCTTTATGCAAAACTAGTTGCATGTTGTCGGTGGAACCAGTCTCATGTGCATGGACATGTACGGTTGGTCCGCGGGCCGCTTCATCCCATAATACTGCCGAATCAAAATAAGACATTGGTGGCAAGCAGTATGACTATCACCGCCCACAACTCTTTGTGTTCTACTCGTGCATATCATCTACGCATAGACCTGGCTCGTGATGCGACTGTTGGGAATCATTGCAAGGAAAACAAAAAAATTCTACGCACACGCAATGATCTATCCATGAAGATGCATAGCAATGAGGGGGAGAGTGTGTCTATGTAGCGACCCGACCCGAATGGATCAAGTCTCTGTGCTTAAGTGTTATCCCTGGATCGGTATGCTGACACACACAGTACTCGAGGATTTATAACAGAGGTAAATCACATGTATAAAGTAACGTAAATACTATTACCTCAATCCAAATAGTGGAAGTAACAAGGTTGTGGATTCCCATCAACACCAACGGCAAAGTTGAGTGTAGAAATCGTAACCCTAACGTATCACTTACTCGTCGTAAGACATCCTGCAACATGAGACGTTGCAGCCACAAAGGGTCAGTACATTGAATGTACTGGCAAATTCACACCAGAGGATAATGATGAAAAAAGGCTATCACTACATGCATATTTGGCGGGTGGAAAGGCTCTGGGGTTATAATGTTTTTGCGAAAAGCCAATTTTTCCCTACTGCAAAGGAATAAATTTTATTTAACTATCATGGTGGTTTTGAACATTGAGAATGGTTGACAGCATTCTCAATCCCAATTAAGTAACATCATTAAACCAACAAAATTATTTAAAGTAACATGATGAGATTCACCTGATAATCCAAGTACTAGATACTCAAAACGTCCATAACCGGGGACACGGCTAATCATGATTAGTTTATACACTCTGCAGAGGTTTGCACACTTTTCCCCACAAGACTCGATTGCCTCTGTTTGGTTTCTCGCACTACATGGTGTTTGAGAAGACAGATGATCGAGACATAGTCTTTCAGAAGCGCTAGCACCTTACGATGGATAGACCGTTACACCTACTTCCCCCTACATCTGCTAGTCTACCCTGTAAGAGTTCACACGACTTAATCAACTATGCTAGAGCCCATAATAGCTTGTGGCTGCACACGAAAGTTTCTAGTATGAAAAATCTCATGATCCCTTTGAGCCTGGGTGGCGGTCCATAAAAAAACAGGCAATCCTGGTCTACCCAGGTGCCTAGACAGGCAATCCTAGAATAACCAGGTGCCTCAATCCACCCAGATGTGTGTTTAAGTTGCCACCTTAAGTAAACCATTAATTAACAATCTCACATCTGTCATGAATACTCTCAGAACCCAATCCACATCTACGAGCATAGCATGGCAATATAAGCATAACGTAATAGTAACTCCCAAGGTTTGAATGCAGGGCAATAGGTTCCTACCTCATCAACTACTTCCCAATACCCACATGTTATCAATCCTACTCATGCAATGTTTGAGGGTGAAACTAATGCATAAAAACCGGGTATGAAAGGGATATGATCAAAGTGTGAACTTGCCTGCAATGTTGATGAAGATGATTCGCACTCAAAAATCTTGATAGCTCTACTCGTCACACTCCGGTCAATCTATCGTAATCAAGCAATAGTAACCACACATAAGCAATCACTCAAAAGATCAGAAAGATCGAAGAAGTCGATTCGGAAAACATCAAAACCAAGCAAATAACTCTTGCAACATAAAACAGTTTCTAACAGTACCAAAATTAGGTGAATCTGGCCTTATCAGAAAGTTTTGGTCAAGAGCTTCGATTTGCAAAAAGAATCAACTCAAACGGAGCTACAAAACTCAAGTTATGATCAAACGAAGTTTGAATACAAATCCGATCAAATTCAAATTTTAAACTTTTCAAAAACATGTTTAAGTTGTTTATCTGGATAGAGGAGATCATAACGAAGACGTGAGCGTTGGTTTCGTTGGATTTGGACTAACGAGTAAAAAGTTATGATCGATTGAAGTACAGGGACTAAATTGTAGGGAAACTAATTACGAATAGGTCCCTGACTAAAATTAACAGAAAAGAAAAGGCTAAATAATGAACGTTTGCTAACTAATTCTAAACAGAGAACGTTCTCTAAATAGATCTAACTAAAAAAACTAAACCGGTTTTTTTAAAACGAAAACCGAAGTAAACCTAAAGGAAAAAAATTAAACCGGACCAGGACGGTTTTATACCGGTTTGGCCGGTTCGGGTGGATTGGCCGGCGGGTCATCTGCGGCGGCGGTTACGGCGGCGGAGGCGAGCTCCGGCGACTGCAGCGACGGCGGCGTCGGGCGACGACGACAACAGCAGCTAGCGGCGCAGGCGGTGGCTACGCAGGGCGGAGGAGGCAGCGGCGAGGCGCGGCAAGGCGGCGCGGCTTTGTAGCGGCGGCGGCGGAATCTGCGGCGGCGGCGGCGCGAGATGCAAGGGCGGCGGCGGCTCAAGGCGTCGCGGGGCTCGAGGGGCCGGCTATTTATGGAGGAGGACGGCGCGGTGGCGTGCGGGAGGGGGCAGAGGAGGCCGGGGCGGGCACGGCGAACAAGGCGGCCCGACGGCGGACTCGGGAGGCGTGCGGGCGGCGAACTCCTCCCGGAGTCGGAGGCGGCGGTGCGGGCGCGTGGGCCGGCTGGGCCGTGGCCTGGCTGGCTGGCTGGGCCGGCCCGGTCGGTCCAGAATTTTTTTAAAACATTTTTCAGAGAATTAAAATAATAAAACGAAATAACTAAAAATATTATATAGGCATATAATATATCAAAATTTTCAGAAAAAGATTTTCTACGACGTGAACATTTTTATAACTTCAAATAAAATCCACACAAATTCAGATAAATCAAAGAGTGCTACTGGTCTATTAAAATCCAACAAAAATCATTTTAAAAATACCAAAATGATTTCAAATTAATTTTTCTCCAATTTTCTAATGTAGGGAATCATGTTACCCTATTTTCCATATAATTTATTTTTGGAGAAAAATAATTTAAATAAAACTCAAATAACTCCAAATTGAAAATAAATTCAAAAAGACTTTGAATTTGATCCTTTGAAACTCCCAACTCATATTTCATATAATTTGAAGAAGTCATTTTATCTTCTCTCATGAAAATCATTGAGCTGCATGAAGTTTATGAATTGAAATATTTCCAAATGAAATTCAATTATTTTCAAATACCCTTTCATTTAATTTAAATGGAAGAAGTCATATCATCTTCGCTCAAGGGTTTTGTATTTGAAAAGAATTTGAATTCACGGAGATCAAAATGCAAAAGGTGAAAGTTTGGGAAAGTCCTTTTATTCCCTCTCATTAACTTTCAAAAAGTTTCGAATTTCACTCAATCAATCACACAACAATCAAGCAACCAATCAAATCTATCTATTAAATATAACATTCCAAAATTTAGAATTTTGGGATGTTACAGTCTACTTACCCTCGTAGACCGTAAGAGGAAGCGTTTATCAACGCGGTTGATGTAGTCGAACTTCTTCGCGCTTCAACTGATCAAGTACCAAATGCACGACACCTCCGCGTTCTGCACACGTTCAGCTCGATGACATCCCTCGCCTTCTTGATCCAGCAAGTTGTCGAGGTAGTAGATGAGTTACATCAACACGACGGCATGGTGACGGTGATGGTGAAGTTATCCTCGTAGGGCTTTGCCTAAGCACTACGAAGATATGACCGTGGGAGTAAACGATGGAGGGGGACGCCGCACACGGCTAACAATTGTTTGGGGTGTGCTAGGGGCGCCCCCACACATATATATAGGTGGGGGAGAGGGGAGGTAGCCAAGGAGGCGCCCAAGTAGGCCGAATCCTACTTGGGGCCTTCCTATGGCCGGCGGCCCCCCCTCTTCCTTATCTGCCGGAGGGGGAAGGAAAGAGGAGGGAGGAGGGAAGGAAGGGGGAGGCCGAATCCCTCCCCTTTCCTTCTCCCTTCCCCTCTTTCCTTCTCCTATGGTTAGGCCCATATGGGGGGCGCACCAGCCCCTGGTGGTTGATGTGTTTCCCCTCTTGGCCCATTAGGCCCATATCTTTTGCCGAGGAAGCCCGAAACCCCTTCCGGTGACCCGATATGTACCCGGTACCCTTCGGAACACTTTCGGTGTCTGGATACTATCATACTATATATCAATATTTACCTCTCAGCCATTCCGAGACTCCTCGTCATGTCCGTGATCTCATCCAGGACTCCGAACAATCATTCGGTCACCAAATCACATAACTCATATAATACAATATCGTCATCAACCGTTAAGCGTGCGGACCCAACGGGTTTGAGAACTATGTAAACATGACCGAGACACCTCTCCGGTCAATAAACAATAGCAGAACCTGGATGCCCATATTGGCTCCTACAAATTCTACGAAGATCTTTATCGGTCGAACCATTTTGACAACATAGGTTATTCCCTTTGTCTATCGGTATGTTACTTCCCAAGATTCGATCGTCGGTATCTTCATATGACAAGTTCAAGGAGTTTACTACGATGAGACTTTCTCACTCGTAGTGATGCTAAGAGTCTGTTGGAATTATATTAACGATTACTGCATTATTTATGAAATCTTGCAGATAGGATGTCAAAACATTGTTTCCTCGATGATTTTCTTGAGGAAAGGTTGTATGTGATACAACCGGAAGGTTTTGTCAATCCTGGAAGATGCTAATAAGTATGCAAAGCTCCAGCAATCCTTCTAAGGACTGGAGTAAGCATCTCGGAGTTGGAATGTATGCTTTGATGGGATGATCAAAGATTTTGGGTGTATACAAAGTTTATGAGAAACTTGTATTTCCAAAGAAGTGAGTGGGAGCACTATAGAATTTGCGATGACTATATGTTGTTAACATATTGTTGATCAGAAATAATGTAGAATTTCTGGAAAGCATATAGGGTTATTTGAAAAGTGTTTTTCAATGGAAAACCTGGATTAAGCTACTTGAACGTTGAGCATCAAGATCTATGAGGATAGATCAAAACGCTTAATGGTACTTTCAAATGAGCACATACCTTGACATGATCTTGAAGGTGTTCAAGATGGATCAGTCAAAGAAGGAGTTCTTGCCTGAGTTGTAAGGTATGAAGTTAAGACTTAAAGCTCGACCACGGCAGAAGAAAGAGGAAGGACGAAGGTCATCCCCTATGCTTTTGTCATAGGCTCTATACGGTATGCCATGCTGAGTACCGCACCTGATGTGTGCCTTGCCACATATCTGGCAAGAGGGTACAAAGGTAATCTAGGAGTAGATCACCACATAGCGGTCTAAATTATCCTTAGAGGAATAAGGATATGTTTCTCGGTTATGGAGGTGATAAAGAGTTCGACGTAAAGAGTTACGTCGATGCAAGCTTAACACCTATCCGGATAGCTCTGAGTAGAGATACCAGATACGTATAATGGAGCAACAATTTAGAATAGCTCCAAGTAGAACAGTTATTTGGAATGGCTCCAAATGTAGCGTAGTAGTTGCATCCACAAGATGACATAGAAATTTGCGAAGTACATACGGATCTGAATGTTGCAGACCCGTTGACTAAAACCTCTCTCACAAGCAACATGATCAAACCCAGAACTCATTGAGTGTTAATCACATAGTGATGTGAACTAGATTGTGAACTCTAGTAAACTCTGGAAATATTTCCCAATGAATTCAAATATTTTTCAAATACCCTTTCATTTAATTTAAATGGAAGAAGTCATATCATCTTCGCTCAAGGGTTTTGTATTTGAAAAGAATTTGAATCAACGGAGATCAAAATGCAAAAGGTGAAAGTTTGGGGAAAGTCCTTTATTCCCTCTCATTTAACTTTCAAAAAGTTTCGAATTTCACTCAATCAATCACACAACAATCAAGCAACCAATCAAATCTATCTATTAAATATAACATTCCAAAATTTAGAATTTTGGGATGTTACAACCTACCACCCTTAAAACGAATCTCGTCCTCGAGATTCGGAGAGGCTAGCAAGAAAAAGGTTAGGGTTTGGGGGTCTCCTCAAAATTTCATCAATCGTCTCCGGGGTCTGGGGTGCTACCACCCTTAGAAGCATGGTTACGGTTCCAACAAAACTCATATACTCCATCCTTTATTCTTGACAGTGTCAGCCTTCTGAGATCCATGGAAAATTCTTACTCTGGGCTTTTCCGGCAGTGGCATAACCTTTGCCACAATTCTTCTGTCCTTTCATCTTGGTAAGGTTATTCCGAGACTGGGTCTTCTTAGCTGGCGGGTCTGGCGCCAAAACTAAACAACTATCGATATCTCATGGTGGTCAACAATTTATGGTTTCTCCTGCAACAAATGGGTCAGGGTTGATCCTCACCGTATAACCTATGGTTGGCAAAGCTGCCTTGTACAAGGGAAAAAATATCTATACCATTCTAAGGCTTAAACAAGGTTTAATATCGTCGTCTCTCTACTATAGGCAAGTCACTCAGATTTACCATCGCATATAGCAAGGCGAACAATAAGAGTAAGTCGGTATGGTGATCAATCCATCCCGCACCCAAATCTTTACCTTGTATACGGTTTAGCGAATCTCGCATTCTAACACTCGGTCATCCTCACAAGCATTGCCGAATTTCTCTTGTCCATGAACTGCGTTCAGAATAATCCATTGATTCTGCAAGCCAAACAAACATCTATCGTTCCTTCACAACTCTCAGGTTTTGCATAAACTCCTATAAAATTGTCTGCCGATAAACGTCGTATCTTCCTCCAGGGTTTTTCCTTCAGCAAGAATGTGCTTGCTTCTTGGCAGGTCCTGGGGCATGTGGGTTATGGCCCATCTCATCACTTGTAGTCCTTGAACTTATCATCGGGCAACTGATCATTATTCCAACTTCCAACTTCCTAGTATTCTTAAATCCATCCAATTGTACTGTCTTCCTTCCTTCTATTGGCACCAAACTAGGACATGATTACTCAAACTCATCATGGAATTATAATCGTTCCATAATACCAACATCATACCTCCTTTATATCCAATAGTAATTCATCTCTTCATCCTCGTGGGTTATCCCACATACCGAGGCAAAAACTTATACTTATGGAGTCCATATTCCACTTCGTGGAACATCATTATCCTTTCAAGAGTCCTTACAGGGCAATATTGGCCATCTCTGCATGGCACTTCTTCAACTGGGAAACGTGAAACACATCATGAACTCCTGACAGTCCTTCGGGTGACTTCAACTTGTTGGCCACTTCTCCCATACGCTTCAAAACTCGATATGGTCCTACAAATCTCGAGGCTAACTGTCCCTTAACTCCAAATTGTTTAACTCCTCGCAGAGGGGACACACGAAGACATGCTCTGTCTCCAATTTCATAGACTACCTCCTTGCGCTTTTTTTCTTTATAACTCTTCTGCCTGGACTGAGCTACCTTCAGTCTATCTCAAATCAACTTAACATTCTCTTCTAACTCCTTTGATCACATTTGGTCCAAACAACTGACGGTCTCCAACTTCATCCCACATACTCTTGGGGTATCACACATATCGAGACAAAACTCATATTCATTTTGTCCGAAATCCACTCAGTGGAGTATCCTTATCTTTTCCAAGAGTCAAGGGTTCTTACAGGGTACTACCACCCTTAAAATGCACAAATCTTCCATAGAACATATTTCTCATATCCTCAAAATGGCCAAAATTCTTCTTCATAGAGTAACAACTCATAAAATCCATATCGGTACCAACGATGCTAACTTTATTCATTCTCAAGTGATTACAATCTCTCGCTTTTCCATTACATGTCTCAACTCAACACCTCAATATAAAACAAAATGTTCTCACTTCTACTACTCCATTTCTTTTGTTGCAAACTCAACTATCTAGCACAAGTTTCCTTCTCTTTGGGACAATCTCTGGCAAAGTGCCCTGCTCCATTACAACTAAAACATATTACTTCTGACAAGTATCGAGGTTTCCTTTTTGGGCAACTGTTGAGGTAGTGCCCTGACTCCTTGCACCTGTAACAGCTGATATGACTCAGGTCCTTCCTAGAATCCAATCTGCTTCTCTTCCTGGACCTTTCCATGCCAATCATGGATTCTATTTCTTGTGGGTCATATTCTACTTCCTCTGTCGGGAATTCTACTAGATCCCCATTCAAACAATTTTGGGAGATGTGTCCTTCTTCTCCACATGAATAGCAAGACTTAGTGAAGGGTTTACTCGGGTCTTCTTTAGGTGTGTCCTCCATATCTTCCTTCATCACGGGTTCTTCTAAAATTTCCATAAGGGCTCCTTTCATTTCTTCTTTCTTCTACTGGATGGTTCGTTGTACCATGGGGTAAATGTGACACTGAGTAGGATAGTGGGTAGTCCCTTCACACAAGAAACAAGTAATCTGCCTAGATGGGCATTCTTCAACTGGGTGACTTCCTTCACAATTTGGGCATTCATCCTTGTGTTCTTTATGGTTGTGTCCTATTTCTCCACAAAGCTTGCATGCACAAGGTTTCTTCATATACTTTCCAGAAGGCTTCAATTTCTGGGACACAAACCGAGACTTTAGCAGAGTCAACTTAAATTCTTTCCAAGTGGTTACTCCTTGCCATCCATTCATGGTTTGGTACATCCTCCACCAAGTAGCAGCACCTCTTTCAAAGCACTGAAGAGCATGATGGGTCATATCATTTCTGACTATAGGGTTATTCTTCATGTGATCCTCCATGTTCTGAATCCATCGGTCCGTCTCCAACTGACTCATCGGTCCAGAAAATACAAGCTCATCTTCATTCATCCTCTATTGGGTCCATGGGTTTGGGGTGAGATAAGAGAGATAGAGAGAGATACACACAATGCAACAAAAGTTTTGAAAAGACAGATTTTATTGTGGCTGTCGAAAAACATCAAACAAATGACAGCTCACAAACGTCGCATCTAACGTAGGTATATAACCGGGGTTTGGTCTTCTAAAGGTCAATAAATCTTCAACGTCTCCAAACTCTTCAAGCCTTTTTCACGCGTACAATGGCTTCTTCCGATCATGCTTGTCTTTCTCAAGTCCTTTTGCCAGCTCATCTCTGTTGTAGCAAAGTCTCTCGTGACATCCTTGAATATTCTGGAGTTGCATTCCAAACTTCTGGTTTCAACATCCTTCACATGAACCATGGTCATACTGTCCTTCAGTTCCTGACAAATCTCTGGTATCTCGAGGTTGTAGCTCCTCCAGCTTGGCTACTTTCAGCTTTTGGTTCCTGAGTTCTTCACGAAATGCTTCTTTGTCTAATACGGCTTCTTGTGGCTCCATCTTAACTTCTTGATGTAATACTCCAGATCCTGGTGATACACCAGCTAAGGTTAAAACTTCATCTTACTATTAGGTGCTCCATCAACCTTCTACCATCCAATCCTTCCGAAGAAATGCATGCTTAGCTCAGCTCGGTGACAATAGTATCAGTGGCGATGACATCACGGATAACCGTGTTTCTGCCCTTGTCATTGCCATGAGCTATCTTCCATAGTTGATATCTCCTGCCTTAGGGTTTTCTTTGACAAAACTTCGAGTTCTCATGCTCCTTGTTTCAGTTTTTCTCCAATACACCTTGATCTCGGGTATTGACAGCTTCCATAGTCTGCCAAGTTCCATAAGGGTAGCCTTCTTAGGTCATACAAATCTGGGAATTCTTCAGAGCCTTCAAATTCTACTTGTCTTCGGTCTTCAACCGTTGTAGTTTCCATTATTTAGATGCACGAAAAATACTCTTCATTCCGAAGTGGCCTTAGTTGTCCGATATCTTATACTTCTTGGAGTGGTCTCATCAGTCGAATCTTCGTGTGGTCAAAAGGGGAAAGGGGTATGGTCTCACTAAAGGGAATTTTTGAATAAGCTCAGAAGAGAAGAGAGGTAAAAGATCTTTTTGAAAGGGAAAGTTGTAGAGAAAAATCTTTGCTATGGGCTTGCCAGTTTCTAGGGTCACGTCCTATAGTCAACATGTGCTCTGTTACCATCTTGTAGCGACCCGACCCGAATGGATCAAGTCTCTGTGCTTAAGTGTCATCCCTGGATCGGTATGCTGACACACACAGTACTCGAGGATTTATAACAGAGGTAAATCACATGTATAAAGTAACGTAAATACTATTACCTCAATCCAAATAGTGGAAGTAACAAGGTTGTGGATTCCCATCAACACCAACGGCAAAGTTGAGTGTAGAAATCGTAACCCTAACGTATCACTTACTCGTCGTAAGATATCCTGCAACATGAGACGTTGCAGCCACAAAGGGTCAGTACATTGAATGTACTGGCAAATTCACACCAGAGGATAACGATGAATAAAGGCTATCACTACATGCATATTTGGCGGGTGGAAAGGCTCTGGGGTTATAATGTTTTTGCGAAAAGCCAATTTTTCCCTACTGCAAAGGAATAAATTTTATTTAACTATCATGGTGGTTGTTGAACATTGAGAATGGTTGACAGCATTCTCAATCCCAATTAAGTAACATCATTAAACCCAACAAAATTATTTAAAGTAACATGATGAGATTCACCTGATAATCCAAGTACTAGATACTCAAAACGTCCATAACCGGGGACACGGCTAATCATGATTAGTTTATACACTCTGCAGAGGTTTGCACACTTTTCCCCACAAGACTCGATCGCCTCCGTTTGGTTTCTCGCACTACATGGTGTTTGAGAAGACGGATGACCGAGACATAGTCTTTCAAAAGCGCTAGCACCTTACGATGGATAGACCGTTACACCTACTTCCCCCTACATCTGCTAGTCTACCCTATAAGAGTTTGCACAACTTAATCAACTATGCTAGAGCCCATAATAGCTTCTGGCTGCACACGGAAGTTTCTAGTATGAAAAATCTCATGATCCCTTTGAGCCTGGGTGGCGGTCCATAAAAAACAGGCAATCCTGGTCTACCCAGGTGCCTAGACAGGCAATCCTAATAACCAGGTGCCTCAATCCACCCAGATGTGTGTTTAAGTTGCCACCTTAAGTAAACCATTAATTAACAATCTCACATCTGTCATGAATACTCTCAAACCCAATCCACGTCTACGAGCATAGCATGGCAATATAAGCATAACGTAATAGTAACTCCCAAGGTTTGAATGCAGGGCAATAGGTTCCTACCTCATCAACTACTTCCCAATACCCACATGTTATCAATCCTACTCATGCAATGTTTGAGGGTGAAACTAATGCATAAAAACTGGGTATGAAAGGGATATGATCAAAGTGTGAACTTGCCTGCAATGTTGATGAAGATGATTCGCACTCAAAAATCTTGATAGCTCTACTCGTCACACTCCGGTCAATCTATCGTAATCAAGCAATAGTAACCACACATAAGCAATCACTCAAAAGACCAGAAAGATCGAAGAGTCGATTCGGAAAACATCAAAACCAAGCAAATATACTCTTGCAACATAAAACAATTTCTAACAGTACCAAAATTATGTGAATTTGGCCTTATCAGAAAGTTTAGGTCAAGAGCTTCGATTTGCAAAAAGAATCAACTCAAACGGAGCTACGAAAACTCAAGTTATGATCAAACGAAGTTTGAATTCAAATCTGATCTAATTCAAATTTTAAACTTTTCAAAAACATGTTAGTTGTTTATCTGGATAGAGGAGATCATAACGAAGACGTGAGCGTTGGTTTCGTTGGATTTGGACTAACGAGTAAAAAGTTATGATCGTTTGAAGTACAGGGACTAAATTGTAGGGAAACTAATTACGAATAGGTCCCTGACTAAAATTAACAGAAAAAGAAAAGCTAAATAACGAACGTTTCGCACTAGTTCTAAACGAGAACGTTCTCTAAATAGATCTAACTAAAAAAACTAAACCGGTTTTTTTTAAAACGAAAACCGAAGTAAACCTAAAGGAAAAAATTAAACCGGACCAGGACGGTTTTATACCGGTTTGGCCGTTCGGGCGGATTGGCCGGCGTCATCGGCGGCGGAGGCGAGCTCCGGCGACTGCAGCGACGACGGCGGCGTCGGGCGACGACGGCGCAGAGCGGCGAGCGGTGGCTACGCAGGGCGGAGGAGGCAGTGGCGAGGCGCGGCAAGGCGGCGCGGCTTTGGAGCGGCGGCGGCAGAATCTGCGGCGGCGGCGGCGGCGCGAGATGTGAGGGCTGCGGCGGTTCAAGGCGTCGCGGGGCTCGAGGGGCCGGCTATTTATGGAGGAGGACGGCGCGGTGGCGTGCGGGAGGGGGCAGAGGAGGCCGGGGCGGGCACGGCGAGCAAGGCGGCGCGGCGGCGGACTCGGGAGGCGTGCGGGCGGCGAACTCCTCCCGGAGTCGGAGGCGGCGGTGCGGGCGCGTGGGCCGGCTGGGCCGTGGCCTGGCTGGCTGGCTGGGCCGGCCCGGTCGGTCCAGAAGTTTTTTTATAAACATTTTTCAGACAATTAAAATAATAAAACGAAATAACTAAAAATATTATATAGGCATATAATATATCAAAATTTTCAGAAAAAGATTTTCTACGACGTGAACATTTTTATAACTTCAAATAAAATCCACACAAATTCAGATAAATCAAAGAGTGCTACTGGTCTATTAAAATCCAACAAAAATCATTTTAAAAATACCAAAATGATTTCAAATTAATTTTTCTCCAATTTTCTAATGTAGGGAATCATGTTACCCTATTTTCCATATATTTATTTTTGGAGAAAAATAATTTGAATAAAACTCAAATAACTCCAAATTGAAAATAAATTCAAAAGACTTTGAATTTGATTCTTTGAAACTCCCAACTCATATTTCATATAATTTGAAGAAGTCATTTTATCTTCTCTCGGAAAATCATTGAGTTGCATAAAAGTTTCATGAATTGAAATATTTCCAAATGAAATTCAAATATTTTCAACACCCCTTGTCATTTAAATTTAAATGGAAGAAGTCATATCATCTTCGCTCAAGGATTTTGTATTTGAAAAGAATTTGAATTGACGGAGATCAAAATGCAAAAGGTGAAAGTTTGGGGAAGTCCTTTTATTCCCTCTCATTTAACTTTCAAAAAGTTTCGAATTTCACTCAATCAATCACACAACAATCAAGCAACCAATCAAATCTATCTATTAAATATAACATTCCAAAATTTAGAATTTTGGGATGTTACAAACCTACCACCCTTAAAATGAATCTCGTCCTCGAGATTCGGAGAGGCTAGCAAGAAAAAGGTTAGGGTTTGGGGGTCTCCTCAAAATTTCATCAATCGTCTCCGGGGTCTGGGGTGCTACCACCCTTAGAAGCATGGTTACGGTTCCAACAAAACTCATATACTCCATCCTTTATTCTTGACAGTGTCGGCCTTCTGAGATCCATGGAAAATTCTTACTCTGGGCTTTTCCGGCAGTGGCATAACCTTTGCCACAATTCTTCTGTCCTTTCATCTTGGTAAGGTTATTCCGAGACTGGGTCTTCTTAGCTGGCGGGTCTGGCGCCAAAACTAAACAACTATCGATATCTCATGGTGGTCAACAATTTATGGTTTCTCCTGCAACAAATGGGTCAGGGTTGATCCTCACCGTATAACCTATGGTTGGCAAAGCTGCCTTGTACAAGGGAAAAAATATCTATACCATTCTAAGGCTTAAACAAGGTTTAATATCGTCGTCTCTCTACTATAGGCAAGTCACTCAGATTTACCATCCCATATAGCAAGGCGAATAATAAGAGTAAGTCGGTATGGTGATCAATCCATCCCACCCCAAATCCTTTCTTACCTGTGTTAACTACACACGGTTGGCTTACAAGCGAGCATAATCCCCGCTCTCTCTAATCTACTCTCGGGCCATTTGATACCACCAATTTCTCGTAACAACCCAGCTTCATAACTTTGATGCCACAAAAAAACTCAACACTTCAGAAGGCTATTTGCTCTTCGTAGTGCCATTTTGCAAGCTCACTTAAAGCGTCCTTGATCTATGCTCTAAATAGACTTGATCTTGCGTTAGACAAATGCCTACATTACTGCTCAAGCTCTCCCATTGATCCTACGCTCGCTCCAACGTCCCACAAACAAGACATCCCGATAGCTCCATTTTCACTTCTCCGTTGAATCCTTACCACTTCCTCTACTCTCCACGTCATCCCCTTCATCGCTATCCCCCTTTCCCACCTCCCTCAGCCGTCTCTTGCCACTCAAACCCCTCCTCACTAAAATGCTCCCTCCCGCCCAAATCCGCCCCTCACTCTCACCACTCAACCCTCCACCGGCCGTCATTTCCTCATCTCACAGGCATAACTTCCTAACAATCGCTCCGCCTAACTGCCTTTCCTACCTGTGTTCCGCGCAAGATCATCAATCGAATCCAAACTGCCTCCCATCCTCCTCCCTGCACCCCGCGCCCACATAGCCTCACCCATCCCCGCTCCGGAGATTATCACACGCCCCCTCTCCCAAATGCCTGACTAGCGCACCTCACCACCCACCTGAGCTCCCGCTCCACACTTTTCTTGTAACTCCACTCAGGTTTTCTGTACCTCTCCAAAAGTCTGTACAAAACCAAATGCTTTGATCACACTATCAAAGCATTTATTCCAACTCCGAGAGGCTTGCACCAGTCCATAAATGGATCGCTGGAGCTTGCACACTTTGTTAGCTCCCTTTGGATCGACAAAACCTTCGGTTGCATCATATACAACTCTTCTTCCAGAAATCCATTCAGGAATGCAGTTTTGACATCCATCTGCCAAATTTCATAATCATAAAATGCAGCAATTGCTAACATGATTCGGACAGACTTAAGCATCGCTACGGGTGAGAAGGTCTCATCGTAGTCAATCCCTTGAACTTGTCGAAAACCTTTTGCGACAAGTCGAGCTTTGTAGACAGTAATTACCGTCAGCGTCAGTCTTCTTCTTGAAGATCCATTTATTCTCAATTGCTTGCCGATCATTCGGGCAAGTCAACCAAAGTCCACACTTTGTTCTCATACATGGATCCCATCTCAGATTTCATGGCTTCAAGCCATCTTTGCGGAATCTGGGCTCACCATCGCTTCTTCATAGTTTGTAGGTTCATCATGATCTAGTAGCATGACTTCCAGAACTGGATTACCGTACCACTCTGGTGCGGATCTTACTCTGGTTGATCTACGAGGTTCAGTAGTATCTTGTTCTGAAGTTTCATGATCATTATCATTAACTTCCTCACTTATTGGTGTAGGTGTCGCAGAAACAATTTTCTGTGATGTACTACTTTCCAACAAGGGAGTAGGTACAGTTACCTCGTCAAGTTCTACTTTCCTCCCACTCACTTCTTTCGAGAGAAATTCCTTCTCAAGAAAGTTTCCGAATTTAGCAACAAAAGTCTTGCCTTCGGATCTGTGATAGAAGGTGTATCCAATAGTTTCCTTTGGATATCCTATGAAGACACATTTCTCCGATTTGGGTTCGAGCTTATCAGGTTGAAGCTTTTTCACATAAGCATCGCAGCCCCAAACTTTAAGAAACGACAACTTTGGTTTCTTGCCAAACCATAGTTCATAAGGCATCGTCTCAACGGATTTTGATGGTGCCCTATTTAACGTGAATGCGGCCGTCTCTAGAGCATAACCCCAAAATGATAGCGGTAAATCAGTAAGAGACATCATAGATCGCACCATATCCAGTAAAGTACGATTACGACGTTCGGACACACCATTACGCTGTGGTGTTCCGGGTGGTGTGAGTTGCGAAACTATTCCACAGTTTTTCAAATGTACACCAAACTCGTAACTCAAATATTCTCCTCCACGATCAGATCGTAGAAACTTTATTTTCTTGTTACGATGATTTTCAACTTCACTCTGAAATTCTTTGAACTTTTCAAATGTTTCAGACTTATGTTTCATTAAGTAGATATACCCATATCTACTTAAATCATCTGTGAAGGTGAGAAAATAATGATATCCGCCACGAGCCTCAATATTCATCGGACCACATACATCGGTATGTGTGATTTCCAACAAATCTGTTGCTCTCTCCATAGTACCGGAGAACGGTGTTTCAGTCATCTTGCCCATGAGGCACGGTTCGCAAGTACCAAGTGATTCATAATCAAGTGGTTCCAAAATTCCATCAGTATGGAGTTTCTTCATGCGCTTTATACCGATATGACCTAAACGACAGTGCCACAAATAAGTTGCACTTTCATTATCAACTCTGCATCTTTTGGCTTCAACATTATGAATATGTGTATTACTACTATCGAGATTCAATAAGAATAGACCACTCTTCAAGGGTGCATGACCATAAAAGATATTACTCATATAAATAGAACAACCATTATTCTCTGATTTAAATGAATAACCGTCTCGCATTAAACAAGATCCAGATATAATGTTCATGCTCAACGCTGGCACCAAATAACAATTATTTAGGTCTAATATTAATCCCGAAGGTAGATGTAGAGGTAGCATGCCGACCGCGATCACATCGACTTTGGAACCGTTTCCCACGCGCATCATCACCTCGTCCTTAGCCAATCTTCGCTTAATCCGTAGCCCCTGTTTCGAGTTGCAAATATTAGCAACAGAACCAGTATCAAATACCCAGGTGCTACTACGAGCATTAGTAAGGTACACATCAATAACATGTATATCACATATACCTTTGTTCACTTTGCCATCCTTCTTATCCGCCAAATACTTGGGGCAGTTCCGCTTCCAGTGACCAGTCTGCTTGCAGTAGAAACACTCAGTTTCAGGCTTAGGTCCAGACTTGGGTTTCTTCTCTTGAGCAGCAACTGGCTTGCTGTTCTTCTTGAAGTTCCCCTTCTTCTTTCCTTTGCCCTTTTTCTTGAAACTAGTGGTCTTGTTGACCATCAACACTTGATGCTCTTTCTTGATTTCTACCTCCGCAGCTTTCAGCATCGCGAAAAGCTCGGGAATAGTCTTGTTCATCCCTTGCATATTATAGTTCATCACGAAGCTCTTGTAGCTTGGTGGCAGTGATTGGAGAATTCTGTCAATGACGCAATCATCTGGAAGATTAACTCCCAATTGAATCAAGTGATTATTATACCCAGACATTTTGAGTATATGCTCACTGACAGAACTGTTCTCCTCCATCTTGCAGCTATAGAACTTATTGGAGACTTCATATCTCTCAATCCGGGCATTTGCTTGAAATATCAACTTCAACTCCTGGAACATCTCATATGCTCCATGACGTTCAAAACGTCGTTGAAGTCCCGATTCTAAGCCGTAAAGCATGGCACACTGAACTATCGAGTAGTCATCAGCTTTGCTCTGCCAGACGTTCATAACATCTGGCGTTGCTCCAGCAGCAGGCTTGGCACCCAGCGGTGCTTCCAGGACGTAATTCTTTTGTGCAGCAATGAGGATAATCCTCAAGTTACGGACCCAGTCCGTGTAATTGCTACCATCATCTTTCAACTTTGCTTTCTCAAGGAACGCATTAAAATTCAACGGAACAACAGCACGAGCCATCTATCTACAATCAACATAAACAAGCAAGATACTATCAGGGACTAAGTTCATGATAAATTTAAGTTCAATTAATCATATTATTTAAGAACTCCCACTTAGATAGACATCCCTCTAATCCTCTAAGTGATCACGTGATCCAAATCAACTAAACCATGTCCGATCATCACGTGAGATGGAGTAGTTTCATCGGTGAACATCATTATGTTGATCATATCTACTATATGATTCACGCTCGACCTTTCGGTCTCTGTGTTCCGAGGCCATATCTGTATATGCTTGGCTCGTCAAGTATAACCTGAGTATTCTGCGTGCGCAACTGTTTTGCACCCGTTGTATTTGAACATAGAGCCTATCACACCCGATCATCACGTGGTGTCTCAGCACGAAGAACTTTCGCAACGGTGCATACTCAGGGAGAACACTTCTTGATAATTTAGTGAGAGATCATCTTATAATGCTACCGTCAATCAAAGCAAGATAAGATGCATAAAAGATAAACATCACATGCAATCAATATAAGTGATATGATATGGCCATCATCATCTTGTGCCTGTGATCTCCATCTCCGAAGCACCGTCATGATCACCATCGTCACCGGTGCGACACCTTGATCTCCATCGTAGCATCGTTGTCGTCTCGCAAATCTTATGCTTTCACGGCTATCACTACCGTTTAGCAATAAAGTAAAGCATTACATCGCGATTGCATCGAATACAATAAAGCGACAACCATATGGCTCCTGCCAGTTGCCGATAACTCGGTTACAAAACATGATCATCTCATACAATAAATTCAGCATCATGCCTTGACCATATCACATCACAACATGCCCTGCAAAAACAAGTTAGACGTCCTCTACTTTGTTGTTGCATGTTTTACGTGGCTGCTACGGGCTTAAGTAAGAACCAATCTCACCTACGCATCAAAACCACAACGATAGTTTGTCAAATAGACTCCGTTTTAACCTTCGCAAGGACCGGGCGTAGCCATACTTGGTTCAACTAAAGTTGGAGAGACAGTCGCCCGCAAGCCATCTCTGTGCAAAGCACGTCGAGGGAACCGGTCTCACGTAAGCGTACGCGTAAGGTTGGTCCGGGTCGTCTCGTCCAACAATACCGCTGAACCAAAGTATGACATGCTGGTAGGCAGTATGACTTGTATCGTCCACAACTCACTTGTGTTCTACTCGTGCATATAACATCAACATAAATAACCTAGGCTCGGATGCCACTGTTCGGTTTCGTAGTAATTTCAAAAAAAATTTCCTACGCACACGCAAGATCATGTGATGCATAGCAACGAGAGGGGAGAGTGTTGTCTACGTACCCAACGCAGACCGACTGCGGAAGCGCTGACACGACGTAGAGGAAGTAGTCGTACGTCTTCACGATCCAACCGATCAAGCACCGAAACTACGGCACCTCCGAGTTCGAGCACACGTTCAGCTCGATTACGATCCCCGGACTCCGATCCAGCAAAGTGTCGGGGAAGAGTTCCGTCAGCACGACGGCGTGGTGACGATCTTGATGTACAGCAGCAGGGCTTTCGCCTAAACTCCGCTACAGTATTATCGAGGTATATGGTGGCAGGGGGCACCGCACACGGCTAAGGAATAGATCACGTGGATCAACTTGTGTATCTAGAGGTGCCCCCTGCCTCCGTATATAAAGGAGTAGAGGAGGGGAGGCTGGCCGGCCAAGGAGGAGGGCGCAGGAGAGTCCTACTCCCTCTGGGAGTAGGATTCCCCCCCCCAATCCTAGTTGGAATAGGATTCGCGGAGGGGGAAAAGAGGAGGAGGGGGCCGGCCACCTCTCCTAGTCCTAATAGGACTAGGGGAAGGGGGGAGGCGCGCAGCCCATCTAGGGCAGCCCCTTCTCTTTTCCACCAAGGCCCACTATGGCCCATATAGCTCCCGGGGGGTTCCGGTAACCCTCCCGGTATTCCGGTAAAATCCCGATTTCACCCGGAACACATCCGATATCCAAACATAGGCTTCCAATATATCAATCTTTACGTCTCGAGCATTTCGAGACTCCTCGTCATGTCCATGATCATATCCGGGACTCCGAACAACCTTCGGTACATCAAAATGCATAAACTCATAATATAACTGTCATCGTAACCTTAAGCGTGCGGACCCTACGGGTTCGAGAACAATGTAGACATGACCGAGACACGTCTCCGGTCAATAACCAATAGCGGGACCTGGATGCCCATATTGGCTCCTACATATTCTACGAAGATCTTTATCGGTCAGACCGCATAACAACATACGTTGTTCCCTTTGTCATCGGTATGTTACTTGCCCGAGATTCGATCGTCGGTATCCAATACCTAGTTCAATCTCGTTACCGGCAAGTCTCTTTACTCGTTCCATAATACATCATCTCACAACTAACATATTAGTTGTAATGCTTGCAAGGCTTATGTGATGTGTATCACCGAGAGGGCCCAGAGATACCTCTCCGACAATCGGAGTGACAAATCCTAATCTCGATATACGCCAACCCAACATCTACCTTCGGAGACACCTGTAATGCTCCTTTATAATCACCCAGTTACGTTGTGACGTTTGGTAGCACCCAAAGTGTTCCTCCGGCAAACGGGAGTTGCATAATCTCATAGTCATAGGAACATGTATAAGTCATGAAGAAAGCAATAGCAACATACTAAACGATCGTGTGCTAAGCTAATGGAATGGGTCATGTCAATCAGATCATTCAACTAATGATGTGACCTCGTTAATCAAATAACAACTCATTGTTCATGGTTAGGAAACATAACCATCTTTGATTAACGAGCTAGTCAAGTAGAGGCATACTAGTGACACTTTGTTTGTCTATGTATTCACACATGTATTATGTTTCCGGTTAATACAATTCTAGCATGAATAATAAACATTTATCATGATTATAAGGAAATAAATAATAACTTTATTATTGCCTCTAGGGCATATTTCCTTCAGTTCAATCCCGTTACCGGCAAGTCTCTTTACTCGTTCCGTAACACATCATCCCGTGATCAACTCCTTGATCACATTGTGCACATTATGATGATGTCCTACCGAGTGGGCCCGGAGATACCTCTCCGTTTACACGGAGTGACAAATCCCAGTCTCGATTCGTGCCAACCCAACAGACACTTTCGGAGATACCCGTAGTGTACCTTTATAGCCACCCAGTTACGTTGTGACGTTTGGCACACCCAAAGCATTCCTACGGTATCCAGGAGTTGCACAATCTCATGGTCTAAGGAAATGATACTTGACATTAGAAAAGCTTTAGCATACGAACTACATGATCTTGTGCTAGGCTTAGGATTGGGTCTTTGTCCATCACATCATTCTCCTAATGATGTGATCCCGTTATCAATGACATCCAATGTCCATGGTCAGGAAACCGTAACCATCTATTGATCAACGAGCTAGTCAACTAGAGGCTTACTAGGGACATGGTGTTGTCTATGTATCCACACATGTATCTGAGTTTCCTATCAATACAATTATAGCATGGATAATAAACGATTATCATGAACAAGGAAATATAATAATAACTAATTTATTATTGCCTCTAGGGCATATTTCCAACAGTCTCCCACTTGCACTAGAGTCAATAATCCAGTTCACATCGATATGTGATTAACACTCAAGGTCACATCCCCATGTGACTAACACCCAGAGAGTTCTGGGATTGATCATGTTATGCTTGTGAGAGAGGTTATAGTCAACGGGTCTGAACCTTTCAGATCCGTGTGTGCTTTACAAATCTCTATGTCATCTCCTAGATGCAGCTACCACGTTCTATTTGGAGCTATTCCAAATAACTGTTCTACTATACGAATCCAGTTTACTACTCATAATAATCTGGATTAGTGTCAAAGTTTGCATCGGCGTAACCCTTTACGACGAACTCTTTTATCACCTCCATAATCGAGAAAATTCCTTAATCCACTAGTTACTAAGGATAACTTTGACCGTTGTCCTGTGATCCATTCTTGGATCACTCTTGTACCCCTTGACTGACTCATGGCAAGGCACACTTCAGGTGCGGTACATAGCATAGCATACTATAGAGCCTACGTCTTAAGTATAGGGGACGACCTTCGTCCTTTCTCTCTATTCTGCCGTGGTCGAGCTTTAAGTCTTAACTTCATACCTTACAACTCAGGCAAGAACTCCTTCTTTGACTGATCCATCTTGAACACCTTCAAGATCATGTCAAGGTATGTGCTCATTTGAAAGTACCATTAAGAATTTTTGATCTATCCTTATAGATCTTGATGCTCAATGTTCAAGTAGCTTAATCCAGGCTTTCCATTGAAAAACACTTTCCAAATAACCCTATATGCTTTCCAGAAATTCTACGTCATTTCTGATCCACAATATGTCAACAACATATACTCATCAGAAATTCTATAGTGCTCCCACTCACTTCTTTGGAAATACAAGTTTCTCAT